>NC_064920.1:906223265-906553265 GCF_023897955.1 Schistocerca gregaria | reverse complement strand
TCAAATACACTATGATTCATAACTATGATGTGCGGCATCACATTCGCTACGTGTAAGAGTAGTAGGGAAGCCTGCTTGCACGTCTATGCTGAGACAAGCGTACGGTTTTTCCTGCACGAGTTCCTTTCGTATTTGTAACATCCGAATTTCGTCAAATGATTGCCGACAATAGCGCAGGGTGAATAATGTTAGGGGCTTCAGAAAGCTAGTTACGCATATCGTCCTACACTAAGACCACTGCGCAACAAGAGTGGAGCATTACAAGAAGAGAGTGCGTGTTCCGGGTTTCCTGCATAGGCAGTTCTGCTGCGGTACGGAAAACATGCGCGCACAATGTGCGACTGAAGTAGCGCGGAAACTGGAAACTCACTCCAAAGTTGAGGCACGCGGGACGGAATAATTCTTGTGCATGAAACGTCTAAATTGTACACAGACTCACTGTGAAATTCTGGCGGTATATGGACCAAATTCAATATCGCGTCTACCTGTACGAAATGGTGCCAACAATTTGACCAAGGCAGCACAAGCGTGATTAATGCTCGTCGGGTATTCCAGACCTCGCACCGTGTGATTTCCACCTCATCGATGTGATCCCTCAGGTTTTCTCGGTGCGATCGATTAATAGTGTGCTTCCAGGCGTTTTCCGAGTCGTTGCATGATTAATTAGTCTTTTCGACCAGCTGGAAGAACGTCTGAGGTAGCGGATTTGGAGGAAGGGGTGGAGGGAGAGGTTTCCCAAGGGGGAGAACGATCACAAAGCGATTCTCGAATGGTTCCGTGACGAAGGAGTGGATTTATGTCGTAGAAGAATTGAAAGATTGACAGACTGTTCCGACTGTTGTTTACAAATGCTTGGTGGCCATGTTGACAAATAATCAAGTATCTGTGTCACTCTGTGGTATAGTGCAGTACGCAATAAGTTACTTGTCCTGCCATAATAATGTGCAAACTTACTTCTAAAGCACCCTCGTCGTAGTTTCCTGGTTTTCCGATGTAAATTTTCAAAATGCGAGGCTGTCCCTCGTCTGAGAAGTTGCAGAAGGCATACCAACCCTTTCTGCAACCCTATACAAAAAAGAGAACCGAACCCAAGTTCACCGGAATCTGGAAGGTGCCAACACAGCTCAGCACATTTAGCTTCTTCCTTGGTCTGGAAATTGGCCAAAGACATAGGCGCAAAATAAATCATTTTATCGTGAATTATTTATTGTCCAGAAGCGTAGACAAACTGAAAGAAATGAAGAGTGTAGACGATGAGTCTTTAGAGATGGAGCACGACCTAGGAGAGGACAAAGGTGGCGAAGGAAATCTGTAGCATTTTCGTCGAAGGAACCAACTCATAATTCGCGTTAATCTGTTTAGGGAAACAGAAAATAGCCTACATCAGGATGGCCGGCCGATTATTTGAACGCCGCTCTTTATGAATAAAAGTCCATCGTGCTAGTCACTGCACCGTTTCCCTCGGTAGATTCTCATCAAAACTATCTCCCTGGTGCGGCAGTAGCTCAGATACAAACAAAACGCTACTCCATTCTGATGTTTTAGTATTAACAAGTTCTTGCTTTAGTGTCGCCTCCAACACTAGTTCATATGGTTGCAATATAAGAATATGGAAAATCGATCTTTTCTCGCTATCAAAAATCATCTGAAGTGTTCCTTTTAATTGCTTATTTCACGAATCGTTGTTGCTGTCTCACTTCAAAAATTGGTGTGTAAATACGAGTGATTTTGAAGACACATTGTATGTTACCTCACCGCTCTGCGCAAACTGTATCTAAAACTCCGTCGAAGCAGACCTCAGAAGTCCCAACGGTACCAACCGACCGCCGTGTCATTCTCAGCCGATGGCGCCATTGGTTGCTGGACTTGGCTTGTGTTCATGTTCGTTCGTTCGTGTGTGTGTGTGTGTGTGTGTGTGTGTGTGTGTGTGTGTGTGTGTGTGTGTGTGTGTGTGGCGGGGTAAGGGGGGGGGGGGGGGGCAGCACGTCCGGGTAAGAGGGAAGCCTTATGTTTTTGTCGTTCAAGACGGCTTAGGTATCTTCAGTTTTGAAATATTTCACTGTTCTAACATGGCATTCAGCTGGGAAGAAGAAAACACTGCCGTGCAACCGCGCGCACTACGTGTGGTAGCTGTTGAGTATAGTAACGCCTAGGTTTTTTGCGCACGGAAACAGAGCCTCTTGGTTACAGACATTGTGAAATGAAAGCAAAGTATAGCTCGTTTCCAGGAACAACGTGGACGCAAGAGTGTCTGGAAGAGAGAGGCAGAGCTGCGGATAACTCGGGACGTAACATCTCGCCGAATGTCTTCCTTTACAGCCGCGCAGCGAACTGGCGCACGCAGGACCGAATACGAGGGGGAAGCGGAGTCAGTAACATTCCCAAACTGGAGTAACGAAATGCTGACACAAGTGCCGGTAGCCTTCTAGAAGCTTTCGGACATGGCTGAACGACATGTCTGCGTTTGCGCCTGCGGTGTGTCGACCCATGCTGTGACGCTAACAACTGTGTTTGACTTTCAGATACACGTATCTCCTTGGTCACGGCGGCTACCAGTAAGATTTTCCAGAAATGAAGATTATCAGGTGTAGCTAAGTCGACATAAACCTATGGTGGTCTCCATTGTTGTTGTTCGTCTACGGAATTTTTCGCAATACAGAAACATAAAAGAGCTCTGTCTCTCTTGTGGCCGAGCGGTTCTAGGCGCTTCAGTCCGGAACTGCGCGACTGCTATGGTCGCAGGTTTGAACCCTGCCTCGGGCATGGATGTGTGTCATGTCCTTAGGTTAGATAGGTTTAAGTAGCTGCAAGTCTAGGGGACTGATGACCTCAGATGTTTAGTCCCATAGTGCTCAGAGCCATTTGAACCATTTGACACTGTACCATTTTGGGCATGAACAGGTATGCAGCTAAACTGTGGAAGTGAGAAACAGCTTTCCTTTTCCTTTTTATCTTGCAGTGCATGCTATTACAGCGAGTATATACGCCCTTGGTGATTACCGTTATATGACTTTTAGGTTGTGATCTTAGGGAATTTCCTGTGTCTAGCGTTTAGTGTCTTAATGTTGGAGACATCATCAGAGGCTGTAAAGATGCAATTAGTACTTTAAAACAAAAATACAAGCTCGGATTGCTGAGCTTGAATAAGTTTGAAAATCATGCATCTATTAATCTCTGATTATATCTGCAGCATTAGAAGACAAAACGTTATATTCAGAAACATACTTTTTTTCCCTTCTCAAATGTCTCAAATGGGTCATGATTTTTTTCAAGTAGCTTAACATCCCGTATAAATCTATGTTTTTATGTATATAAAAGTGAGTGGTCACTGTGTTCATCGTATATTAACAGAACAGACTCAACGAATTTGCTAGTAAGTGAAGGCATATAGCTGCTTTCGACGAAGCAAAGTATTTCACTCAACGGTGTACAGATCAGTACGTGATGGAACTGCTGGAGTTAGTGTATTATACACTTCACCTCCTTTCGCTGGATATATTTTTTTAACAACCGCTTCAACACGTCGTCAAAGAAGAGGTCACAGTAGTTGGGTAAGGATTGTGTGCGTAAACTTGTCGTAGTCTTATTGACCAAGTATCCTGAGATTCGACTGATACAATGATGGCTCTTTTAAACTTGCTCATCCCGAATCCAAGTCCAGAACTATCTTGGTCGTTTTCAACCAAAGAGGGAGAAACTGAGTAAAACAATGTGAGTCGAAATAATAACGCTCCAAAAAATGTGTGTAGTAACAAGGGGAGGGGAGAGCGAGAATTCACTAATATAAACGCAATGTGGCAAATTTACGTGTGAAACATTTTAACATAACGTCATCGAAAATCATCCAATCTTCAGTACGTCCGTGATGATTTGTGGTTGCCAAATGAAAGTACCTGCACAGGGTGTTTCAAAATTCTTGCATCAAACGTCTAGGGCCGATAGATCATGTCATGGGGA
Organism: Schistocerca gregaria; assembly: GCF_023897955.1. Taxonomy (NCBI): domain Eukaryota; kingdom Metazoa; phylum Arthropoda; class Insecta; order Orthoptera; family Acrididae; genus Schistocerca; species Schistocerca gregaria. The sequence continues at coordinate 906,549,308 of NC_064920.1, read as the reverse complement.
ACAAATTTTGTTGGGAACGAAATGTTGGCTTCCTATTGACACTAGGCGTCTTATTACTGATTATGGTCCTGAGAAGCGGGAGGACGTAGGCACCCTGTATGCAATGTATGTTGCCTATGATCCAGTGATCTGCTCCACGTCAAAGGGGATACGTCGAGTTCCTGATAGTCTTCCAAAACATTCTTCTCCGCTTATACGCACTCATTCTTACGGTTTCCTTGCTGGAAATTATTCGATAAATTTACGGGGGTAGATAGCATGCGGATGCAGCACGCCTTGTTAGTAGAACCTGCTAGTTCAACATAATCTTGTCATGCCTGGACCGGCGAATTCAATAGACTTTTGATGCAAAGTCTTTGAAACACACTATGAAGCCAGTAACTGTGTTACTGAAACGATTTTCAAAATTGCACTAACCTTCGAATTGTCACTGTTGCGGTAAAATTAAAATCGTTTCGACAAGCGGATAAATGGCCAACTATATAGAAAATTATCCTGCTGCAAGAACAGGGCTTATAACCGACGAGATCCACTTATTGACACTACTACTACTACTACTACTACTACGACGTGATCAGGCCCAGTGGACCGCACGCTTCTACAAGTTTCCTCCTCCACTGTATTCTGTCCATTGCTGCTATCCGCCATCCGTCCGCATCTCTTGACAATTGGTTTAAATCTTCATGGAGTACATCCCTCCAACGCTTCTTGGGTCTGCCTGGAGGTCTCCTTCCTGTAGATGTGAAATCTAGGAGCTTCCGAGGCCTTCTGTGATCCTCTGTCCGGGCCACATGGCCGGCCCACTGCATTCGTTTGGCTTTGACAGTTCCTGATATGTTGGGCTGCTGGTATAGTTCCTCAAGCTCTTGGTTGTGTCTGATCCTCCATTCCCTGGTATCTGCATCCAGGACCGGACTGAAGATCTTCCGAAGCACTTTTCTCTCAAAAACAAGGAGCTTGTGGAAGTCTTGTTTTCGGATACTCCATGTCTCACAGCCATAACATACTGACAGAAGGAGAGTAATTTTTAACAAGTAGTAAATTCACAAAGACATTGAGTACAACTAAAAAATGGGACAAGTAGCGAGTGGAGCGCCAATATCGCTAGCAGAAAACTGTAAAAACCAGTTGAATGGCATGGTTCTCCATCCGTTTAACTACAACACAGCGCATATTAAACGAAACACTGAAATATCTACTGTAAGATGTGAATTATAGTAGAAGAAGCAAAGCCCTTCTCGGAACGAAGGTAATACTGAGATTAGCAATCTCGTGAGATATGCTGGTTTTTAAGTAATAAGCTTGGGGAGCACCTGAGGTACAGCGGCGACTGGAAAACTGCTTTACGAGCCTCAGTTAGGCAAAACAGCGTCGCATAAGTAGAGATGGACGATAACGCACTCCAGTGGCGGAGCAGTTGTACCCCGAAGCCGCGGACGCACACGTAGTCTGACGCGGCAGAGCGCCTTTGGGAGGCACCAGGTTTAATACGATTTCCGGTAATTCGTGCGCCCCAGCGCGCGACCGCCGGTTTGCATGGATAACAGCTCGCCGTTCGCAACTTCCATTGCCGTAAAAATTTGCATACGCAAAGAATGAATTTTTATCTCCGCTTTATTACCTGAGCAGCAGTTGCCGCAGCCCACGAGATCGCCGCTTCCCACTGCAGAGCGTTATTCGCCAGAGGAGCCTTACAGAACGTGAGTCTGTTTCCAGATCGGGCTGTCTCCATCAAACTTTAAGCAAACAAATCTTTGTGATCCACTCAAGGTAAGACGAGGTCAAACCAGGTAAACAAAGTCATCGGTAATCAAAGGACTACTGTGTGAAACTAACGCGTTATGATTTAGCTAACGGGAACTATAGTAGCGTAAACTGTCCAAGCATTTTTTTTTTTTTAATGAAACCTAGTAACAGAGCTTACATCCGTCTGTCGACAACTTTATAACACCATCATCAGCCCGTTGGTGCTGGAGTATTTGTTACGTAGTCGTCGATAAAAACAGCAACTGCGATCATGACGACGACATCAACATACGCTCGCGCATAGTCTACACATCAACAAAATGAAATTTATGAGGCGGCAGACGTTTAATTTGTGTTTCTTGGCGATATAAAATATTGCTCATCTCGAGAGCAGTCAAATTTAAACGAGACGAATGGAAAACATGCGACGAATCTTGGTTTTTTCACTTATAATCCAGAAACTGTTTATTATTTCAAAAGTAACCGCTATAACTGTTATGACATGTGTCCCACTGTCAGACATGAAAATGCCTTCATGGAAAAATGTTTGCGGTTGCTTCTCCCACATTCTGTCAAAATTGTTTTGAGTACGCTGCAGAAATTTCACTGGGGAGCTCTTCCTCATCTTTCATATAGTCTTGATCTGAACATAAAAAACGGATGAAAATATCGAAAAAATAGGTAATCTGATGCGATTAGACCGTCGGTTGAGTATTCAATCGACTGCTGAAACTGTAGCAATTGACAAAGAGTGCTTGAAGGCAATTTTTACGTAACCAATTTAACATCGCAAAAGTGTTTGCGAAAATGATTCAGAAAATTATCACGATCGAACAAAAAAACAGCTGGTAAAAATGTTTGTACTGACAGTAATACGATTGAAAACTACCCTAATTTCTTAGAAAAAGTGTTAACATGCGACGAATCTTGGTTTTTTCACTTATAATCCAAAAACTAGTCGCCAATCCATGTTATGCAAGAGCCCATCCCCGCCGAGAGCGAAAAAAGCTCGTATGAGCAAATCAATATCCAAAGCGATGATCAACTGTGAATCTCCAGTGGGGGTCCTGAAGGTGAAACTATTAATTAACAATAGTATCTTGAGGTTCTTGCTCAACTCCGTGAGAAAATAAGAAAAACACGACCTGAACTTAGGAATAAGTAATGCGTTCTACACCAAGACAACGCATCAGTAGGTACCGAATTTCTGTTAAGATGTTTCTAGCGACGTACAGCATTCCAGTGTCAGACGACCCACCTTATTCGCCTAACCTAGCACCATGTGACTTATCTATTCCCAGAGCTCAAATCTTCGTTAAAAGGAACTAGATTTCGGTCCGATGAAGCAGTGAAACAAAAAGCGGCACGCATCATGAAGGAGATCACAGAAAAAGACTTCCAGCACTGTTTCCATCAAGGGAAAATTCGCATGGAGTGTTGTTGGAGGAAAGGATATTGTGAGTGAAAGTAATTAAATATGAATGTTTTTTTTAATAAAATGTTTTACAGTAATCGTCCCGTTATTTTACGACCACACTTCGTATTTTTAGTCGCAGACTTATTATTAAAACAAAACGGACTTGATCTTTTTTCGACTCGTCCCTGGCAACATAGTAAATTTACGGAATCAAAAGGTGAAATACCTTCACCAAAGACAACTCGAACCGCTCGGGTCGGCGCTGTTCGCTGAATGTGTTTGGGAAGCCACCTAGCTACACGTCGTGGAACTCTTAGTCATGGCCCAGCAAAATGCAATTGTTATGTCGTTTTGAACAAAACTTGTCGTAGGACCACTCAAGCCAGGTTTCCTTCAAACTACACTACTGGCCATTAAAATTGCTACACAACGAACATGACGTGCTACGGACACGAAATTTAACCGATAGGAATAAGATGCTGTGATATGGAAATGATTAGCTTTTCAGAGCATTCACACAAGGCTGGCGCCGGTGGTGACACCTACAACGTGAACGTGCTGCCATGAGGAAAGTTTCCAACCGATTTCTCATACACAACAGCAGCTGAATGGCGTTGCCTGGTGAAACGTTGTTGTGATGCCTCGTGTAAGGAGGAGAAATGCGGACCACCACGTTTCCGACTTTGATAAAGGTCGGACTGTAGCCTATCGCGATTGCGGTTTATCGTATCGCTACATTGCTGCTCGCGTTGGTCGAGATCCAATGACTGTTAGCAGAATATGGAATCGGTGGGTTCAGGAGGGTAATACGGAACGCCGTGCTGGATCCCAACGGCCTCGTATCACTAGCAGTCGAGACGACAGGGATCTTATCCGGATGGCTGTAACGCATCGTGCAGCCACGACTCGATCCCTGAGTGAACAGATGGGGAAGTTTGCAAGACAACAACCATCTGCACGAACAGTTCGAGAACGTTTGCAGGAGCATGGACTATCAGCTCAGAGACCATGGCTGCGATTACCCTTGACGCTGCATCACACACAGAAGCGCCTGCGATGGTATACTCGACGACGAACCTGGGTGCACGAATGGCAAAACGTCATTTTTCGGATGAATCCAGGTTTTGTTTACAGCATCATGATGGTCGCATCCGTGTTTGGCGACATCGCGGTGAACGGACAGTGGAAGCGTGTATTCGTCTTTGCCATTCTGTCGTATCACCCGGCGTGATGGTATGGGGTGCCATTGGTTACACGTCTCGGTCACCTCTTGTTCGCACTGACGGCACTTTGAACAGTGAACGTTACATTTCAGATGTGTTACGACCCGTGGCAATACCCTTCATTCGATCCTTGAACAGTGAACGTTACATTTCAGATGTGTTACGACCCGTGGCAATACCCTTCATTCGATCCTTGGGAAACCCTACATTTCAACAGGATAATGCACGACGGCATTTTTCAGGTTTTGTACAGGCCTTTCTGGATACTGGCCAGCACATTCTCCACATCTCTCGCCAATTGAAAACGTCTGGTCAATGGTGGCCGAGCAACTGGCTCGTCACAATACGCCGGTCACTATTCTTGATGAACTGTGGTATCGTGTTGAAGCTGCATGGGCGGCTGTACGTGTGCACGCCATGCAAGCTCTGTTTGACTCAATGCCCAGGCGTGTCAAGGCCGTTATTACGGCCAGAGGTGGTTTTCTGGGTACTGATTTCTCAGGATCTATGCACCCAAAATGCGCGAAAATGTAATCACATGTCAGTTCTAGTATATTTGTCCAATGAATACCCGTTTATCATCTGCATTTCTTATTGGTGTAGCAATTTTAACTGCCAGTAGTGTATGTCAGGATTGCCAGACAGGGATCTGAAGCGCTTTCCCACCGAAGCAATAGTTAGACTACATGAAACGTATTCGCAGTTGCGAATATGGACAACCGTGAGCTGTAGAATGGAATGACTCGCACCCAGATTCCCGCTTATCGCGAGCTCTCGTCTTAAACGGTCCGAGGACCTCATCGTATTTCGGAACAAGCAGGCACTGCAGTACTGTAACAGTTGTACTGCTCCAGACGCTCGGCATGTGAGGTGGGCCTAATCGGCCGGCCGGCGTGCACTGCGGAAGGCGCTCGTTGTCGCTGTAACGTGACGCAGCCGGGCAGGGACGGCGCTCCCGCGGGCCTCGCCGCCTTCATTACTTCGTGCCGCACCCAGCTGCTTAGGGCGCCTTTGAAGTTAAGCCAGCCGCGTAAGGTGGCTTCGTTTCGCCTCCTCGGCGGCGCCGCCGTTGCCATGGTGACTGACATGTTCGGCCTCGCGTCTGTCGGCTTATGCGATCGGATGGCGCCGCTGAATGGCGAACGCGCCCCCTCTGAATGTGCAGTTACAAAGCAGAAATAGGATCAAAAGGAGCCGCCAATCCGGCCTGTTAGGCCCACCCCCGCTGCTAACAGCTGTGTGGCTGCCGCATAACCTACGCAAGCTTGTTATTGTTTTCTGCGTTTTTGCTCATATGGGGGGATGACGCATACTTTTTCTTCCACGGATGAACATATTAAATCAGTGCAGTATTGTTCTCATAAGCACCTAACAACGCTCTTGTGCGTCACATTTATGGCTAAATCAGCTGTCTCATCCGTGATTCTATTGCTGGAACACTTCTTTCTAGGATTCTGCTCGTTTTAAATCACCTTCCAGTGATTAGTCTGGTCACGCTGTCAAGTTTATGCGAGTTGGCATAGTAGTTCAGAATCGAGAATTTCTTAACAGTCATAGTGCAATCTGCAAACCGAATCTCTTGCCCACTTCACATGCCGCAGCAAGTACTCACCAATTATTACCACTAAGAAAAGCCGAGCCTCACACATGATGACGGCGGTTAACCAGTGAAGCCTGTAGTGGATGAAAAAAAAAAATCTTGTGACTGGTGCAGAAATAATGCGAGGGTCTTTAAGTAAATAGTGCAACACTGTTTCTTCTTAAAGCAGTTTGGTTTTATTGAAGATTACAATACACCATATTATTCCCGACGCTTTTGGCTGCAAACCCTTATTTTTCCGTGTAATCACGGTTCAGTGCAATAGCATTACGCCACCTTACTGGGACGGCTCGTATACCCGCACCGTACCACACTAGTATTCGACATCGAGACAACGTCTTGCTGCATAAATAACTTCCTCATCATCCACGTACTGCTTCCCGCAGGGTACATCCTCTATTGACCAGACAGACATAAAGGAGAAGGCGCGAGATCCGGATTGCAGGGTGGACACCAGCTGGCACATATCTTTGAGTACCCCAAATGGTTGACAAGTATGTGAGCACAACCAACAGAGACGTTCAGCTGTGTAGCGAGGTGTTTGTGCGACCATCGCCAGTGAGTGTGTCTGCACGTGCCAACATTCAGCTGTTTCCCTGTTTGCGTCCGGCCTGCACGCGGGAGATCGGACAGGTTTGCGCAACCTTATTGCCGTGATGACAGACGCTTCGTCCAACGACTCACCGTGCTTTTGCTCATTGCCAGGTCTTCGCAGACATTCTGCAAGCGCCCATGAATATCTGCGATGCTGCGGTTTTCCGCCGGAAAAACTCAATAAAAACTCTCTGCCTGGAACGCACCTTCGTTACAGTCACAATTTTGAAGGCTGCGTATAGCGCCGCCACCAATCGGAACTTGAGGAAATTATAGGGGCTAAAGCGCGAATATTTCGCGATGTTCCACGACAAATTCCCCATTTTTTCAACCGAGACTGGCAGACCAAAAAGTGTCATGCCTTACTTATTGAATGCCCCTTGTACTTGTTTATTTTAATTAACAGTCACAGTCTTCACAACATAGTGTCCTCACAATATAGTCTACAACGGATGTATTATGTATATATTCCAGTGTTATATATTATTTTCCAAACGTCATATACAATATGATGTATTTCGGTATGGTCTCAGAGATAAGAAGACACTGTACTATGAGATTCTTTGCTCTGATCACCAGTTCCATGGTTTCATCCTGTGACGGAAGTGTACGAATGACTACGAAGTGTGCCCCTTCAGCGTTTTACAGCTGTGACCTGTACACACTACGATCTATGGACCACAGAGGTAAGGCAGATAATGGACTCTACCTTGATCATGTAGACATGGTTATGTACAGGTTACAATTATAATTACATTGTATATATCCACTGGGTTACATGTTTTCCATAACTACATCAATTTAACTATCAAGAAGAATTCATAGACGTCACACACGTCGTTTGATATAGACGTACACAGAACGTAACTAACATCATATTCGTACTGTAGTCCGTACAAAACTTGTGTAGTCGACGTTGATATGTACACAGTTGTTTGTCTTCCGTGTCAGATGCCACTGCCGATGCCTTATGTGGTCGAATGACAGTCTGTCAATTGAATACTTTTAAAGTAAAGCACACGGTGCACAACAAGTTTTTTTATAATCCCTTCTGCTGGACACTACGCGGTGAAGGCAACTTCACAGAGCATTCCTGTGATACCGCGATTATCTTTGATGAAGGCTCCGGTGGTCTATAATTTTTTCCTGTCCAGATACAAGTTATCCAGCTTCACTTATTCATGAATAACAAAGTTTGTGAAATCTGAATGGCGATGTCTTGGTGCTCAGTCGGAAGCGAGCAATATTTTCATTCTGATTTCATCCACTCTAATTTGAGTATAGGCTAAATGTGAGCCCTGTACACAGTTTTTTACACTTCTGATCCTCTCAAACTGGATGATTTCTGCGCCCTGTCATACGCTAAATGGATACTGCACATAAGGGGACAGGTTGTAAACTTACAGAAGCAATGTTAACAGTTAGACCTCAGAAACTTTTATATGCTCTGCACTCCCTATTGCAGCAGTCTGTTGCAGATGGTTGCAGGAAACGCAGCGGGTTTTAAGTACCAAAATCAGAGTGGTGTCGGCTTACACGATAAAAAGAGACGTAAAAAATGCTGTTCAGCATTCCAAAATGTCGCGTCTGTGTGCCTTAAATGCGGACCGAGATCAGATAACGTCGAAGAAATTATTCCAGTCCAGCGCCCGCTCGCAGGGTGACACGGTAAAGCCCTCGTGGTCGCGGGCGATTACAACAGGAAACGAAACGCTGGTGTCGGGGGTTGGCGGCCCTGCGTGTCGAGTCAGACGGATGGCCGTTCGTCACGGCAGTTCGCCGTACGCCACCGCCACGGCCCGCCGCGCTGCACTCTTGGGGATTCCCCTGCTCAAAGATACTAAAAACTACCTCGCGAGCAAGCCTTCCGGTTGTACACAAGATTTTTTTGTGGTTCCAAAATATAGTTTCAACTCTGGCGATGCCTCTTTGGCTGACTGGTGAGCCGAATCTCTGTCGGAGCAAAGTTGTAGCACATTATTTCGCATCAGGGCCAGTGCGCTCGTCCCGTGGCTATGGATTCTTCCAGCCCGATGATGCAGCGGTCTTTTCCTAATCCTCCTAAAGTGGTTTTAGTAAAGGATTACGAGACCGAATCAAAAACTTTTTCTCGTGATGGCAAGTGTCCACCAGCACCTGTTGGAATCAAACTTTTGAACAGATATGCAGCTTAATCTCCACAATCGTATTATAGCACAGGAGAGTGTCGAGAATATAGGAAGTAACTTGGTCTGTCAACAATGCGGGCGTATACATGTGGCAACTAGCTCTTGGGCCAGCAGAATTTCTATTCGAGTTCTCTTATGTGAACTTTTGTCATCAACTGTTTTGGCCTGGCGTGCTCTTGGTTTAGTATCAAAACCATTTTCTGTAACGTGATTTTTTCTTAAGCAATTGTTTAGATGAAATTCTGAGACGAAAAAGTATCAATAAACAACACAAGCCTACTTTTGTCGTTGTGATTATCTTTTTATTAACCGATGAGTCCTAAAAATTCAAGTGATAGGTACCACAAATCGTCTTGTTGTGGTTTACGTATCTGAGAAGAGGGTATTACAATTCCCCAAAAGGAAGCAGCGTCTCGCACTGGAATGTTAGTAGTGCGAATGAAAAATGGTCAATGCTGCGAGAATGGCTCGTCTAAAGGCCTGAATGGTGAAGTAATTTTCATGGTGAATTTTGGAGCTACAAAATCGGAGGAGGACATCGGCACCACTTCAGATAACAGGAATCGTAGATTCATTGGAGTGGAGGTGCTGATCCTAGAGTATTACTGATTTCTAGTTCGGAGATTTAGCGATCGATCATGATCCATAAAGTATTTTTTCCAGTGGAATCCCCAGTGAAAGTAAAGAAGTAGTCTGTTGAATGGAATGAACAGTCTAAGGGCACAGAATATGGATTGAGAGTAAATCGAAGAAAGACGAAAGTAATTAGAAGTAGAAGAAATGAGAACAGCTAGAATCTTAAGGTAATAATCAGTGATCACTGAATTCTGCTTCCTCGCAGCAAAATAGCCCACACCTGACGCAGCAAAAAGGGCATAAAAAGCAGACTAGCTCTGGCAAAAATGTCATTCTTGGCCAAGAGAATTTTACTAGTCTCAAACATAGGTCTTAATTTCAGGAAGAAATTTGTGAGAATGTACGTTTAGAGTACAGCACTGTACGGCGCTGAAACATGGACTGTGGGTAAACCGGAACAGAGGAGAATAGAAGCATTTGAGAAGTAGGGCTACAGAAGAATGTTGAAAATTAGGTGGGCCGCGCGGTCTAGGGTGTCTTATCACGGTCCTTACCTTACCAGTCCACCTTTATTTTATAAGTTTGAAATTACACCAATAACTGACACTGAAAACTGCAACACTCCAATAAAAATCAGAGGGACTGATATTGGATGTTAACAAATATAATGAATCAAAACGGTCTGTTAAATATTCCTCAAAAATGAAGAAGGAAAAAAGACACTGAAAAAAAAAGTTTTCAATGTTGATTCTCTCTATAACGCTTTGTTTCCATAGAAATTGCATTTATCATTAAGTTAAAGGGTAATTGCATTATTTTCATGTTCTCTGTTTTTAACTTTGACTGGCTACGCTAAATGTTTGTTTAAAATTAAATTTTTCAAGTGTTGCTTGTTTAGAGTGTAACTCCGGCCCAGCTTTTGCTTAGATAAAAGGGAGAAATGAAATACAAATTGGCTATTGGCACAGACTCATAACTTTATAATTTTGTTGGATACGTGCAGGACTGTACCATAATAGGGTATGAGCATTGGTCAAAAGTTAAAGAAGGTGGCAGCCATAATTATTTCAAATGTATATGTTACTACTTAGTTATATATTTAATCATGATTACCTTTTAGATATCAAAGTAATCTGGCGAACAAAAAAAAGTCACTTGAAAGTCTTCAGTCTTTTGGGAAATAATACGTATTGTGTGTCGTCTATAAAATTTACTACTTCGGGTATGACATACCTTCTGCTTGACTTACTCTTTTGTACACTTAGAAAATGGGAATTTCAGAGTCTTTTGTGCATCCCTTAAACGAATGAAGAGGTATCTGCTGAAACGAGTAGCGACGGCTAAACACATGAATGCTTTCAATGGTGAGTATTTTACTGGTATTGCGGAAGGTTTTACCGGTGCGATAGCGACGTGCAGCTTTAAAAGCTGTCCGGATGCATACACGTTAAATGCTATTGAGCAGGCGACGATTGCGACACATTTGGCATCACTGGCCATTTTAGCATAACACGAGACTATTAAAGGAAATAACGATTAAAAAACGAGAGCTTTGTGAACTTTTCATGTGACACGTGAAACTCTATTAAATGCTCGGTCAGAGGCGCCATTGCAGTCATGAGCCAAACGCTGTTCCGCAGCCCAGCCCCTGCGATCGGCACCATGAAGCGACAGCGGGGTGTTTCACCAGCTGATTGCCAGTACACAGTGAGCACAGTAGCGTTCGTCCGCAGCTCGTGGTCGTGCGGTAGCGTTCTCACTTCCCGCGCCCGGGTTCCCGGGTTCGATTCCCGGCGGGGTCAGGGATTTTCTCTGCTCGTGATGACTGGGTGTTGTGTGATGTCCTTAGGTTAGTTAGGTTTCAGTAGTTCCAAGTTCTAGGGGACTGATGACTATAGCTGTTAAATCCCACAGTGCTCAGAGCCATTTGAACCATTTTTTGAACAGTAGCATTCAGTTTCGAGTGTCACTGACACATACCGCTTAGGCTGTTACGAACTAACACGCATGAAACTTTTTTCATAATGTAGACACTTTCAACAGTAGCGTTTGTTGTTCACGAGCAATTCGTGTTCAGAATATCAGCAGTTATTTAATAAACTGTAGATTAGGCAGTATATTCTAATTTAGAATAGAAATGAGCTATACCTGTACCTCACAATAAGGCAAAGCAGTTCTTCAATTCCAAGCAAATGTGACCTTTCACACTACATCATTTCAAGATTACCGGTAACTTTTAGCAGGCGACACCTCTAGAGTCTGAAGATCTCAATGTATTAGTTGCGCACGTCAGTTGTCTCCACTGGAAATTCTGAGCTCTTAGGTTTTGTGAACATGATGGTGTCAATGCGTCACAGATTTTGAGTAAAAGAGAATTAATTGTATTTTATTAACAACAATTACATTTAGCATTTAAAACTATCTTAGAATGCCAGAATGTGCGGAATTTGTACATTTGTTGTAATTTTGAAAAAAATGCTTTCTCTATTGTAACTGTGGCACAAGAATCGGGCGTCGGGAAGTGACAAGGGCCATAATGGGAGAGGCCATGGTAGCAATATAGTGGAGTGTACGTTTTAACTGTGATTCTCTTGTTGCTCAGGTAGCTGCATGACTATTAAAATGCATGAAGTAATGTGATAATTGGCAATCTAAGGTAACGTGAATTTGAGACACACAGAATGTATTCGCAGTTTCGAATGTGGACGACTATCAACTGTATAATGGAATGCCGACAATGAAAGTTTGTGCCGGACAGGGATCCGAACCCGAATTTTCCGCTTATCGCGAGCGATCGTCTTACAATTTGGCTATCCGAGCACGACCCACGACCAGACCCCTAAGAGTGAAACATGGAGGGAGTTCGGTGATGATTTGATGGCTAAATCGTGGAATCCCATGGGACCCATAATTACTCTACAGTGTGTCCATTTTGGCTGATCCAAGTCCATCCCATGATACGATGTTCGTCCCGCTATGGTGATGCTGACACAACCCCTGTTCACGCAGTTCAAATCTCCCACGACTGGTTTTGTGGACACGATGAACTGTTGAATCTCCCCTAGGCTCCACAGCCATCAGATTTCAGTATTACTGAGCATTTGTGATCTAATTTGGAGATAATAGTGCGCTATCTGCATCCACCGTCGTTACCTGAACTTGCCACTGTTTCGAAGGAAGAATGCTATAAGATTCGTTTGGAAACCATACAACACCTGTGTTCAACCATTTCGAGACGACTGGAAACGGTTTTGAAAGCCGCCGTATTAGACACTGTAACATATTTTTCTTGTGTCTATTCGTGCGGTAGCGTTCTCGCTCCCCACGCCCGGGTTCCCGGGTTCGATTCCCGGCGGGGTCAGGGATTTTCTCTGCCTCGTGATGGCTGGGTGTTGTGTGCTGTCCTTAGGTTAATTAGGTTTAAGTAGTTCTAAGTTCTAGGGGACTGATGACCATAGATGTTAAGTCCCATAGTGCTCAGAGCCATTTGAACCATTTGAACCATTCTTATGTCTATTTTTTTGTCCAACCCCCCAATTTACCCATTACTATCATGTGCTGGTTTATTAAGACGAGCATGTGGTTCCTTTCCAGAACGTGTCTTTTATTTTTCTAGTGTTTAAGGTTTTTGTCTTAACAGTAACATTAATGAAGACATTCCGCAGCTCAGAATCATCCTCAAGAAATTTACTCAAATGTCTGGTGTTCTAGAATTCGCTGTGCATAGTAACGGAAATATTGTTGCCTAGTTTTAAAATAAATTCATCGCCATTTTTGTCAATATTGTAAGGGTGGTATCCCTGTTAATTTTTGCAGCCTTAATATCCAAGAATTTTAGGGAAATTTTAATGAACTATATGAACAGTCAGAAAATACTAATATGTCAGTGGCCAATATGAAGTGTTTATCGACCACAAAGCAGTGTAAACGGGCCAAGCCCGTATAGTAGTTACTTCTTTCCACAAGATAGTATTTTGTCGTTTAACTAAAGAAGCCTTTGGACACAATGTTAGCCAAGTACAGTTTCTTTATAGTGTATTCATCGGTCCGTTTCATTAGCGCTCAGCGAACGGCGGCCGCGCCACGAGTGACTGGCTGCTGCGAGGGCAATGCTTCGGCGAAGGGTGACGTCACAGACGGCTGCGCAGGCCGCAGGGTTGTCCACGGTGCACGCACTTCCTGCGGCCAGGCGCGGCAAAAAGGAAGCGCGCATCCGCCCGCTTTTTGTATGCACCGCACACCCGGGTAGCAGCTCCGCCCGACCAGCTGCGCGCCCTTCATCGTCGCAGCTAAGTCGGCGAGGCACTGTTCCTGAACTAACTACCGGCATTAACCGTGTAGGTGCTCCGGGACAGGTGATCCTCGCACGACCACCACAGGATATCTGCAGCAGCGACACAAAGCGAATCTACTTTCTTGAATGCTGCTACGGCTCACACCTGATTAAGATTCGCATGAAATATATGTTATTAACAGACGACGTGCATGAAGTAAAGGTCAAACAAATTATTGCTGGTACTTATGTATGCTCGCGACATCAAGTGGTTCAAATGGCTCTGAGCACTATGGGACTTAACATCTGAGGTCATCAGTCCCCTAGAACTTAGAACTACTTAAACCTAACCAACCTAAGGACATCACACACATCCATACCCGAGGCAGGATTCGAATCTGCGGCCGTAGCAGCAGCGCGGTTCCGGACTGAAATGCCTAGACAGCGGCCGGATCGCGAGATCAATCCTGTTCTCAGTAGTTCGTGGGGACCTTACTTGTGTAATCTTCAAAGCTCTACCACCTATGTGGATCGATTTCTGGGGCATGTAGGTGAATGATTCAGGCTCATCTTTATTTGCTCTTGAGCACGGTCTTGGGCTCAGAGGTCCCTAGACACTACCATGATGGTGGTTACTTTATCCTTATTTTATTGTCGTTTACTGAGGCTCCTTCGCCATAGCACGACCTACCTTTACCCTGTGTCACCGTTCTGATGCCACGGAGCCAGCGTATTCTAGGTGCCTTGATGTTGGGCCAAGTTCTTCAATTTGTCGAGAAGTCTTCTGGTTGATGCTTGGATACAATCCTTTATGAGTGGCCAGAGAAGGTCTAGAGTCTGGCCCACTTGGGTACATAAAGTAGTATGGAGGAGCATGTGCTCTGGGTAGTCTGAAGAGCCTGACAGTGTCCCGCGTTTAGCAGCCTTATATTGGCGCGTGCAGAAAGTTGCTGAGCACAGTCATAGCTTAGTTCTGCTAAGTAGTTGGGTGTTAGCGAGCAGTGGATAGAGTTGGCGCAAGAGCTGTAACAGCTTCACCAGCTTCTCCCTGACCTGTGGTCTGACGAGCAGATCGCTGACTAATACAGGGTTTCCCAAACTTTTCCTCTGACAGAACACATTGAGAATCCTGTTACTTTGATGGAACACCTTGTTTATTTTGAAGGTTAATAATTTTTCACAAAATGAGAAAGGCTTATTTTTAGTAATTACTTCAGTTTTTAAAACATAACTAATGACGCAGAAATTACAATAAAATTTTTAAAAAATAAGGAAAAATTTCGAAAGGAAAGCCACGTTATTAGTAGTTTTTTGCGGAGTACTTATTCACTTCTCGCGAAACACCAGGTTCGGCGGAACAAACTTTGGGAATTACAGGTCTAGAATGAGTCCGAGGTATTTCATAAAATCCGTCCAGTTTAAGGTCCGGTTGTGGAGAACCATTCTGTCTCGAAGATGCGGTCGCCGGCGGGTGAAAATTACAGTGGTAAAGACCAGTGACCTGTTGGCTATGTTAGTCAGAGTTCCTGTGGCGACAGTCACTATTTAATATGCTGTTGCATTTGATAAGCTTTGCTGGCCTAACGTGTTCTATCGCCTAAGGGAACTTGACTGTCCTGATGCTTTTTACGATTTCTCATAGTCTTATTCACAGCGAGTCCAAGTAGACATGTGTTTCGTACTGTCAGTACGTTCGTTGTCTTCTCTATCATTATTGTATTGTTTATTTTTCCCACTTTTCTTTTAAAGATGATAAAGAGATAGGTTTGTATGTGAGACATGTGAGGTGTCAGCAATAACAGTTCGTGGTGCCATAAAAGAAGAGTCGATATTAACGACATTTCTTTTCTCTTACAACCATAACTGGGAGATGGAAAATGGCACAGTGCAGATTGTCAGCACGCGATAAATCGGAACAGAGATTTTTCGACGAACAACTTGACTGCGTTAACTGAATCACTTTAAAGACATATTAACTGTTAATCTACTGTGAGTGTTTAAAAATTATGGAAATGTTTCATAAATACCGCTACGAGTCACAAAATTTGTTGACTACTTAAAATGTTTAATTAGCAACACCTTTCGAGGATATGCCTCACCAGTGACAGTACAAAAACATTTAACAAAAGTGTACAACTATGCCGGTGGCAAGTGGTGTGGTCATCTTTGTTCTTGTGACCATAGCGCTTGCCAAGACTATGCGCGTTGTACATTCTTACCAGTCTATTTTTACAAATAACAGGCAAGGTCTATAATCAACAATAAACTCTGCATAGCCGGCCGCAGTGGTCGAGCGGTTCTAGGCGCTACAGTCTGGAACCGCGCGATCGCTACGGTCGCAGGTTAGAATCCTGCCTGCCTCGGGCATGGATGTGTGTGATGTCCTTAGGTTAGTTAGGTTTAAGTAGTTCTAAGTTCTAGGGGCCTGATGACCTCAGATGTTAAGTCCCATAGTGCTCAGAGCCATTTGAACAATTTTTGAATTTTGCATAAGTTAGAACTCAGTAATTAAATTTCGACTGCAATATATGACATATGGAATTTCTTTGTAGTCGAGAGGTTAAAGAGACGCTGTATGTTAAAGTAGCTGCAAAAGAATTCGATACGCTGAAGTCAAAAATCTTAATGACAAGAAGTTCCCTTTTCCTATTTTCGGGTGTAGCAACATTCTGTACTGAAAACGCAATCTTCATTTAAACTTTTCATAAATCGTTTTACATCAATGTTGAATATTTCTTTCTATCAATAACCTTGGATCAAGTTCCTCCTCGATCCTGGTTAGCTGCGCTACTGTACTGCTCCCTCTCAAATGACTTCGCTCTGGATTGAACAGTAAACTCTAACTTTACCCTAATGCTTCCTTTTACAGGAAACTAAGAAGACTTTTGTGTTTTGAGCAAGGACGCCGATACAAAAATAGGTGGTTAAGTGTCACAAATTACATCTCTCCTACCTTTTTACAGGTGACTTACTGTTCTTCCAATGACATAGATCGAGGATACTTGCTACTACTGGAAAATTGCCACGTGTTGTCGTCGTGGGGCAGACAGTTTATACCCCGGACTGGACGAAATAAAGCTACCTAGGATGATATAAAGTCCTGTTTTCCTCGCGATGGGCGCGTAGACGCGTAGCGTAGGCTAGTGCAGGCAGACAGACAGTGGTATCGCTGGCGGGGTCGCGAACCGGCAGCGTTTGACACAAAGGGAAGGGCGTCGGCTCTGTGTGGCGGCGACCGGAGGCTGCCAAGATAGGACATGAAAGCGGCTGCTATGCACAGGCAGCCACCGGCTCCTCATCAAAGCCTGTGGTGGTGGTGGTGGTGGTGGTGGTGGCGGCGGCGGCACAGACAGCGTACCGCGTCAATCACTGAAGAGGGCACGGCTGCTGCTGCCACGAGTTGCTGGGAAAAGGCAGCTGTACAACCTCCATGGTTGTACGGCGACAACGCTTCTAACAGCCTGATTAGAAATGTGTACAGGAAAATGCATTGAGAAAAGACCTGCGAAATGCAGCAAACTTGCCGGTTCAAGTCCACGCACCGGTATTAACGACAACGTTGGCCACCCATGACAGCCTGAGCAAATGATGTGGCGGCTCCCCAACCCTGGCCCAGAAACGAAATACATCACAGAACACTGAAAACTGAAATAAACTTTCCGAAACCGATCTGCAAATAAAGTACGGAAAGAAACTGTAGCTGTCTGGTGGATTCTTTTCATCTCAAAAATGAATAGCACAGCTACGGGCCCAGCCACGTGGAACCTAATCAGGACGACAAGCTGGAATGAAGGAAGTTAGTGTGTAATATCCCGTCGACGACGAGGACAATCTTCCGCATTCTTTTCGGAGGAAACATTTCAGAATTAGCCAGAAGTGATTTAGGTAAACCACAGAAAAACCCTGATATGAATGACTGCAGGGGGATTTGAACTGACATCCTCCAGAATGCGAGTCCACTGCGCTTCCAGTGCGCCACCCTGCTCGACACTGGATAAAGTAGAACAGGACAATCCGAATTAAATTTGCGAACTGCAGAGAGATTGACTACTTGATTTTCCCTTCCTTATCATAGAGTGAAAATAATGTGTCGACTGGAATGACATAATGCCACAGAAGTGTTGTTCTAGTAGCTGCGGTCTTCAGCCCAAATACTGGTTTGCTGCATCTCTCCTCACTACACTCTCCGTGAAAGCCTTTTCATCTCTGCGTAGGTTTCGTCCAAAAAGTTCCGCGACTCATTTTATTCCTGGCGTACAAGTAACATCGCCGCAGGAACTAAGGAGGCAGCTAGAACTGACAACTGTACACAACAGATGTGCATTCGACCAGCCAGTTGTGAGCAGACGGTCTCAAGTAGTGCACATGCGGCCGTACTGTGCCAGCGTTGGTGTCACAGACGGAATGGAGCGACATCCCTGTATCGTGTTCAAGACATTCTCCGGAATGTTTTGAAGAAGAAGAAGAAGAAGAAGAAGAAGAAGAAGAAGAAAGTGCCTGAAAAGTTTGTCCCGCACATCTTGATGCCCAAACAAAGGCAACGACTCGTGGACGTCTGCCGCGACTTGATTGTAATTCAAAACGCAGACAGTTCTTCATTGAAAAATATTACCACAGATGACAAAAACTTGGTTGTATCAATACGCAGCCAACAAAAACAGACAAAGCGCAAAAATTCACACCAAAGGTCAATGCTTTGACGACAAATCGACATGCAAGCCAATGTGACAGTCGTGTACTCTACTTTCCTGGTTTCTTGTTGTCACCTATTCTTCGCTTTCATAAGTTTAGTTTCCAACCTGGACTTATTCTGCTGTGTTTTTGCAATCGTTCCAATTAATTTAATGTTTTCTCCACGTCCTAAATATGCTCATTTGCGAAGCCGTATCCTAGATACTTAAAATATTTAACTTGCTCCAAAATTTTATTATTCAAAACTACCTTTGATCTTACTGGTTGTAAGTCATGAAATGCCATCAGTTGTATTGTATTTAAAGACAATTTTAGGTTATATTCTAATGTTATCTGTTGCAAATTATAGACTGTCATCTGAAGATCATCTTCACTCTCAGTAATGAGTAGTATCTCATCTGCATGTAGTTTCACGATCTATAAGTTCTCTTCGCAAAATCAGAATTTTTGCTTTCAGTCTGAGTTCATGCGTCATCAGAACGAGGGTCACTAGGGATGGAAAGATGAAAAAGATTACGGGGAGAAGTTTGAACCATCATAATATTCGCCACAAATGGTTGTCAGAAAATACGTGAATCACAGGTCCTTTTCACAGAGTAATGATTTCAAATTCAGTCACTTCTGTTGGATGTGCATCGCAAGAACTACAACGGTTTTCTCGATCAGCCTTATAGCTTATTTATCTTACTTGCAATACTGTTTTATGTATGGATTTCAGATGTTGTTGTCTTCAGTCTGAAGTTTGGTTTGATGCTGCTCTCCATGGTGATCTATCTCCGAGTAGAATTTGCAACCTACAGCCTTCCGAATCTCCTTACCATACCCATCTCTTGGTCTCCCTCGACTGTTTTTACCCCTCACAATTACCTGCAATACTGAATTGGTTCCGGTCGGTGTGGCCGAGCGGTTCTAGGCGCTTTAGTCTGAAACCGCGCGACCGCTATGGTCGCAGGTTAGAATCCTGCCTCGGGCATGGATGTGTGTGATGTCCTTAGGTTAGTTAGGTTTAAGTAGTTCTAAATTCTAGGGGACTGATGACCTCAGAAGTTAAGTCCCACAGTGCTCAAAGCCATTTGAACCATTTGAATTAAATTGGTGATTTCAGTTAACACTGTCAAAAGGGTTCCCTAACAACACAAATGCTAAACATAAGTTTGCCTATGCTTAATCTATCTTCTGAGGTAAGTCGTAGGTTCGCTATTGCTTCGCATGTTCCTGCTTACCTTCGGAATACAAACTGAACTTCCCCGAGGTTGGCTTCTACATCTACATCTACATCTACATCTACATACTTGTTTTTCCTTTCAGATAAATTTGGCATTATGTAAAATAAACAAATAAAATGCCTTTCCTTACTATAAGGTACTCTTTAGGTGTAACCCCCCCCCCCCCCCCAAAAAAAAACTATGCAGGTTTCTGTAACATTAAAACATTCTTGAAAAGTTTCAATGTTTCTTATTTGAAGCACAAAAGAATGTGTGAATACATACCCAGTATGGGTACACCGCAATAAATACATCTCACGCCAGTTTATACGCATAAAACTAGTGAGCTGGGACGAACTATCCCCCGCAGAAGCTGCCTCCTCTGCGCCACAGAGCACAGAGCGGTGTAGGCGCCGCTTCCCGCCTGGCGCCCATACCACCCCGTCAGTCTCCCGCTTCAGTCAACACTCTGACAAGCGCAAACACCGGCCAGCGATACGCTCCTATCACGGAACGGGTCTCCCTGCGTGCGAAATGCACTCTCAGTAATTAGAACGAAAAAAGGGCTGCATTTATTGAAAATGCAGGGAGGTCTTGTGACAGGTTTCCTTGTCACTCTCTTACGATTAATGATGTTAACTACACAAATACAAAAAGACAGGTTCTTAAATGAAAATCTCTCTTTGTATTGGAGCGTATAAAATAATGAATTTTTTGTGTTGATTTTTTAAAAAGTGTGTTGGGCGGACATCCGAACCCTTACTTCTAGCTCTCATAGGCAACATATATACTTCAACTACTCAAGCCGACCACGAGCATAGAGCAACTGTCTAAAACTGCGTACTGCCAGTTTACCTTCCCTAGCCTTGCACTTTCCATGATGTTTAACTACCCAGGTTTAAGTTCCAGACAGGACTTCAGTTATCTCTCAGGAGTGCTGAAGACAAATTTCAAGAAGGCTCATATCTCTCTCTCTCTATCTCTCTCTCTCTCTCTCTCTCTCTCTCTCTCTCTCTCTCTCACTCACACACACACACACACACACACACACACACACACACACACACACACACACATACCATACAGAAAGAGAAAGAGAAAGAGAAAGAGAGAGAGAGAGAGAGAGAGAGAGAGAGAGAGAGAGAGAGAGAGAGAGAGAGAGAGGGGGGGGGGGGGCGCTCGTAGAGCTCTCAATAATGGCTCTGAGCACTATGGGACTTAACTGCTGTGGTCATCAGTCCCCTAGAACTTAGAACGACTTAAAACTAACCAACCTAAGGACATCACACACACCCATGCCGCGGCAGAATTCGAACCTGCGACCGTAGCCGTCGCGCGGTTCCACACTGTAGCACCTAGAACCGTGCATCTCTCACAAACACATCATAGCTACCGTATTACTTTCAACATGTCGCCTTCAACTACCTATTTACTAACTAATCTTGTTTTCCACTTTACTCGAAATGTACTCCATGCTTCCGCAGCTCGTGGTCGTGTGGTAGCGTTCTCGCCTCCCGCGCCCGGGTTCCTGGGTTCGATTCCCGGCGGGGTCAGGGATTTTCTCTGCCTCGTGATGATTAGCTGTTGTGTGCTGTCCTTAGGTTAGTTAGGTTTAAGGAGTTCTAGGGGACTGATGACCACAGCAGTTAAGTCCCATAGTGCTCAGAGCCATTTGAACCATTTTTTTTTTTTTTTTTTTTTTTTTTGTATTCCGTGCTTAGTCTGTTGCAATAATTCCAAACTTTAGTCTCTGTATTAGGATTATAAGCAATGAATTCCTATACACAAAATACAATAAACCAGGTTTTGAGTTACACGTTATTGCTTAACAAAGGCGTTCGTTACCGAAAAAACAAATGGTTACACCACCATCACTGAAGTGTTTTTAATCAGTTATGCTTTAAAAATTATGCACTGATGAACCAAAAGATTGTGACTACCTGCTTAATAGCTTGTTTGTCCGTTTGTGGAACTAAATACATCACTGATCCTGCCTCGGGCATGGATGTGTGTGATGTCCTTAGGTTAGTTAGGTTTAAGTAGTTATAAGTTCTAGGGGACTAAAGACCACAGCAGTTGAGTCCCATAGTGCTCAGAGCCATTTGAATCACCACGTCACGTGCCCGAAACGCCACCAGGCGGCATCTAACGTCACGGTGGGCAAAGGTCATAATGTTTTGGCTTATAGATACTGAAAGGCTGTTTGACGTACACCGAGATCATTTCAAATGGTTATTTATAGTTCAGGTCTACAAATAGGTATTACATTGCAATCCTTTTGTCACGTCTACCATTCAGTCACGTTAGCGCAGGGTCAGTTAATCAATTTGGATGAGAAGTGTACATTAAGACTGAATTAGTACATGCATTGTACATACTACAGCTACAGTGAAACAGGCAGTTCACAGCATCTGAAGCGGTCGCCTCCTACCGACACTGCACTGGAAAAAATCTAGATTACATTCCTTGGCCAGTCAAATTCTTCATGTCATGCTGCCGTAGTCAACAACGAGTACGTCAATTGTAGTGTCTGGCACGGAAAACGTAACGACAGAC
The DNA here is from genome assembly GCF_023897955.1 of Schistocerca gregaria. Taxonomy (NCBI): domain Eukaryota; kingdom Metazoa; phylum Arthropoda; class Insecta; order Orthoptera; family Acrididae; genus Schistocerca; species Schistocerca gregaria. The sequence continues at coordinate 906,527,258 of NC_064920.1, read as the reverse complement.
AGTGCTCCTTCTTAGAGTAGCTCCTGAGTTGCCTCACACCGCCTTAAACGTCTCGGTGAAAGGTTACATGATTTTCATCAGACTAACATGTAAATCAATACCACGGTTATAATATTTAACGTCTTGTCGGCGACGGTGTCATTACAGATTGAACACGTGCACAGTTGGGGTATGATGGGAAAGGAACTCAGCCGTGTGTTTTACAAAGGAGCCATCCTGGCATTCGCCTTAAATGGTTTAGGGAAAATCTGAACCTAGATTGCCCGACGAGTATTTGAACTACCGTTCCCCAGAATGCGAATCCAGTGCGTTACCTCTAGTCACCTCGGTCGATGTCTTGTTACAGAATTGTTTAAAAGTTACCCTTCTCAAAAGGAAGAAAATATTTTACGTCTGTGTCACATCCAGCCGTGGGCAGCAATTTTACGAGGCAGCGTGTACGAGCCAGAAGGCTGGCAATGATGACAGTTTGCTGCCGTGCTGTCTCCTATGATGAAGAACGGCGTGCTGCCGTAATTTATTAAACAAAACACCGGGAGTTATCGTGGCATATCACGCGATTTCTCGTGCAGATTGGCCGTTGGTCTACCCCTTGCATACGCGAAAACTCTGATGGTATAACACGTCATCAGCGAGAATCGTCGCCCCCTTGCGTGTAGAGCACGGCTCATAAAACTGGATATGGTAAGAAGCGGCTTGCGTGTGCTCCTTCCGCGATATTTGTGATGGAGACAGCAGAATTGCTGTACAGTTTGTCTGAAACATTTATCTTGCTAATGAGTCCCATCGCACTTTGACAAAAGAACGTCGCCTCTCACAAAGATTTGCATACAAACTCAGTCAACATCTCTCTAATAGTCTCGTACTCGCTGGTGCGGACAGATATAAACAAAGCACATTGCCGCACAACTCCTCCGATCAGATTTCCTCCTCTATTTCAAGCTGGCAAGGATACCAAATACACTAGCAGTACCCCAAGAATAGGTCACTGATGATATCGTACGCCGTCCTCTTTGTGCAGGCGCCACCCTTTCCCATAATTCTTCCAATAAATCTCAATTACCATTTTACTCTCCCTGCAAATTGTTCTATGTTCATTCGACTTCCTACCGGTTCGTAGCCTCTATTTACACTAAATGATCGATTGTCGCGGCCGAGTGTTAATATCATTCTCGGAAGCTATTGAGTGCGCACGTCGCTATTGCACCGGTAAAACCTGCCGCAATACCAGTAAAATACTCACCATTGAAAGCAGTCACGTGTTTAGTCGTCGCTACTCGTCCTCACAAACACGTCATAGCTACCGTATTACTTTCAACATGTCGCCTTCAACTACCTATTTACTAACTAATCTTGTTTTCCATTGTACACGAAATGTATTCCATGCGTCCGCAGTTCGTGGTCCTTAGTAGCACGACAGTCGAAAGCCAGCACATGCCATATAAAGACGAACACCGAACATGACAGTTGAATTCACCAGGATAAACAATCTCGTTGCGTGGACATCTTAGTTTTCACGGGTGGAGCACCACTTTAGCTGGGGAACGTTGGGGGACCAAAAAAATGGTCAAAAGGCTCTAAGCACAATGGGACTTAACATCTGAGGTCATCAGTCCCCTAGAACTTAGAACTACTTAAACCTAACTCACCTAAGGATAACACACAGATCCATGGTCGAGGCAGGATTCGAACCTGCGACCGTAGCGGTCGCTCGGTTCCAGACTGAAGCGCATATAGCCGCTCGGCCACATCGGCCGGCCAAGTGGCGAACAACTGTTACTCTCAAGCACCAGATAAGCAGCGTTAAACTGGTAACCGAGGACGAGTGGCTGCAAATAATAATAAAAATGTGCTGCTGTTACTGTGTACGGAGACCGGTGGGTCGTTAGCATCGGTAAGCGCTCCTTAGAAATTTACGCAGTGTCAGCGTAAAACATTGTTAATTTCTACTAGTCCGTCTTACGCAGATTTCCGTACGTGCATTTTCCATCCTTCTCTTTATCGTCCACCAACAGCAACAACAACGCTATATGACGCAGAAGACCTATGTTTAACAGATGTGTATTCTGATTACTATAGTCGAACTTTTTACACTTTCCACGTTTAGTGGACTATGATTTCAAAGAGGAAATCGTAACTTTCCGTGCTCGTTAATAGCTCTGTTGCAAATGACAGTCGGTGAGTAAACATGTGTGAGTGCACCTGGTAACGCTTTTATGTTTCTGTAACACGACCATAACACTGTCGAGGAACTATAGCCAAGTCGAGAATGTATACTGTTGAGTGTACTGCAAGCAGATGCGTGCAGGCGGACTCACGCGGCTGGACTTGGACAGCCGGGCTCCCATGGCCGCCTCCCATGCTGACCGCAGCACAGCCGGCGCGCCGCGCGCTTCGCCGCTCTTCCGAGACACCACGCGCCACGCACCCACGCACCTCGCACCTCCGGTCTACCACGCACTGCCACCGAGGCGGGCACGCACTTTGAGCACGCGGCATGCGGCACGCGAAACACACGCCGTCGGCCGAGCGCATGCGCACTAGAAGAGCTGCGTGCTCCCCGTCTGCGCATGCGTAGCTTACTGGCACGAGAAAGCCAACAGAGCTGAGGCAGCAGTCTCGGCAGGAGAACGCACGCCAGTGCTGTTCCTGTCTCTACTTACGGAACGTGTTTTGTGCTCATGCACTTTGACGTCTTTAGAGAACTAATAATTTCATTGTTAACATGAACGCGGATTCCATAGGCAGAGATCTTGCGAAACTTACCTCGCTCTGTTGGTTCATGAAATACACACTGCCATCCGTAATAGAGCCCAGGTTGATGGTGTGTTCTTCGACTTCTCAAAGGCATTCCTTACAATTCTGTACTTTACTGAGCAAAGTACGACCCTACCGAGTATTGGACTATGTTTGTGCCTAGATTCATGGCTTCCTTACAGACAGAACTCAACACGTTGCTCTTAACGGGACGAAACAGAGAACTGTAATGTTACTTTGGGAGTACCCCAAGGGAGTGTTACAGCATACGTTTGCAGTATATGTAAATCATATAGTAGACACGCTCAATGAGGATGTTCGCAGCGATGCTGATGTCGATAGGAAGGTTGCAACGCAGGAAGATAGCGAAACGCAGAAAAAACTGCGGATAATGGAATGACAACATAAAACTAATTCTGGGAAAAGCAGATGACGTGACGACATTCATTGGAAAACTCTATGTAATTCATCCACGAAAGATGTGACTTACTACTAGTTGTTTCATGGACTCTTGTGGTGTTCATCAGTCGGGGATCCTTATCAGTTGGAGTTAGAGGAGTTTGAAAGAGTAGGGGTATGCAATGACACGGCATCGTTTAATAACTGCGAGATCATTATGGAGATGCTCAAGAATCTTCAGTGGCAGACGACACATGAGAGTCGTTGTCTGACATAGAGAAGTTTACTGTTGAAATTCCGAGAGCGTACGTTCTAAGAAGAGCTGGGCACCATATTATTCCTCTAACGCAAGTTTCGTGAAGTGAACACCTCGGTGCCACAGCTAATACAGATGGTTATCGACAGTCATTCTTCTCACGTATCGTTCGCAAATGGAAAATGGCGGGGGGATGTTAGTGATACCAGAGAAACTTAGCGTCGTACACCGTGAGGTGGTTTGCCGAGTGTGGATGTAGAAGTACTTGTCACCTGGTGACGACAGTCTTATAATTCTGAGAGGATGTAAACATGGCGAGCCGGCCGGCGTGGCCGAGCGATTCTAGGCGCTGCAGTCTGGAACCGCGCGACCGCGACGGTCGCAGGTTCTAATCCTGCCTCGGGCATGGATGTGTGTGATGTCCTTTGGTTAGTTAGGTTTAAGTAGTTCTAAGTTCTAGGGGACTGATGACCTCAAAAGTTAAGTCCCATAGTGCATAAAAAAAAAAATCTCTTTGTGTTTACGAGCAGTTAGTAGCAAACCTTCATTCTCCAAGATATATCCAGTATATCGCCAAGTTGGTGGCTACTCAATTAGCGAAAAAAAAATCACACATCTACAGTTGTAAACGTGGCACGTTTGGTTTAAGAGCTCTGAAATGCAACAGCCTGGTGCACTATACGAACCAGTTTCAAAAAGTGCCAGCACAACTAATATTTAAAGAAGCGATAGCAGTAAGTCACCAGAGAAGATCAATGAAACGTGTGTAACAGACACTAAAAACAGCCTTTCAGTGGCAAATACGGCCACAGTACAATTTGGTCACAAGTGACTTAACCAACGTAAGTAACGGACAATAAATATACAAAACATGTTGACCTAACAACTTCATGTTTTGTACGAAGATAAAGAGACGCCAATTGTTCAGCCGGAAGTACCAGTTCAATTTGGTTAGGGTGATGGTAAATATTTTAAAGTAATATTAATGGTACATGCATGGCACTGGCGCTGAATGTCCTCAAAACTTCGAAAGTGGATGCACTGATATAAGCTCAAACATTCAGCCTATGCTCGCAAGCAGCAGTAATTATTTTCAGTCATATCGCGACACACGATCAAAAAGTCGCTGAAGCTTGCTAATCAGGCCTAAATGCATAAATATGTATGGTTGTGCACTTCACGAAGCATAAAAATATTATAGCAATTGCCTAAAACAGTCATGGAATCACAACTGCGGCCGGACATTTCATATCGCCTCCTGATTAACCAAGCGTGTAGATATGAAGTGGAGCGATTACAGGCGCTCAGTTATACATAAGGCAAACTACTCGGTACCATTCACTGGTGCAATACCTGGAAATCAAAATTCGTTTACGGAAGAGATTACTTATTAATCACTTGCAGGATCTCTACAGCAATACTTCTGAAACGCCTGGGATGCATATCAGAATCTAGGGCGTAATCAAAGAAGAGCATTGGGAATCGAGACAGATTTGTTTGGATGGAGACAGATGCATCATGTGAACAGATGTAATCCGATGACTAACAGAGTTCGAATGTAAACCTTTCTGGCTTCACTGAAGAAACTGTGGCAGCTTGAAACGAGATCATAAAAAGTAATGCTCCACAGATTTTGTGTGACGACGAATGCACAACAGGATTGGTAGAAATTCAGTTACCCAGCACATCTCTTCGGCGAACATATGGAGCGAGATGAAAGACAGTATACGTAAATTGAAGGAGGATGGGTGAGAAAAAAAAATGAAATGGAAGGGACTACTGATGTCAGTGCATCGGGACTACACGCGGAATCAGAGGCGACGAGTGAAAATGTGTGTCGGATCGGGATTCGAACCCTGGACGCCCTGCTTACTAGGCAGGTGCATTGACCACTGCGCCACCCAGGGAACAGCGTTACCGCAAATGCGCGGACTATATCTGCACGCCTCACGGCCGACGCACATTCACAGCGAGCGCCACCAGTTCGCAGTCGCTGTCCATTTCGTCCAGCTCGCTGCTCTGAGGTTCCCGTCGGAGGTCAGACGTACTTGTGCATCCGCACTGCAGAAGGTGGATCAATTACCCATCAAGGTGAATCAGTTAACTGAATGCGTGGTGTCTTTTCTTTCGGACACGTCCAAAAGAACAGGCACCACTCATTCGTACAATGAAAGGCAGTGACGGGCGTGTGACGTCAGCTGCACTCTACCCTCAGTGATAAGCTCCAAACGTTACATCCGATTCAGTAGATCATCGGAGAATTTAGAAAGGTGAAGATTTTGGGCGCTAATCCTCAAACTACTCTGGGATAAAACTTGGGGCTTACGATTTACGAAACATTTATTACGTCATGTTATTAAACTAGTCAGTGAAAAAGAGTGCTAACTCCTATTACGGTGCTTGTAGTGATATTCCTAAGGTGGCACAAGTAATTTGTATTGAAATGAAAGGGAAACTTCTACACTGTCACATCACTTACACGCTTGCTAAATGTCTGGAAATGGTAATAAAGCACAGTTTGGTTCAAATGGTTCAGTGGCTCTGGGCGCTATGGGACTTAACTTCTGACGTCATCAGTCCTGACTTAGAACTACTTAAACCTAACTAACCTAAGGACATCACACACATCGATGCCCGAGGCAGGATTCGAACCTGCGACCGTAGCGGTCACGCGGTTTCAGACTGTAGCGCCTAGAACCGCACGGCCACTCCGGCCGGCCCGCAGTTTGGAATGGCGGTCTGAGCACTACGGCCTGGTTACCAAGAATATTTGTAATTTAGATAAATCTAAGATATTGCTGATATAAGGATGTCATTGATTACCAGTACATCTAAAATCATATAAAGTGGGTATCGACGTAATTTCAGACATCTCTATAACAAAATGGCTCTGAGCACCATGGGACTCAACTTGTAAGTAGGCTGTTTAGGTTTTTTTTTTATTGGTAACGCCGCCGCCACGTAGCGCTCTGTATGAAAACCACTGGGTGTGCCGTGTGCAGTCTGTGGCTGGTTTGCATTGTTGTCTTCCATTGTAGTGTTGGGCAGCGGCAGCTGGATGCTAACAGCGCGCAGCGTTGCGCAGTTGGAGGTGAGCCGCCAGCAGTGGCGGACGTGGGGAGAGAGATGGCGGAGTTTTGAAATTTGTAAGAATGGATGTCATGAACTGATTATATATATATATATATATATATATATATATATATATATATATATATATATATATATATATATATAATGGCTATTAAGGTAAATACATTGTTTGTTCTCTATTAAAATCTTTCATTTGCTAACTGTGCCTATCAGTAGTTAGTGACTCCCGTAGTTTGAATCTTTTATTTAGCTGGCAGTAGTGACGCTCGCTGTATTGCAATACGAGTAACGAAGATTTTTGGTGAGGTAAGTGATTTGTGAAAGGTATAGATTAATGTTAGTCAGGGCCATTCTTTGTAGGGATTTTTGAAAGTCAGATTGCGTTGCGCTAAAATTATTGTGTGTCAGATTAAGCACAGTCTTGTATAATTTTTCCAATGCGACGTTTCAAACTGCTGTGGTCATCAGTCGCCTAGAACTTAGAACTACTTAAACCTAACTAACCTAAGGACATTACACATACCCATGCCCTAGGCAGGATTCGAACCTGCGACCGTAGCAGCAGCGCGGCTCCGGACTGGAGCGCCTAGAACCGCACGGCCACCGCGGCCGGCATCTCTATAGCAAAATTACATCTGGGTCTGAGAACATGCTGGTTACTACTAGTACACTAGCCAGAGGGGAGTGAATAATCATTCACCAAATACTGTTACGATATTCTTTATTTATTTACATGAGCGGTTTTAAGATAGACAAACCCCAGTAGAAACGATGAAGAACTGCCTAGCACAGTCGCAACTGCCCGTACTAGTGTGAAACAGGCAGTAGCGGTATCTACAAGCGCGGTAAAATATTTTGTGCTGTGTAACCGTGAACTGAGACTGGTGGTCGTCACGTTCAACATCTGCTTCGAGCTTAAAACGTTGGCGAAAGCGTAAGTTATTTCTGTCAACAAAAAAGCAAGTATTCATTTGTGCCCATCTTGAATTACTCAGTTTAGGGGCCCGTGCAAGCTCTTTCATACTGACTCTACAATTTGGGGTCAACCTGTATTTGCAAAACCAGTCCAACGAGGAAACTTTCTGTAATAGTTTACGTAAATAATTTTAATAAGTGAGACTTCTTTGGTTTTTAAGGGTTAGCTGCGTCCAGAGACTTATAATAGCGGCATGCTATATTAACAGGCAATAAATTTCTGTACCTCTGTCGCGATAGCGTATCACTCCATTCCTAAAGTGTGTCGTGACTTTTGAGCGAAATACAGTAGAATTTCGCCCTCCACTTAAACGAGGAAACAGGAGACCGCCACATCCATAATGTCGATATCGTGGTCAGGCAACGTCAAGTTTCCCAGTAAATTAAATTAGCGAAACACGCGACGGCGAATTTCCTTGTAAAGCCAAACAAGTAAATGCGGCTGATTAGGAACTGGGAGCACGATGTGGCCCAGACGGAGAGCCCGTTAGGTGAGGGTTAGGAAGGGCCCAGCTTTGCCGGCTGCTGCAGACACCCCCCGCCCCTTCAACCACCTCCCTCGGCTGGCGCCAGCCGCCCTAACGCCTGTCTAATGAACGCCGTTTACGGCCCACGTTCCTCGCTCCTCGTCGGGCTGCCGCCAGCCCCCCATGTGTCGCTGCGAACACCGTACCGGCGATCAACGAGGCGAAGGAACTTCCGAGCGTCAGGGGCTGCGGAACAGACTCTTCCGAGGGCTGTTCACCTGCAAATATCTGAGCGCGAACGTCGCTCAACCGAGGGAGCTCACGTAGGGAGTCGGCGCTCTCCAGTTGCCGTTTACACTGCGCAACTATTGAATATTTTGACATCACTTTCACTTTTCTCAGTTACAGTAAAATGAAACATGCAAAGAGGGGAAGGCTGCTCGCACACGGAGCTGCTAATAGAAACGGAACTGGTAGGCGATGTAAATCTCTAAATGAACGGACAGAAACTACAGTTGGGTGCCAACTTTGAGGCCGGCCGGAGTGGTCGTGCGGTTCTAGGCGCTACAGTCTGGAACCGAGAGAGCGCTACGGTCGTGGGTTCGAATCCTGCCTCGTGCATGGATGTGTGTGATGTCCTTAGGTTAGTTAAATTTAATTAGTTCTAAGTTCTAGGCGACTGATGACCTCAGAAGTTTAAGTCGCATAGTGCTCAGATCCATTTTGCAAACATTGAGGGGCGCGAACGTCTTTTTGTTGCACTCTGCGTGTCAAGGAAAGGAGCTGCAATAGAAATGTTCGAAATTCGTAGCTGTTTATAAATTAATTGAACAATGCTGTCGTTATTTAGTGGAGTATATTATCTAGCCGGAGTGAAGCGCAATACGAACACGAGAGAACACTTTACTTCAGAGGAACGACATTAATCACCCTGAGATAAGAAATTGTTGATTAATTTACCGGGTGGTTTTATGAAAACTTTCCTTATTTAACACATTATTACACGGAAACTAATTACCGTACTAGTACCAAACTTGGCAGCATTAACGTCAACGATATGAAGAAGAGAAATAATGCAGAGTAAATTCAATTGAAACACTTTTAATGTGCTGCTACGGTATATCTAAACATTAAGTCGAGGGCGAAGTCAACACGTCGTTGTGCGTCTTGCGTTGCAAGCTGCTTTACGATATGGATCTCGCACGGATACCATTTGAAAAACGGTTCGAAGCATCATGGTTGAAATGGCTCTGAGCACTATGGGCTGAGGTCATCAGCCCCTAGACCTAGAACTACTTAAACCTAGTTTACCTAAGGACGTCACACACATCCATGCCCGAGGCAGGATTCGAACCTGCGACCGTAGCAGCAGCGCGGTTTCGGACTGAAGCCCCTAGAACCGCTCGGCCACAACGGCCGGCTGGTTCGAAGCACCTTCCGTACAGTGCACCACAGGATGTCCAACTGTCGTGACGCAGCACGCGCACTGCCTGACTGCAACAGTGCCAACCCACAGGTCTCGCTTCGCTGCCGCCACCAGCAGCCACAACAGCGGTGCAAAGCGTGAAAGGTGGTTTAAGAAAAGGGCCTAAACAGGTTTCTAAAAAATAAAAAATCTGAAAACGCTATAGAAACTGATTTTATTTGATTTTTAGCATTTTATACCGTCTACTGTGCTCCAATGACAGAGGCCTAGAACCACTCAGTCACAGCGGCCGGCGCGTTTGTTTCACTTCCATTGTACTTTTCACGAGGAGAAACCACTACTGGATGCGTCGTAACGCAATCCACAAACATACATGACATTTTAAAAAGATTTACGCGATCAAAAATATCCGGACACCCCCAAAAACATAAGCTTTTCATATTAGATGCATTGTGCTGCCACCTACCGCCAGATACTCCATATCAGCGACCTCAGTAGTCATTAGATATCGTAGAGAACAGAATGGGGCACTCCACGGAACTCAGGGACCTCTAACGTGGTTCAAATGGCTCTGAGCACTATGGGACTTAACTGCTGAGGTCATTAATCCCCTAGAACTTAGAACTACTTAAACCTAACTAACGTAAGGACATCACACACATCCATGCCCGAGACAACCTCGAACGTGATTAGGTGTCACTTGTGTCATACGTCTGTACGTGAGATTTCAACACTCCTAACCATCCCTAGGTCCACTGTTTCCGATGTGGTAGTGAACTGTTAACGGAAGGGACATGTACAGCACAAAAGCTTACAGGCCGATCTCGTCTGTTGACTAACAGAGACCGCCGGCAGTTGAAGAGGGCCGTAATGTGTAATAGGCAGACATCTATCCAGACCGTCACACAGGAATTACAAACAGCCTCAGGATCCACTGCAAATACTATGACAGCTAGGAGGGAGGTGAGAAAACTTGGATTTCGTGGTCGAGCGGCTGCCGATAAGTAACACATCACGCCGGTAAATGCCAAACGACACCTTGCTTGGTGTAAGGAGCATAAACACTGGACGGTTGAACAGTGAAAAAACGTTGTGTGAAGTGACGAATCACGGTACACAACGTGGCGATCCAAAGGCAGGGTGTGAATATGTCGAATGCCTGGTGAAATTCATCTGCCAGCGTGTGTGGTGTCAACCGTGGTGTTATGCTGTGGTTGTGTTTTTCATGGAAAGGGCTTGCACGTCTTGTTGTGATAGCATTATCACAGCACAGGCCTACATTGATGCCGGCCGCGGTGGTCTAGCGGTTCTAGGCGCTCAGTCCGGAACCGCGTGACCGCTACGGTCGCAGGTTCGAATCCTGCCTCGGGCATGGATGTGTGTGATGTCTTTAGGTTAGTTAGGTTTAAGTAGTTCTAAGTTCTAGGGGACTGATGACCTCAGATGTTAAGTCCCATAGTGCTCAGAGCCATTTGAACCTACATTGATGTTTTAAGCACCTTCTTGCCTACCACTGTTGAAGAGCAATTCGGGATGGCGATTGCATATTTCAACACGATCGAGCACCTGTTCACAACGCACGGCTTATGGCGGAATAGTCATACGACAATAACATCCCTGTAGTGGACTGGCCTGCACAGAGTGCTGACCTGAATCCTATAGAACACCTTTGGGATGTTTTGGAACGCCGACTTCGCACCAGGCCCTACCGACCGACATTAATACCTCTCCTCCGTGCAGCACTCCTTGAAGAATAGGCTGCCATTCTCTAACAAACCTTCCAGCTCCTGACTGAACGTACGCCTGCGAGAGTGGAAGCTGTCATCAATGCTAAGGGCGGGCCAACACCATTCTGAATTCCAGCATTAACGATGGAGGGCGCCACCAACTTGTAAATCATTTTCAACCAGGTGTCCGGTTGCTTTTGATCACACAGTGTACTCCGTTTCACAAGAATATACGTTCTATATGAATGAAGATAGAAAATGACAGTAGGTGGCCACTGTTATTTTCATTCTCAGTCTTTTATATATTACGCGCGTAAAATTCGCTTGGTTAATTGTTCTCCATCTCAGTATGGCTCAAATGGCTCTGAGCACTATGGGACTTAACATCTGTGGTCATCAGTCCCCTAGAACTTAGAACTACCTAAACCTAACTAGCCTAAGGACACCACACAACACCCAGTCATCACGAGGCAGAGAAAATCCCTGTCCCCGCCGGGAATCGAACCCGGGAACCCGGGCGCGGGAAACGAGCATCTCAGTATCAAAAGTGTATAAATTCTCATAACTTCACCTAGTATCACATGAACTGAATCCTAATAGAGGCAGTAACTATCATCGCCGACAAGACTTAGTCTTTTCAAAAGTGATCTAATCCACAAACGCAGTCAATGCAGCACTCTCCAAACAGAGTAACAAGGTAGATAGGTTTCGGACAATCCTTGAGGCGCCTGCGACAGCTTAACTAAAAGTAATTCCCCATGCTACAGTCATCTATTTCAGATCGAGTCGTCTGAATGTCTGAAGTAGTTTTCTTTCTCGGTTAAGAAAGCTTATACAATACTATACGCTAATTTTCCTGCAGCTACCTTATTCCGCCAATGTGGTTCTATTAACAGTACAATTGCTACTTGCCGCTTCTACAAGATCAGAGGCTGCGAAAATGCCAGGCGTTTTCGTTTGGACGTAGGTAACGCCCCAGCGATAAATGTAGCAAAGAGCGACTCTACTTTTCACTTTAAGACATTAATTCATTAGAGGAGGCGAAATGAAAGATAACCTTGGAAGAAATAAATAACTACGCAAAAGGAGAAACTTCTTTACTTTTAAACTCCGAGTTCTCGTGTTATAAAAGAGAGCAAAGTATATTTTAGACTTGATACAATTTTAACAAGCGGTAAGATTAATTACGTTACAAGATGATGAAACATGAACTGAAAGTTTGAAAATAAATCTGTTGCGACAGACGTTAATTATTCCATTAATCAGGAGAAGCATTTCATCGCACTAAGGATTTCTTAAAGTTATCAAGGCATTGTTCCGAAGACAAAGGGTTAAAATGTCACCATCAACAGGAAGTCAGCCCGAGGTTACTGAAAACAATTCGTTCCTCCTGGAGGTCTTATCTGTCCATTACTAGTCGGGTGTCGGCGGTTGCTCCAGATGTTTCTTGTAGAAGGAGGTTGTAGAGGAGATTCACTTCGCCTTGCGTAGCTAAATATGAAGCTTCTAGAGTAAAACTGCAGAGACACTGATAAGCTGGCTGCCGCAGAACCGTCAAATTTTTTATCATAGTGAGACCCGTCAAGGCTTTTCGCATTATCGAAATGAAGGCCGTGCGATTTAAAAGCTGTTGTCTGACAGAAACATCTTGTAAACTTCGGCAAAAACAACTGCAACTGCATTCCCTATGCGATACCCTTCCCTACTTTTTGTGGCGTCTCAGACTGTAATCTGGATGTCAAGAGGTTACTAACTGAGCTCTTTTTGTTCACAATAGTTTTTTTCGATGTTCCGAAACAACTTTTTGCGCATGGTTTATTTTTTCTACCCTGTATATTCACTCAGCTGTGTCACAAACATAAAAGTTTAAATTAGGGTTCAGCGGTAAAATAATCTGACTACGTAAATTCTAAGTTGAGTTTCCACCACACTGTAAAATCAGTTAATCAGACGCAGAAGTACTCCAACAAAGACGTTCGCTGCTAATATTCAGATACAAGATCTAACTCAGTGAAAGTGTTCTCTTCCTGCTGTTCTGCATTTTTCATCCGAAGAAGTTTATTCGGTGCTGACTATGAGCACAGTAATCTATGTCCATTTTCACACCCCGTTCAGTCCTTGACTGTTACATCGACAGTTACGTTTTATTCAGCCACCTTTTATCACAAGATATGTTCCAATGTCACGATGGAACGGTAAAACGAAAGGCAAAACCATGACTTATTCACCAGTCTATTTTCGCAAATACACACTGAACTTGATTCAAATGGTTCAAATGGCACTGAGCACTATGGGACTTAACATCTTAGGTCATCAGTCCCCTAGAACTTAGAACTACTAAAACCTAAGGACATCACACAACACCCAGCCATCATGAGGCAGAGAAAATCCCTGACCCCGCCGGGAATCGAACCCGGGACACTGAACTTGTAATTGACGTTTAGAAATTCTCTAGCTTATACAAGATGTTATGATCACTTGAAAACTTCGAATCGAAAGTACACATACGATCCTTTACAGCAGTCGTGTGTGAAACACAGTCGAAGGTGTCTTGTGTATAGCATTCCACAAAACGCGGTGAGAGGTAGCAGGGGTTTTCTGCAACAAAACAAATGCGCGTAAACTCTAAGAGTAAGATATACAGTGGAGTAGTATATCCCGTTGCATTATCGGGTTCGGAGAGGAGGCAAAGAGCCAAAACACACAGCTCCTAACTACGGAAATAACTACGTTAACTTTCCCTACTTTTTCAAGTTACTGACGACGGTATCAATCGGTGATATTGTGTATTATCGATTACATAAAACTTAAAGAATAAATACGTTCTCACTTTTTACTGCTGCCAAACATGTACGAACCTGAAAACTACTTGCGGGCGACCACTTAGCTGACCTTAACACATATGGGACGTAGTCGTTAAGAATAACGTGATACTCCTTTATCTCGTGATAGTTGGGGAGAATGGGTTCCCACGTTCTTAAAAAGGTATTCTTTCAGCTTACGCTAGAAATTTTTGGGAAGGTGGGAATAGATTCTTTTAATCTAGTGGTAACTCAGCTCAACCTGATGTTAGCAGTGGGAAGTTAAACATACCGTCTATGCACCACGCTCCTGACTATGCGCGTGAGAAGCCACATCGTGGCTCGTGGCAGAGTAACGTGTTAATTTACAGAAAGTATGCGGTGACAACGGCCTGCAAGTTTTTTTTCCAACAGCGTGATAGAGACGAAACTTTGGAGGCGTGAACTTCGTATTGGTTCATCATTCTTTTCATAGCAGTTGTAGAGAGAAGTAGCTTATCAAACATGAATTGAATGTGATTCTTGAGTTTCTCCCGGCGTATTTGATAATCAAAATATCCACGGGTGTACTGCCGGTCTATAGTGTCCAACGGGCACAATATTTCGGCGATCAAACATGTCGCCATCATCAGGTGAACTGACGGACTGAGCTCCTGTGAACGTGCCGCCACGGAGATCCGTACGCTATGGCTGCTCAGGGGGAACTGAGCAGCCATAGCGTACGGATCTCCGTGGCGGCACGTTCACAGGAGCTCAGTCCGTCAGTTCACCTGATGATGGCGACATGTTTGATCGTCGAAATATTGTGCCCGTTGGACACTACAGACCGGCAGTACACCCGTGGATATTTTGATTATGAATTGAATGAATATCTCCATACGGTTCACATTTTGGAAATCAGACTTACAATTGTGCTTGGTTCTTCCTGCGGTAAGCATTACTTATAGAGTTAAAAAAAGCAACAACTTTTTTCTGTTTCCCGCCATTGCAAAATCTTTGAATTAAGGTTTATATTGGGTATTTAGAATAATGATCAGCCAAATAGAGGAAAAAACCATTAACGTGTGTAGTAAGGCCAAATAAGAGAGGTTTCAAAAACAGTACACAGTATTTAGCGGGAACCCACAAGAAAATAAGAAAAAAAGTTTCGAGATTGAACGCTTCTCAATCTATTGTGAAAAATCAATCAAGAAATACGGTACCCCCTAGAACGTGAGTGAAGATAGAATTTTGGGAGAAGTGCACGTTCTGACAAGTAGTTCAGGCAGGAGCGCCCCTTTTTAATACGTAAAACTACATTGTAAGACTCCTCATTCCACACTCACTGTAAGAAGTGTTATCAGCGCGCAGTGTAGCGTGCAATGTAAGTGGAACGCAGTCCTGCTTTTCACAGCTCAAGGAAAATGAAGACATCTACAAATGTGTTTCAGTCAGCTTTAACTAATTTCTCCAGGAGGAGAAGAAATTCCTTACGAAATGAAAAACGTAAAAAATATGCGAGGCTTCGTCTTAAAAACCCCAGTCTCTGAAAATTTTCAAGCTCTCAAAAACTCATGACTGAGAAAGAAGATTCGACTTGACTTTGAAACGGGGAGAAGTGATTATCGATGACTAGTACAGACGAGGGTCCTCACTTACCGTTACTGTATAAAATGGAAATTCGAGTGTCCTAAAAGCTTCCCCTCCCCCCCTCTCTCCTCTCTCTCTCTCTCTCTCTCTCTCTCTCTCTCTCTCTCTCTTTCTTGTGTGTCTGCAGTTAGCCCAAACAAATAACTGCTCATCACGTCTTTTATACGACGCTCAGTGTCAGCGAAAAGCGTCGCTTTGTTTTCAGTTACAAATTTCTTGTGTGTCTGCAGTTAGCCCAAACAAATAACTGCTCATCACGTCTTTTATACGACGCTCAGTGTCAGCGAAAAGCGTCGCTTTGTTTTCAGTTACAAACAAAATTAATTTTAATGCGCAATTTTACGTGCTCATTCGGTAGAAGAGTCCCAAGTTGGTCTAGTCCGATATTCGTGTTATCAGTGTGTAATTACAGGCACAGTAAGACGCGAAGAACAAGCCGTACCCCAACAGTGGCTCACACCCAAACCTCCAGATGTCAGACACTCGTATCTGGATCAAAATTCGGTAGAATATCATCCAAAATTCCGATTTAATTCTTAATATGTACACTCGTCTAGCAGAACGGGCGTAAACGTTAGTTAAAAGTAACATCAGAACTACCAGTCCACATGAAAAGTATATCTGTGAGAAATATTGTGTGTGGCTTCAGTATGTGAATTGGTAGAGCGATTGATCCTTGTACCAAGGATCCTGAGTTCAAATCGCAATAATGACACTTTTTGCTGTATTATGTGTGAAAGTGTTATATGGGACAACATTTCAAACCTATAGAGTACATTTGTATAGATACATGTGGTATTCTGTCGGACATGTGCAACAGAACAGACACCGTGATGAAGCAGCTAGTGCCTTTGTGGTTCTACAGAATAAACAGAAACGATTGGACAATAGAATAAAGAAACAATTGCATCACACTTGCGGGAGTAATAATAATAATAATAATAATAATAATAATAATACACTGCAGGTGACAGCACCGCGTACACTGCCGGCCAGTGTGGCCATGCGGTTCTAGGCTCTTCAGTCTGGAACCACTTGACCGCTACGGTCGCAGGTTCGAATCCTGCCTCGGGCATGGGTGTGTGTGATGTCCTTAGGTTACCTAGGTTTAAGTAGTTCTAAGTTCTAGGGGACTGATGACCGCAGATGTTAAGTCCCGTAGTGCCCAGAGCCATTTGAACCGCGTACACTAGACGTATTATTTTGTTTATGTTTACTACCGTTAGTTTTATTATGTATATTATTATTATAGTTGCAATTACTACTATTTCCGCACGTGTGATGCAATTGTTTCTGTATTTTTGTGTTGTGATTGTATATTCGGTGAAATTACAAATGTACTCTATAGATTTACTTCTTTCAAAGAAACAAAGCGAAAGCAGACTGCCAAGAGAACATTGCCGTCAACCCTAAAAGTCCTTTTACATGTCAGGAAAATGTTGTCCCAGATAACACTTTCACAAGAAAAAAAAAATAAAAATAAAAAAAAAAAATAGGAGAGTGAAGTATTGTCACCAACGGGATTTGAGCCCAGGAACTTGCGATAAGGACCTACCACCCTACCAACTCAACCACCGAAGATACATTTACAAGCTGTTACAGATATGGTTTTCATGTTTACTGATAGTTCTGGTGCAACTTGTTATTAACGTCTACGTCCGTTCTGCTGGACGACAGCGCATAGTACGAACTAAATCGGAGTTTGGATGATTATTCTACAACGTTTGTTCCAGATTTGAGTGTCTGACATCTGGAGGTTCGGGTGTAAGCAACGCTGCTGCATGGCGGTAGCAGTTAGCGAGGGTCAGGGCGTTGCTCAGTTACCGCTTGAGTAGTGGCTGTTCTGCGTGTTTCATTCTCCCTGTAGTCTATTTTAATATACATCGATAAAACGAATATCGCACTAAACTAACTTGGGACCACCCTATCGAATGGACACGCAAAATTTAGATTTAAAAATAATTTGTAATGATCCGTTGATATTGGGCGACTCCTGAAAGACGTGATAAGCATTATTTGTTTGGAGTGATTCCAGCTACACTGCAAAAATGAAATTTCAAAGATCTGCCAGAGAAAATTCGCCTATCAATATCGGTATGGTTCCTTCAACGATTCGGGCGATTTCACCCTCATTCAAAGTCCGTGATCAGCCTCTGATGACAGCAATGTCTACACGCCGTTAAACTCTAGCCTTTCTTATTTTTCTTTCATAATTCCGTAGAGGTAAGCTTTATCCCTGCTGTGTATTACTACTCTCAAGAAAGCTGTATCTTAGCTTACCGACAAACTATTTACGAAAAATTAACTACTGCCTAAACCCGTAAGGGTCCACTAGGAGTACGGTTTACTCGTATCTTCTCTATCTGTTCGACCCATTGGCAGCTGTCTTCGCCGCATTTTTTATACAAGATCGGATTTCGATGTAAAAGACGGACGTTGGAACTGAATATTTCCTCTTTTATGCACTAGCACTGACTACAATATTGGATGGCAGATGTTGCTGAAATACAACAGGAACATCCGCGGTTTTCTGAGGACGGAGCCGTGGGGTAGCGAAGCACAATATTCAGTTCGGGAACGTAAGAATGATGCGTCCGTATGTGGTTCGGAGCTGTATAAAGACTGCTCGAAAAGCTATATCCCCAGTGGAGCTGTAGGATTCCCGCGGTTGGTTTATTCATAGGAGGCTACAGACCTCCCCCTCCCAGGAACAGCGGCTTGGCGCAGATGTAGCTCTACAGTGTTCAGCCGCCCCCTCCCTCTCCCCAAACTGTGGTCGACACAAGTACAGTATATCAACGTGAAACGCCGAGCCATATTCGCACTCCCGGAAATCCTCGACGTGTTTTCCAGTCCTTACAGTCACGGCGTCTTTATAGGTGACACGACGTGGATAGAGAAACGAGGATAGCTTAAGAATTCGGTATTCGCCTGTCAAGTAATAACTTGGCAGAGATATCAAAGACGATGTTATCTTCAGAAAATTAAGTAAGCATGACTTAATAACATTAGACAGTGAAATAAAAAAAATACGAATAACTTCTTATTAAATGAATTGACAACATTAAACAGACATCGTATGAAATTTCCCCTTTCAGAACAGAAAATCGGTAGAGCTTGGGAGGAGAGACGTAGGGAACTTTGGAGGAGGAAGTTTCAGAAACGTCCCGCATTTCCATATTGTAAAAACGTACAGTTCTACTTGGCTCAAAAATACAATATTACAAACGTGATCATTAACAGAATAATTATTTATCTTAGTGCGGCATTTCCTGAGTCTTTCATAATAGTTTCCTCGAGGGGAAACAGGATGTTTACGAGGGTCACTTGCCTAACAGTAAAAATATATTTGCGCAATGTCAAGCACAGCTGAAGTGATTAGGCACGAAATTCATCTCCAACAGCAATTACTCTAAATATTTTCAGAAACAAAGCTCTAGCTGGTATCTTGTAAACAAAGTTAACAAATAATGCACCTCCACATTATTTTGTAAACGATTTCTATTACAGAAACCAGTTTTCAGATAAGAGAAGAGCAAGAGGAACATGCTTTCCTATACAGTCCATGTTATTATTTCACCTCCAAAAATATGCAACAAACAGTGGTTTTTACGGTAAATATGTATATCCTTTTAACAAACTTAATCAAAACAATGATATAATGTCTGTAGACCAGGGGTTACACTTATGATTAACTTAAACTGGTACGATTGTGGGGAAGGGGAACCAAGGGATGAGTTTTACTGGAAGAACACTTAGAAGATGCATACAGGACTATAAGAGAGGTTGTTTACATTACGCTTGTACGTCCTCTTCTGGAGTACTACAGGGCTTTATGGCTCCCGCGTCAGATAGAATTGACGTTGGACACCGAAAAAGTTCAGAGCAGCTTGTTTTGTATTATCGCAAAATACGGGAGAGATGTCACGAATATGATATGCGAGTTGCAGTGGCAATCATTAAAACAAAGACTGTCGTGGCGAAATACTTTCACGAAATTTCAATAGCCAATCTTCTCTTCCGAATGTTAAAATATTTTCTTAACACCAACCTACATACGGAGATATGATCTTCGCAATAAAATAAGAGAAATCAGAGATTGCACGGTGAGATTTAAATGTTCGTTTTCCTGCACGCAGTTCTAGAGAGCAACGGCAGAGAAATAGTCTCAAGGTGGTTCGATGAACCGTTTGCCAGGCACTTCCATGTCACATAAATGTAGACGTAGATGTAGACTCTTAACAGTGAGACCTACCATGATGTCTTTCGCAACGGATTTATTGTATTAAATGTTATCTGTGTACGCGTCACGCTTTTCTGTACACAAATTATAGTTTTCGGCAGTATTCACCAGGGTGACTTCCTGGCAAACTGTAACTGTTTGGTGGGCCAGAACTAGAACCGGGGACCTTTGCTTTTCGCAGGCAAGTGCTCCACCGACTCGACCATCAAGCACAGCTCATATGCCGCTTCCTCCACTACCTTCTCTTCTACCTTCCAAACTTCACAGTTCTGTCGCATACGCTGCAGGTTTAATACTCCCGGAATAAAGAATATGGCCCATAAATGGCTTAGCAACAGATTGGAGCAGTGTTTCCAGAACTCTGCAGATGAGTGTTCGCTGACCTGAGCCTCCTTGGCAGACAAAGCCTATATGCCGGACCGGGACTCGAAACTGGGACCTTTGCCTTTCGCGAACAAGAACTTTGTGCTATCCAAGCACGACTCATTCTCACAGCTTTCCTTCTCACCTGCCTTCGAAACACACTGTTTTAAGGTGTTCGTAAGTTTCATATTAACGCACACTCCGTTGCAGAGCGAAAATCCGTTGTGCGATATTTATCATTAGTTGAATATAGCAACTAGGCACTTTCTATAGAACTTTATTTGTACCATGACACGTTTCGTGTTTTCATCCTTACGTCGGCTTAATTAAAAAACTCTACCCGATTGGACCATGAATGCCAAAGCTACCGCTCGGCAGCGATGTCATCCTTAGCCCGCCGGCCGAAGTGGCCGTGCGGTTCTAGGCGCTGCAGTCTGGAACCGCGAGACCGCTATGGTCGCAGGTTCGAATCCTGCCTCGGGCATGGGTGTGTGCGGTGTCCTTAGGTTAGTTAGGTTTAACTAGTTCTAAGTTCTAGGGGACTGATGACCTCAGAAGTTGGGTCCCATAGTGCCCTCAGCCCATAGGCGTTACTGGATGCGGATATTGAGGGGCTTGTGGTCAGCACACCGTTTTCCCGGCCATTTTGTCAGTTTACGAAACCGTACTTCTCAGTCAAGTAGCTCCTTACAAGGGCTGAGTGCGTCTCGCTTACCATTAGCGGTCAGCAGACCGCCCATACAAGTACTACCCCGGCCCGACAGCGCGTAATTTTGGTGATCTGAAGGGAACCAGCGTTGCCACTGTGGCACGACCGTTAGCTTCGTTGACTTAATACACTTATATATTAACGTCACGTCAATGCATAGCTCCAGGGGCTGTTACGTGATGTTTGGGTATCAGTTGAGGTGAAACTGCAGTATGTTAACAGCCTCGGTAGTTAAGTTATATTTAGCACATTTTTCTCCTTGTTCAGTAGTTCCTGAGTGCCATTAAAGAAAATACATCATTCAATTTAAAACTTTTGTTCCTGAAACACCTCAGAATACTTAGGTTGCAAGTGTTAACCGTACAACAGAGTTAATAGGCCGTTACCGTACTGTAGTTTCCCGGAATTATTGTTCCAATATCATGAATTATTTATGGAACACTCCAGGTGCTACGTTCGATGGTGCTCCCCGAATTCACGTGAGACATTCAGCTATATTGTAAAAGGATGCTTCAAAGAATCAAACACTACGCAGAGAATGCTTCAAAGGAGCTACTAGTTCTCTTCCCATCCATTTAGTCAGTTTTGTTGGTAAGCCTGGCTGATGCTCACAGGTAGCTGGAGATTTTGTGTTTGATGCGTTTACATTCGGATCTTTCTTAAAATTCTAGCGATTAAGACGATTATGCAGTTTTCTGAAATTACCTATTGCCGTTTGACCGTTAGTACGTAAGTTGTTAGAGCACAATTCATGACAGTCGCATATTATGTCTCACCAGCACAGGCTTCAGCATTCAGAAAAGTGCTGCGAAGGTCTACAAATTCAGAGCATTTGTTTTCTTGATGAAAGTTTAGACAACCCGCTACAAGCAGAGTGGTGAGAACGATGCTCAGTACCTTCGACTCTAACAAGGGAACCTCCCATCGCACCCCCCTCAGATTTAGTTATAAGTTGGCACAGCGGATAGGCCTTGAAAAACTGAACACAGATCAATCGAGAAAACAGGAAGAACTTGTGTGGAACTATGAAAAAAAATAAGCAAAATATACAAACTGAGTAGTCCATGCACAAGACAGGCAACATCAACGATATTATGAACTCAGAAGCGCCGTGGTCCCGTTGTTAGCGTGAGCAGCTGCGGAACGACAGGTTCTTGGTTCATGTCTTCCCTCGAGTGAAAAGTTTGCTTCCTTTATTTTCGCAAAGTTATGATCTGTCCGTTCGTTCATTGACGTCTCTGTTCACTGTAATAATTTTAGTGTCTGTGTTTTTGAAGTCGCGAGCTATATTTGCTGGATTCATATTGGCCACGGAATACATCTCACGTATTTAATGCACTCTCGTCCAAAGTAGCGAACAGTCAACTGCCAGCCAGGGAGCCTCGTTAGCAGGAATACTCCTTCTTCCGTGCGCTGTAGTCGACTGACGTCATGTGTTTCGATGTTTGTTTAGGTATAGCGTCCCCATACTACGGCGCAGTTAACCTCGCATCGGAGGGACGGACGGACAGATAATAATTGTCTGAAAATAAAAAAATTAAAATTTTCTCTCGAGGGAAGGCTTCAACCATGGACCTCTCGTTCCGCAGTTGCTCCCGCTTTTTGTTTTTCGTTATTGATCGAAGTGTTTGGTCGTTGCGGGCGTCGCAAGAGATCCTGTTCAATTTCGGTGGTTGATCCTTCCACTCAGTTTTTTATTACAGAGGCCAACCGGATCTCTTACCGAACACGCGGAGCTAACGTGCCGTTAACCACGAGACCACGGCGCTCTTAAGCTCATACACTCCTGGAAATGGAAAAAAGAACACATTGACACCGGTGTGTCAGACCCACCATACTTGCTCCGGACACTGCGAGAGGGCTGTACAAGCAATGATCACACGCACGGCACAGCGGACACACCAGGAACCGCGGTGTTGGCCGTCAAATGGCGCTAGCTGCGCAGCATTTGTGCACCGCCGCCGTCAGTGTCAGCCAGTTTG
Organism: Schistocerca gregaria; assembly: GCF_023897955.1. NCBI lineage: Eukaryota > Metazoa > Arthropoda > Insecta > Orthoptera > Acrididae > Schistocerca > Schistocerca gregaria. Next base: position 906,504,431 of record NC_064920.1, on the reverse strand, counting down.
CCGTGGCATATGGAGCTCCATCGCAGTCTTTAACACTGGTAGCATGCCGCGACAGCGTGGACGTGAACCGTATGTGCAGTTGACGGACTTTGAGCGAGAGCGTATAGTGGGCATGCGGGAGGCCGGGTGAACGTACCGCCGAATTGCTCAACACGTGGGGCGTGAGGTCTCCACAGTACATCGATGTTGTCGCCAGTGGTCGGCGGAAGGTGCACGTGCCCGTCGACCTGGGACCGGACCGCAGCGACGCACGGATGCACGCCAAGACCGTAGGATCCTACGCAATGCCGTAGGGGAACGCACCGCCACTTCCCAGCAAATTAGGGACACTGTTGCTCCTAGGGTATCGCCGAGGACCATTCGCAAAATTTTCCATGAAGCTGGGCTACGGTCCCGCACACCGTTAGGCCGTCTTCCGCTCACGCCCCAACATCGTGCAGCCCGCCTCTAGTGGTGTCGCGACAGGCGTGAATGGAGGGACGAATGGAGACGTGTCGTCTTCAGCGATGAGAGTCGCTTCTGCCTTGGTGCCAATGATGGTCGTATGCGTGTTTGGCGCCGTGCAGGTGAGCGCCACAATCAGGACTGCATACGACCGAGGCACACAGGGCCAACACCCGGCATCATGGTGTGGGGAGCGATTTCCTACACTGGCCGTACACCTCTGGTGATCGTCGAGGGGACACTGAATAGTGCACGGTACATCCAAACCATCATCGAACCCATCGTTCTACCATTCCTAGACCGGCAAGGGAACTTGCTGTTCCAACAGGACAATGCACGTCCGCATGTATCCCGTGCCACCCAACGCTCTCTAGAAGGTGAAAGTCAACTACCGTGGCCAGCAAGATCTTTGGATCTGTCCCCCATTGAGCATGTTCGGAACTGGATGAAGCGTCGTCTCACGCGGTCTGCACGTCCAGCACGAACGCTGGTCCAACTGAGGCGCCAGGTGGAAATGGCATGGCAAGCCGTTCCACAGGACTACATCCAGCATCTCTACGATCGTCTCCATGGGAGAATAGCAGCCTGCATTGCTGCGAAAGGTGGATATACACTGTACTAGTGCCGACATTGTGCATGCTCTATTGCCTGTGTCTATGTGCCTGTGGTTCTGTCAGTGTGATCATGTGATGTATCTGACCCCAGGAATGTGTCAATAAATTTTCCCCTTCCTGGGACAATGAATTCACGGTGTTCTTATTTCAATTCCCAGGAGTGTATTATCCTTGATGTTGCCTATCTTGCGCATGGACTACTCAGTTAGTATATTTTGCTTATTTTTTTGGTAGTTCCACAGAACTTCTTCCTGTTTTCTAGTTTGATCTGTGTTCAGTTTTTCAAGGCCTATCCACTGTGCCAACTTATAACTAAATCTGAGGGGGGTGCGATTGGGAGGTTCCCTTGTAAGAAGTAATGGCAGAAACGTTGTTACTACGTACTGCATTTAGGATGCTCGTGGATTTTAAACCCTCACTGTACCTAACGTGCATCCGATTTTTCGGGGTGTCGTGGCCATAGTGAAGCACAAACATTTGGCTGCAGCGCAGGCACACTTGCAGCGGCCGCGAACCCTTCCTCAGCGGAGAGGCTCACTTGTGTGGACAGACGGCCATCTAAGGGACCGGCGCAGCCCCAGAGGGACGCCTGCAATCAGGCCGGCGGCTAACGAGGACGCATTGTCAGACGCGGAGAGGCGGTCTGGCAGTGGTGAGGGGGAGGGGGTGGGGCTGGGGGAGACGTGGGTGCTGGGGCGTGGGCAGCGACGCGGCCAGGCGCCACGCCTCCCACACAGGGGGCGCTTCGCTGTCGTAACAGCACCAGTTGGACACCCCCCGAGCGCTTCAACAAGTAACTGCTCTGAAACAGATTATCCTTAATTCTTTTTTATTTTTCTTCGAAAGGATATTCCTTACATGATTTATCCACCTGTACGAAACTGTTTTGTATCATTCTTCACGTAACCAATATTTTTTTAAGTGGTCAGAACATTTCTTTGGTAGGTTGTAAGCCTGTTGTATTGTTTCTGTTGTGCTTGGAACAAGCATGCTTCTAGCCAGTCTTTTTTCTGTTTTCATAGTACATTTCTTTCGTAGGTACAGCGTCCCCAGCGAAATAATAAGAAAAGACTTAAAAACAGTATTTATAAAGAAGAGACATTTAAAATTTGAATAACAAGTGGACACTAGCCGCTCAGGCGAACATAAATTGTTCTTCGTATTATAATAATTTCTCTGTGTAAGTTTCGAGGGCAAAGAAGTATAATAAAATGATCTAAAGAGACGACAAGATACTCTCTTTTGTTAATTTTTTAGTCGTCTTCACTTCTTCTCTTGTCTTGATTGCGTGTAGACGGACATCTTGACATTGCTGGCAAATGTAAGCATATTTGTACTAATTAAGCAGATAACATATTGATTTAATATCATTGTTCACTTTTAATTTTTAAGAGGTATTCCAGTGGCGAAACGAAGTGTAAACCAACCGCATTTTGTTGTCCTTCCTTTGAATTAACCCGCATTCGAGAAATTTTCAGTTTCAGCGGCCGATGCAGCCAACGACGCCAGTAAGTGGCGGTATTAACTTATAAAATTTAGCGGAAGCGAAAAACTCGCTCGTTATTAACATAATATACATTTTTCTCCACAGCCGCCCGACGTTGCAGAAAATACGTAGCTTTTACTTTCTTATTTTCAGTAACACAGCCGAGAGCCAGAGCCAGGACTCCGACTGCAATGCAATGGTTAACGGAGGTAAGAAAAAATACTCTCGCATTTGGGCATTTGGCTGTTAACAGCGTGTAGCGTTGCGCAATTGGTGGTGAGCCGCCAGCAGTAGTGGATGTGGCGAGAGAGATGGCGGAGTTCTGAGAGGGGATGATCTGGACGTGTGTCCATCAGAGACAGTAAATTTGTAAGACTGGATGTCATGAACTAATGTATATATTATGACTTCTGAACACTATTAAAGTAAATACATTGTTTGTTCTTTACCAAAATCTTTCATTCGCTAACTATGCCTATCAGTAGTTAGTGCCTTCAGTAGTTTGAATCTTTTATTTAGCTGGCAGTATTGGCGCTCGCTGTGTTGTAGTAGTTCGAGAAACGATTTTTGTGAGGTAAGTGATTCATGAAAGGTATAGGTTATTGTTAGCCAGGGCCATTCTTTCGTAGGGATTACTGTAATTCAGATTGCGTTGCGCTAAAAATATTTTGTGTCCGTTTATTGATGATCAGCATAAGTAAAGAGAGAAATGACTGAGCACGTTCAGTTTTGCTCAGCTGTTTGAAAATAAAATAACATAAGGGGTTTACCAGCACAGTAATTCATAAATTTTTCTAAGGGGACGTTTCACTGTGTTATGTTCATAAGCCTTCTTCTTGCATATGTAACTTTCATTCAGAATGCCAGAAGCATACAGATATGGCTCCCGCAAGAGTAAACTCGCTGCGTTAGAGTGCAGTGGCCTATACGGCGACGGGCGTGTGCAATTTCCCATCTCAGTGGCTGGAATTAGGTATTCCAGTGATGAAATGACGTGTAAACCAACCGCATTTTATTGTCCTTCGTGTCAGACGTCCTTCCTTCAAGTAACTCGTGACCTCGATGAACGGCGAGCTGGTAACCAGCCAGATAATGGCACGTCCTGTTGCTTTTAGTTGACATATCAGCTTGTTCGTTTACTCCAACAGCACGCACCCCGGTACACGGCAGACTGACAGTCCCTTTCCCTGCGGCAGAAGGGTGACCTGTGTAATCTGGACCCCTTTTGTCTACCGAGTACTCTGCTGAAGGGATTAGAAAGCACTGAGCCAATCAGGATAGATGAGAAGAGTCTTCCCTCGGCCACATCTCATCTGCTCCAATAACTTCAGCAGCTTGTATACCATCGCTCTGAATACTGAAGTATTTTGAGAGATGTTCTTATACCGAATTAGTAATGTGAACAGCAAATATTGTTCCCCGTCTTGACCTGCCTCCCTCTGTAACATCAAAATTGTGGAATTGATGTAAAACATTTAAACTCATTTTTGAAAACCTTATCTGTCTTTTGATGCAGTAGAGAAAATACTTCAGGCAATGTTTTAGATAACTAGAGTATAGAAATGAACATTACTGCTGGCTTGATGAATGAACTGCGCTGAACTAGCCGCCACTGCCGGAGTTACCACTACATCACGAGTCTAGTGACTGTAGGATGCATGTTCGAGGAAAGACCGCTGCAGGTTAACAGGCAGAAGACTAATCGGTCCTTCTTCAGAGATGAGGTTCTTCAGTGGTGAGAATTCCCATACTTACCTATTATTCATCATAAGCATCCAGCTTCTGACCTCGCACCAGTCGACTACCATAACGAGTTCTAAATTCTTCATCTAAGATTTAAGGAGCCTGCAAAGAAAACGTGCATTGGACCTCTCCTCAGTGCCGATGAAGAACTGCGGAGGGCATGACCAGGTACGAGGTTAGATCTCTTCTACAACCCATGATGACGCAACAGCGTCGTCCCCACATGCATAAGGGAACCTATCTTCTCCCCCCCCCCCCCCCCCATCCCCCGCCAATGCCCCACCGCACTCTCTTCGTCCTAAAACCTAACACACCTAGGTCGTTCGTCGTCGTATCTTGGCTGTTGACATGAACACGAAGTCTTCTTATCAGTTGCCCAAAGAAAATGTTCCAGACCAGAGCCTAAGTTATCTTCGGGCACGGTCAATTGGACAGGATTGCAGCACTTCTTTGCAACTTGGCATGATCGTTTCCGGCAAGCGGTTTCTGGCTTGCGGTTCCACCAGTTCCTTGCCACAGGCACATGGTAATTTTGGCAAAAGTTCTAGTGGATCATTCAGGCACATCGTTGTGCTCTGCTTGTATTTAAGCTGAGCGTTCTGCCACAGCTCAAAATGGGATAAGTTGTTCTGTCAGCTTCTTTGCAGAGCCTGCACCTTCGGCTTTTTGATGCTTTCTCGATTCTGGCTCTGATGGTGTTAGCTATGATGGTTTGTTCCTGTGAAGCAAAAATCAGTCCTTCAGCTTCCTCCTTTAAAGCTCCGCTAGTCAGCCCAGACAACGCCTTTCATTATCTATTTTGCCTTCAATCTTCTCCAATAACTGCCCATTATAATCTCCCCCCTCCATCCTTCTTCTATGTATTGTGCACACTAAACAATGCCCAATCCAAGTAATTAAAAAGCAAAGTCTTTTTTGAAGATGTGGAAGGAGCGAAGATTACAATAAAATTTTAAGTTTACTTAGCTTCTCAGGTTGAGGTGGCTCCAGTTCTTCTTGTCTAGGGGCCTGATTCTTGAAGCTGAAAATCTAACATTAGGTCCTCACAGTTGGTTTGAACTAAATAAACTGGAAGATTGTTGTTCCAGATTTTTTTAAGTAAATTTATTTTCCACTGATTTTCTCACATTTTGGTATATCTTACAAAAAATGGTTCAAATGGCTCTGAGCACTATGGGACTTAACATCTGAGGTCATCAGTCCCCTAGAACTTAAAACTACTTAAACCTAACTAACCTAAGGACATCACACACATCCATGCCCGAGGCAGGATTCGAACATGCGACCGTAGCGGTCGCGCGGTTCCAGACTGAAGCGCCTAGAACCGCTCGGCCACCACGGCCGGCTATATCTTACAGTAATTTGATTTATTATATTTGCGTAGCAGAAACTATGTTGTCCGAATCTATTATAAAAAAAAATACGTCCGATTACATCAGAAGCAGGCTTACGACTCACACACACTGCGGAAATAACAAAATTCCAGGGAGTTCACAATTTTTCTTTACAAATGAATTCCTACTACTTTTCATTACGTTATTAATTTCGGTTATTATTTCATAAATGAATACAGAAAAAAGATAGTAAACAGTACATGATTGCGTAATTAGTAACAGAAATTTTAAGTGTGCAAATAATTTGTAATTTCGAACGTTTCTAAAAAAAATAATTTAAACTGTTCATTCTGAACTAGTACTTATCGATTATAACATCGAAACTAAAATATTTTATAAAGTAATTTCTTTTCATAAATTTTAGCTTGAAATATAACATACTTTGTATACGATTATATGAAAATTCTTGGAAAAGCAACTGAGATAATACTGATCCGTCCAAAATTCGAAAAATGATACTGGTATCGACAATTACTGTTAAGGAAAGGTAATGCTAGAGGAGGATGTCCCGTTACATCATGCATTGCTTTATTGTGCAGGCTGTCAGTGCAGCATAAAGGTTGACAGCCAGAACATTATGACCACCTGTCTACTAGCCGGTATGTCCACCTCCGGCACGGGTAACATCGCCGACGGGTCGTGGCATGGAAGCAATAACGCCTTGGTAGGTCGCTGGAGGGAGTTAGGGTAGTGGTAAGGTCTTACGGGATCAAACTGCTGAGGTCGTTGCTCCGTAAGCTTACACACTACTTAATCTAACTTAAACTAACTTACGCTAAGGACAACACACACACACACACACACCCATGCCCGAGGTAGGACTTGAACCTCCGACTGGGGGAGCAGCGCAAACCGTGACAAGTTAGGGAATTGGCACTACATCAGCAAACACAAATCACTTTCTTCCCAGGAGCAATGAGCTGTGACGCAAAGTTCAATCAAATCCCAGATGTGTTCGAACTGGTTCAGATCTGGCGATCTGGAGGGCCAGCACATCAATTGGAACTCGCCACTATGTTCCTCGAACCACTCTATCGCACTCCTGGACTTCTGACAGGGCGCATTATCTTATTGAAAAATCCCACTGCCGTCGACAAACATAATTGTCATGAAGGGGTGCTCGCGATCAGCAACCAGTGTGCGATACTCCTTGGCCGTCATGGTGCCTTGCGAGCTACCATGGAACCATGAATGCCTACTTTAATGTTTTCCAGAGCATAATGGAACCGCTGCCAGCTTGTCTCCGTCCCGCAATAGAGATGCCAACGAGCTATTCCCCTGGAATACGATTGATCCGTGCCCTCCCATCAGCATGATTAAGAAGGTATCGGGAGTCATCAGGCCACGCAACGCTCTGCCTCTGCGCCGACGTCCAGTGCTGATGGTTACGATCCCATTTCAGTTGTAGTTGCCAGTGTCGTTGTGTTAATATTGGGACATACATGAGTCGTTGGCTGTGAAGGCTTGCACTCTGCCTAGAATTAAATTCTGATGTTAGTTCCGCCTTATTTCGCCGCCTGTCACGTTTTACCAGCCTGACCTGCCTAAGATAATCGGCATCTGTAATGAGGAGTGGTCGCACAAACCCATGACGTCTGGGCGTGACTTCACCTTAGTTTCACCACAGCACTCCTCGAACACCTGTCAAGTCTTGCGGTTTCGGAAGTGCTCTTGCCGAGCCTCCGGGCCACCATAGTCTGTCTCGGACAAACTCAGATAGATCTCGCGCCTTACCGATTCTACACAAGAATAGTACGCTCACCGATACTACATACATCCTGGTTGTGTCTGACAAGCACTTATTCCTCGTCAGGTAAGCTGCCATCGCCTGGACGAGTTTATATTGGTAGCTGGTCAGTGATAATAATGTCCTGGGTGATCAGCGTATGCCTCTACAATGGATATTCAGGTTGGTTGTATCTGACAACCAGTCCGCAACATACTGTATCACTTAATGCAAGCCTTAAAAGCATGATGTGGCCAGTTCTCCGCATTCCGCAATACGTCTTACTGTCTGCTCCTGCGATCTCAGTAACAAGCAGCACTTTCGCAACAATTACATTATTTGTCAATGTGGAACATTTTCCTTGTCCCGTTGGGGCGCAGTTGGGTCCTGACGAGGAAGGTCAGCCTTCTTCATTGGGTCTTGAATTATTGAAAATTCTTGGTGGATGTTCGTTTCAGCGTTCTTTCTACTTCCGGATGATACCGAAAACGTCTGTGACCCGAAGATCGACCTACTGGGTCTTGCCTAACTTCACACGTACAGTTAGTGAATTCTGAAACGAGCTATTGAGAAGTGAGCTCTTGCAGACTTTTCTTAAGAATTCTCATCTTAGCAGCTTTCCTTGTGAGATACGAAGAAGCAATATTGGAAAAAGGCAACCACTGAACGGGAGTATGACGGTGTCAGTACCGATTGTTTGGCCTCATTCAGACGTAAATCTATCTTTGTTGGGTGTGCGCTGTTCTTCCATACTAATCCTCAGTATTCATCAGCAGAATACACAAGTGAAACTGCAACATTGCTGAGTAGTGTTTTACCATTCGTTTCTGGCTCTTTCGCGGAGCACGTTTACTCTTAACCAAACTTCTTTAACAGGTTCATGCAGTGTTCCAATAAAGATAATGTCCGATCGTGTGTGACAGCTCGATATTTTTGGGAATTAGTTACGGTTAACTACGAGCATATGAAACACAACGTGTAACTTCCTGCGGGCCTGATTGTTATGCACATTCTTATGCAGATGGAACCCTGTTTTGCTTGGATCTGAGGCGTTATGTTTTACGCTAAACATATTTTGTAACGACAATTGTTTTGTCACCAGACCATATCTTTTACAGCAGAAATAATGCATACCTAACAATCCGTGAACATCTTCAACTGCAATGTATTCACATGTGCATCTTTCATACAATGGGACTCTGGAAAACGGTTAGCACCGAAAAATCTGAAGTACGTACGTATCCAGGACTTCCACTTCGCACGAATTTGCTGTTAGGAACAAACTGCGAAAGCCCAGCTACGAGTAGGCAGAGTGCTATTTTAACGATGGTATTTTGAGTTACTTGTTGCCCGTAAATCACTTCAGCAGTGTTTTAACGGCCGCCGGAATATCATAAAGAAGAGGGCAACTGCTGACAGTGGAGAAGAAGCAAGAAACCCATTTTGATATGAAGAGCGAGCTAGAGCACGGGGCTCCATCCTCGTCGGTAAGCTCTTTAAAACTTTACCTGCGGCGACGTTTAGGCACTTACATAATTGAAAAGAGGGTGCGTTTGGGGGCGGCCGAAGGGGAGCGCCTTGCTGAAAGAAAATGTTTCAAAGAAAACTGCACCGCAACACATTTATAAAGGGTCTTGGGGAACGCAGTGGCAATACTAATCACAGCTGGACTGGCGAGTTCTTTCTTCTCGAGCACAAAAGCAGCGACGGGCGGCATCGGGAGGCAAGGCGCGCACATGGGATGCCATATCAGGCGAGGAGTCACTCGACTGCCAACCATGTATTCACGGTTTCGGCTGCACAATTTGGCACTACAGTGAACGAAAGTCAACGATAGGACAGGAAACTACGATCAGAATTTGCTTGAGAAACTGTGTGGCAAATGGTAATAATAATTTTAACGTTCCGACGGTATCGACTAGCTTCAGCGTATTCTTGAATAATGCAATGGTTATAATACTCGTATAATATTCAAGTAATACACTAACTCAAAGTTCGTCTTTTTTATGGAAACTGAATCGATATTCTAGCACTTCGCAAAAAAAAGTTATAATTACATAACTTTGAATTTTCAAGTTGATAATTTACACCTTTTGAATTCTACTTGCACAGTGTTAGAACAATGATTAGAACAATGATTCAGTAGCCGCAGGAAAAGGAGCCTTACCCGACAGTTACATCAACAACTGGGTCCAAAAGCATTAACCACACTGTCACTGGTTTTTGATGTGGATCATAAGTCAATAACCACCCAAAGAGCGAAGTTGGCCTCCATCTCAGCACCTCTGCTTATCAGTGCCGCGTGTTGTCTGCTCATACGTTCAGGCAATACAGAAAGTTCTACGCATCTTTCGCTACAAGGCTAACGTTACAACACACACACACACACACACACACACACACACACACACACACACACACATGTGCGCGCGGGCGATTTTTTGTCAGTCTCGATCCTGCAATAAAAGAGAAGGATGTGCAAATACCACCCATGCGTCTAGGGTTTCGCTTGGTTCACGTAAGGCAAATTCCGATAACGAAAATCATCTCACATCTTTTCAGTTGTTATTTACTTACAACTACTTTCAACTCACTGCCAAAAGCAAGTGAAATGTGCGACGAAATAAATTACTCTGCATACTCAGTGTACGAGTGAGCTGCGCTGAAGCTTGAGTAACATAGCGGTACTGTAGTAATGAAGAAAGAAGGAAAGTAATATAGTTATTTTTCCCAGATGAGTTGCTCTTAGCAATTATTGCCTTTCTAGTCAACATTTTTCACGAGGTCACGGTTTCAAGAGTAAAACACTACGTACTCAAGTGGAAAGCTATTTCATTCAACTGATGAAAATACCGGCGGTACTTACAAATCGGGTAGATTCTGAAGAGGGCTTTGTTCATATGCATGAGACGGTACCTGGACGACGAGCGAACAGGAGGGTTCGCTTAACGCAAGGCAGAAATATTGCTGAACGTGAAATATAGTCTTGGCAAGGAGAGTCGATAACCGGAGAATAACTAATGGAGCTGTTGTCAGAGGAAATTAATGGAATACGCAGGAAGGAGAGCTGTTCGCAAAAAGCACTTATTTACATGTGGGCTCATAAGAAATCAGAGCAAAACTGTGTAAATCACCAGTGGAACAAACGTGAGCTACAAACAGAAACTATTCTAGCAAGAAGAGTAAAACAACACTAATAGTAATAATAATAGTCGTCGTCATCATCCTCGCTACTTGTTCCATTTTGTGCTTTTCTCTTTAGCTGTGCATACTTAAGGCTTTCGCAGTTATCTACTAACATCTTCCTCTTCCTCCTACTCTCTCTCTCTACCATTCCTACAATCCTTTGCTGGAGTGAACACTCGCGTCTCGAAGTATGCCTTAACCAATTTTTCTTTCTTATCCTTACGGCGTTTACGAGCTTCCTGCTCTCCCCAAATCCTCTCAAACATCCTAATTACGCACTCTGTCTTCTCAAGTCACACCCTCCACACCCTCTTTGTTTCCTCCATACCCACACTTCCTGTGCCTCTAGCATACTTTCCTCAGCTTTTCGCAACGTCGAGGTCTCGATCTATTTATAGTATTACGCCAATGTTTTCTTAGGGTTTCTATTCGGTGGTACAATAATTTTCGCTTTTTGCTAAACTCCTGCTTGGTTATCGCTATTCTCAGTTTATTTGTGTGTCATACTTAACATCATTCGTTATACTTTCCAAGTACTTGAATTTTGTAATCTACTCTAGTTGTCCGTCTATCGCCGGCCATTGTGGCCGAGCGGTTCTAGGCGCTACAGACCTGCCTCGGGCATGGATATGTGTGATGTCCTTAGGTTAGTTAGGTTTAAGTAGTTCTAAGTTCTAGGGGACTTATGACCTAAGATGTTAAGTCCCATAGTGCTCAGAGCTATTTGAACCATTTGTCCGTCTATCGCAATATTAGCTTTCTCTCCTTTTCTGCGCAATATCAAGGTTTTCATCTTTTCCTTATTTATTTTCATTACGAATACTCCGCATTTGCTATTTAGGTCCTCCACCATTTCATGAAGTGAAATTATTTTTAAAATGTCAGTTGGCTGAAGACACGGGAAAAATGACCTGTAACTGAGAAATTCATTTATCCAACTAGAGGGTGTACTACGAGTGCAGTAAGTAGAAAGAATTACTAAAGCACTATTATGAAACGAAGCTACGACAGCGTTATTGGGCAATCAAATTTGAAATGTGGAGCTCGTACAAACTCTTTAACCGCTAAAAGGTAGTGTGGCTCGTGAAAAATTATGTAACGATGTAATAAAAGTATCCCCCGTTGAGCACTCGCTTTTCGCCTGTTGGCCCTCATCCACCGTAATATCCCGCGTTTTACAAGATGGATCAGGCGCCGGGGCGTTTCCGCGGTTCGTAACGTCACGTCCCGAGGGTGCGATTGATTTTAATTAACACGCGCCACCGAGTCTGGCGTGTGGAGAACGAAAATAGCAAAGGGGTTCCGCGCGTAGACAGAAGGCGCGGCAGGACGTGACGATAGGGTGGGGTAAAGCGAAATTGAGGAGAGGAGGCGAGTGTGGTTACCGTGGCGACGGCCGATCAGCGAGAGCGCCGAGACACGGTGGTAGCGCAACGGTTAATTGGGAGTAACGGTGGGAAGTAACGCAATTTGACAATTACACGGTCAGCTATGGGCGCACAGGTCAATAGGTCCCGCTGGGCCAGCAGTGACGTTGGCAATTTGTGCCGCGGCCAGCAGGGGCGGCCGGCGGGCGATTCTTTACCCTGGCCTGCGGAAGCGACGCCTAAATTATTGCGGGCGATTTAGTGCGCGCCCGGAGAGGCAAAAAAGTCTGCAGAATTATGATGGCCCGAATTAATCACAGTCCCGCGAAAGCCTGCGGTATGCTGCGGCGGGCATGGGGATTTTTCAGCCTTGTTAGCTGGGCGCAAAACATACTCGAGGATAGTTACAAAACAGGACAAATACAGATCTCGTGAACATATCTGTAACATTACTCTCTCTACGATTTCTTCTTTGGTGCATATACCAGGTGGTCAGAAACAGTGTGAAAATCTTGTAATGGTGTTTCACGGTAGGTTGTGCTGGGAAATAACTATTCAGAAAGAAAATGAATACGTTGCGTTAATGAGCATTAAAGTTATCCAGTCAGGCCGTTGCGTGCACAAATTCAAGCGGCCTGCCAGAAACGGTGTCGCCAAACGCGTTCTTCGTTTGGTTTCCTAAACCCGAAGAAGAGAGTGATACAAAAAGTAGACATAGGACGATAATAAGGACCTAACCCGAGCCAAAGCCTGAATAGTCTCGTGCACTATCATCTGCACGGCAAGAACAAATGATACTGATTGTATCTGCCGGGGCACTTGGATTTGCTCGCTCAAACGGCTGACTGGGTAACTTCAGTGCTAAGTAACTCGGAAACGGCGGAGAGTACCGAATATTTTTTAACAATTGTTTCTCAGTACAACCTACCCTGTAACACACTTAATTTTTTTCAGTTTGTTTCTGAACACCCTGTATTTTTTCACTGGGTTAATTGCAATTTCATCGTCTCGCGAAGTGGCCGCGCGGTTTGAGGCGTCATATCACGGACTGCGCGGCCCCTCCCGCCGGAGGTTCGAGTTCTCCTTCGGGCATGGGTGTCTGTGTCGTTCTTAGCACAAATTAGTTTAAGTAGAGTGTAAGGCAAGTGACCGATGACCTCAGCAGTTTGGTCCCTTAGGAATTCACACACATTTGAAGATCTGCAATTTCATCCACTTAAATACCTACATTCACGGCAGAATCACACTGAGGAGCCAAAACATTATAGATGATGGTCATGCCGCTTCTACTGTTCCGGACAGGTGACAAGGTAAGGAAAACGTATAAGAGGAACAGCAAAGAATATGGAAGCTTTCTGGTGACAAAATCTACTAACGTTGACGACTTTCACAAAATGCAAATTGTTACGGCCTGGCGCCTGGGAAGGAGTATTTCGAGCAAGGCGACAGTCGGCTGTTGGCGTGCTGGTGTCGGCAGTATCTACGACAAGTGGTTCTAGGACGGCAAGACGAGGTGTTGGATGTCCACACCTCGCCACACGGGTTGGGGAACTGGCCCGTTCTGGAAATTACGATGGACAGCGATCTGTGGCAGAACTGGTGGCCGAGTGCAATGGCCGGCCGCGGTGGTCTAGCGGTTCTAGGTGCTCAGTGCCAAACCGCGCGACCGCTACGGTCGCAGGTTCGAATCCTGCTTCGGGCATGGATGTGTGTGATGTCCTTAGGTTAGTTAGGTTTAAGTAGTTCTAAGTTCTTGCCCGAAGCAAGATGCGAACCTGCGTCCGTAGCAGTCGCGCGGTTCCGGACTGAAGCGCCTAGAACCGCTCGGCCACCGTTGCCGGCAGCAATACATCGAAATTACATTTGCTCCAGTAGGGTAGTGAACAGTAGACCTCTTACATAATGAACCCCTTACACCATCCTACCAGTGGGAGGCACTTACGTTATTATCAATGCCCTGTCCAGCTAGAAGTCACTGGTTACCCACATACCTTTTCCTTCCCATTCCTCTAATTCATATACAACTTATACTATCACTGTCAGCCCCAGAAGCAAGCACTGTACACTATCGGATCAGACGTTTATTAGCGGACATTAGTGTAGGGTGTGTACAGCTTTGGCCTTTATGACGGCTTGAACTCTGCTGGGGACACATTCACTGAAGTGTCTATGGAGGAATGCCAGACCAGTCTTCCTCACTAGCTGAAAACAGAGAAGGTACCGATGTTGGACGACGTGGCATGGAGTGAAGTCGACGTTTTAATTCATCCCAAAGATAATTCATTGCATACAGGTCGACACTCTGGGTTGGCCGTTCCATTTCAGGAATGTAACTGCCGACAAACCATTGTCTTCCAGACGCTCCTTTGACAGTTCTGTAAAATTTGCTCTTATACTTACACATTTAGCCTTTTTCTTTTTTCTTTTCAATGGAGTAAGGGGATCACGACCTGAGCGCCAGACACACCCCCATAACGTAACAATCCCTACCCCGAACTTTGCTGTTGGCACTACACGTTCTCAAGGCATTCGTAAAAGCTCAGCCTTTCCATCGGATTGGCCGGCCGCGGTGGCCGTGCGGTTCTAGGCGCTGCAGTTCGGAACCGCGGGACTGCTACGGTCGCAGGTTCGAATCCTGCCTCGGGCATGGATGTGTGTGATGTCCTTAGGTTAGTTAGGTTTAAGTTCCCATAGTGCTCAGAGCCATCTGAACGATTTGAACCTTTCCATCGGATTGCCACAGGGTACAGCTCTTGAGGAGCCGCTCGACGACTGCACCCCCCTTCTTTTTAGCTTTCGACGTCTAGTCGCTGTGCTGTAGTCCGAGCCACGAACGATGGCGGTTTGCGTAGGTCGAGACACAGACGGGGATTCCATTTCTGCCGGTTGCGGTACGGTACGATCGAACACGTGCTTTGAACTTCGTAAAAGAGGCTATCTCGCATATTATGTCTCTCGCTTGCTTCTGTAGAATTTATAGTTTACTGGTACCATCAGCCACGACCACTCGCGGCTAATGGAATAAAAAGTCACTAAATAACTCGCTACGATCACATTAAAAATTCACACTGGCTACGACATCCACAGCAGGGCCCGCAGAATACTACTGAAAGTTATTGGTTGGCGGAGAATTCATGACGTCTGTGCGCAGAACAAACAACTCGACCGTCATCGTTCGTGAACCGAAGTCTATGTGGACGTCTGGTAGCAATTCGGAATTCATGAGTGAATTATTCCATTGATTTCATGTAGCTTTTTACACTCACTTTCTTAATGCTCGACGGTCTCTCTCCGTCAGTGTATGACGTCTGCCTAGTCCTGGTTTAGCTTTGGTTGTCCTTCGCGTTTCCATCAACAACAGTCGACTTGGGCACCTAGAAGGGCTAAAATGTCCCTGATGAGTTTGTTACTCAGTTGACGAATGGTTCAAGGAGATAAGAAATAAGTTTTATTAAATACAGAGTTAGCTGTCTTGAAGAGTGATGCTGCAGTTAAAAATGGGTCAAATGGCTCTGAGCACTATGGGACTTAACTTATGAGGTCATCAGTCCCCTAGAACTTAGAACTACTTAAACCTAACTAACCTAAGGACATCACACACATCCATGCCCGAGGCAGAATTCGAACCTGCGACCGTAGCGATCGCTCTGTTCCAGACCGTAGCGCCTAGAATCGCTCGGCCACTCTAGCCAGCACTCAGTTGACATCCGGTGACTAGTCCCAGTTGGAAGTCACAGAGCTCTCCTGATGGACCCATTCCAAGTAAAGAAGCTACTTACAACACAATACTACCAGCCTTCTTTTACACAGGCGGGTCCGCCCCTCGTGACAGGAAGTGTTCAGTTCGGCATAATACAGAGCTGTCCGGATACTTTTGATCAGGTGGTGCATATTGACTCACCGCTCTGGACACAAGCGCAGAATGTAAGAAGCGGTTTTGCTAGTCTCTTAAATGATGAATACTTGGACACAAAGGAAGCACGTGGTAATCCAGTTTTCAAAGCGAATTTCTCTGCTGTTATATCAGCCCTCGTTTTTCGATTGGGAAGGCGTGAGAAGAAATTGTTTCCGTTGCTAGCGAGATACGAGAGTGGAATACGAGAAGACAGAAGGCCGAAATTCTAAACCTAGCTTTCAAAAACTCGTTTACGGTTGAGGACTGCCGCACCAGTCCCCCTTTCAGTTACTGAACAAACGCAAGGATGGCTGACATAATGTTTAGTGTATCTGGAATTGTAAACCAGTTAAGATCCTTAGACGCCAGGAAGGAATTTGGCCCAGACTATGCTGCAAATATAGCGCCATTCGTATCCCTCATTTATCAGAGATCATTGGTACAGCGAAAAGTTCCACGAGACTGGAAGAAGGCCCACGTCACAGCAATCTATAAAAAGGGTAGAAAATCGGATGAGATGCACATAATTAGTGGCCAATTTCACTGACATCGATTTGTTGTAGAATCATGGAACATATGTTGTGTGCAGACATAATGACCTTTCTAGACTCTGAGAAACTCATCTGCAGAAACCAGCAAAGTTTTAGGGAACAGCGGTCATGCGAGACATAGCTGGCCATCTTTGTGCATGATATACAACAGGCTCTAGATACCGGCTCCCAAGCTGATGCCATATTCCTCGATTTTCGAAAGGCGTTCGACTCAATTCTGCAATGCCGCTTTCTCCAAAAGTGTGCGCTTACGGTCTATCCCATGACATATGCGGTTGGAGAGAAAGTTTTCTAACAGACAGGGAGCAGTATGTCGTCCTGAATGTTGTGATTTCAACAGAAACAAACTGCGGCGTTAGACTGTTTGCGATTATGCTGTAGTCTACAGGAAAGTAGTATCACACGAAAGTTGTGAACAAATCAATGAGGATTTGCAGAAAATAAATGCGTGGTGTAATGACTGGCAGTCAACTGTCAATATTAGTAAGTGTAGCCTACTGCGTATAACAAGGCGAAATTCCCCTATAATGAATGAGTAGAAAATAAATGCCCAGTCTTTGGAAGCCGTAACATCCGTCAAGTATGTGGGTGTGACTATTCGAAACGATCTCACATGGAATGATCAGATTACACAAGTAACGAGCAAGGCGAATTCTAGATTGAGGTTTATTGGTAGAATCCTGAAGCGATACAGTCCTTCAGCAAAGAAAATTGCTTACAATAAAGTATTTGTATGGAGTGTAGCCATGTATGGAAGTGAATCATGGACGATAAATAGTTTGGACAAGAAGAGAGTAGAAGCTTTCGAAATGTGGTGCTACAGAAGAATGCTGAACATTTGATGGGTAGATCACGTAACTAATGAGGAAATATTGAATCGGATTGGGGAGAAGAGAAGTTTGTGGCACAACTTGACAAGAAGAAGGGATCGGTTGGTAGGATATATTCTGAGGCATCAAGGGATCACCAATTTCGTATTGGAGGGCAGCGTGGAGGGTAAAAATCGTAGAGGGAGACCAAGATATGACTACACTAAGCAGATTCAGAAGGATGTAGGTTGCAGTAGGTACTGGGAGATGAAGAAGCTTGCACAGGATAGAGTAGCATGGAGAGCTGCATCAAACCAGTCTCAGGACTGAAGACCACAAAAACAACAACAACAACAACGTTAGTTCGCTCAGTCTTACAGTATCGTTCGTCGGTATCAGACCCTTCCAGTTGGGTCTGATTCAAGAGATTGAAAAGAGCCCAAGCCATCGCAAGAGCGTGACAAATCTCATAGAAAGTTTGAAGTGGGATACACTTGCAGATAGACGACGCGTTGAACGGAAGGGGCCGCTCACTAAATTCCGAAATACGATCTTCGCCGAGGATGTAGAGCATATATTATAACCACCAACTTTGAAATCGCCCAATGATCACCATTCAAATATAAGGGAAATTAGAGCTTGTACTGAGGCGTACAGACAGTCGCTTTTCCCTCGTGCGATCCGCGAGTGGAACAGAGGGGGAGGGGAATGGGAAATTTGACTTTGGCGCGAATTGTGCCCTCCGCCACACACCGCTTGGTGGCTAGCGGAGTATATATGTAGATTTAGATGTAGAAGTAGAAGTAGATGTAGAAGAGCTGAGATGTGAGCGAGACGCCTCAGCTGGGCGCAGGCGCAGCTGTGAAACGCGGGCGGGCCGGCCCGAACGCCGCCGGTCAAAGAGTTAATTATCGGCCTGCGCTCTGCGCCTTCATTAGGCTGTCCACCACCAGACCGGCAGTAACCGGCTCCGTCTCAAAGGTCTCACCTCCCCGTTTGCCTCCAACAGTAACTGTAGCAAAACTTGCACAATTTAATGCACTATACCTTGACATACAGTTCCCTCCTCCAGTGGGATGATCCACCAATATCTGAAGCTTGTGGAGTACTATTTTCGGTATAACGTGTCCGCAGCTCGTGGGCCAGTTGGAAAGTCCCTGATGAATTTGTTACTCAGTTGACATCCAATGACTAGTCCGAGTTGGAAGTCACTGAGATCTGGGGTCCCCAGGTCGATTCCCCATACCGGGTCCCCTGGCTTTATCGGTATTACGTAAATTAACTGCACGTTTGTAAGTTATGCTGACATAACGGCAACCGTCACTGTTGCTGGCGAACTTTCCCCCATCATAGCAGACAGATGCAACAGCGTAACAAGTTATTTAAAATTATGTGAATTGTCTGGTATCCTTCCTATTCTATTTGGGAGAGGAAGTCAGTGAGATCTGAGTGAACGGTTCGGCTCCTAGTCAGCCCTCCACATATAACAAGCAATTTTATCATTTTTACTCAGCTGATTTTTCTTGTATTAGGTCAGAATCAGCACAGTATTATTCAACTACGAAGACACCAATCTGAGTAGAGACTCTGATCACCCAAGCACCGCGGAAAAGTGAGCTGAATGTTTTACATATCATATTTATGTCATAAAAACGTTTTTCTCGATTAACTGGTGGATTCTGATACACGACAAGATAACGGATCAACTGATTTTATCATTGACGAACCACATATCTATGTCGACACAGTCCGAAATCCTGAAGCAAATTGCTAATATGTTTTCTCCTGGGGAATCGTGGCACCAACATAGGCTGTGACAACAGATATTGTTCAAACCACGAGGCGTTGATATCCAGTACGGACACTGATAACAATGCTGTTGAGTGATCATCAACACTGAGCTGGACAGATACCGTGAATCGCAGAAATAGATTCCGTTACGGATTTCGAATTCATTTACTGCGGCGTTCTCCGGTACGGATTGCCGAATGAAGAGTCATTTTACTGTGCAGATACTGACACCGTTCCAACGCGGACGCATATTATGCAAACACTATATACTATACATTTCGGGCGGGAAGGAGGGCCGGTCCCCAGCACGAATCCGCCCGGCGGATTAGTGTCGGGATCCGGTTAGCCGGCCAGTCTGTGGATGGTTTTTAGGCGGTTTTCCATCTGCCTCGGCGAATGCGGGCTGGTTCCCCTTATTCCGCCTCAGCTACACTGTGTCGGCGATTGCTGCGCCAATAAGTTCACCACGTGCGCGTACACCAACATTATTCTACCTTCTACCACGCAAACATAGGGGTTACACTCGTCTGGTGTGAGACGTTCCCAGGGGGGGGGGGGGGGGGGTCCACCGAGGGCCGAACCGCACAGTAACCCTGGATTCGGTGTGGGGCGGCGGAGGGATGAAGTGGACTGCGGTAGTCGTCGTGGGGTTGTGGACCACTGCGGCTGCGACGGAGCCTCTCCGTCGTTTCTAGGTCCCCGGTTAACATGACATAACATACCATAACATATACTACACAAGAGTGAAGTACAGAAATTTTACATTCTCCTGTGTGCCTAGCTGTGTGTCGTCGGCAACAATGAATGAAAGATAAATATAATTGTTTGAGCGAATATTTTTTATGTAAGAGACGAAAGTAACAAAACTGAACAGTGCAATATTTGTGATGAACCATTATTTTCAAACCGATACCGATAAACCTGTCAGGAAATGTGTTGCAGGAAAACTTTCATTACTTTTAGACGTTCATGTATCTGTGGTCACGCAGATATTTCAACTTTAATCAGGAGTCCTCATTCAGCGTTCACAGAACAGTCGTATACTGCTTTTGCATTTCGCAGGTTTCAGTGTGCTGTACGTCTTACGTGGGACCTATGTAATAATTAATAGCTTTCTGGAACCTTTTAACTGGTTGGAGGTGGAAAGTTGTCACCTATTCCCCTCGCAGTTAATAAGTTAATCTGGCCCTAATTCGAACGTCGTGCAGATTTGATATCACCTACATGATTCCTCAGAGCTCTTGCAGTGTCCCGAGACAGCACCACGCCGTGCTGATTCTCATTTCTCGTGGTAAGTGCACGACACAGCCTTACCTCCAAACGACGCGTTTCCCTGAGAGGTAGACGCCAGATCAGGTGGCGCTCTGTTTCGCACCAGAATAATGGCGGAGATTTCTCTCCCGGGACAGGCACGGGCGCAGGGCGAGACTCCTCAAACAAAACTCGTCGCTGGCGCCATTACGCGGAGCGGCAGCAGTGAGAACTTGCGCCAGTTTCTGCCGACGTGTGCGCCGAGCAGACAAATGGCGAGCGCTGGGGCCGCGCCGTCTTGCCGGGATTCAATAAACGTCTCTCTCTCTCTCTCTCTCTCTCTCTCTCTCTCTCTCTCTCCCTCCCCCCTCTGCCCAGGAGTAGCCGCCGCGGCTGGACGCTGTTCACCCCCGCTTGACAAAGGGGCGCACTTAGCGGTCAGCCGCTGGTTTATGCTAATCATCACTCACCCCTGCCGCCATTAATCTCCCGCCCCCACCTAATAAGACATCCATCTTGTCACCTGGGCGACTGTAGCGCCTTGCCGTCGCGCTCCAGTGACGAATACCCCGTATCGCTGTTACCGCTAACAATACAGACGGCCCCCCACGGCGGACTCGCAACAGAACAATACTATTGTCATCAGTGAGCATGGATTTTTTATATGTGAGGAATGCGCTGAATGTAGTGTCAATTTGTCAGAAGAATCTTTAATAGCGTCGTTGTAAGCTCGATATTCATGCCACTGATACATTAACAGGTGCAATGATGGTGGAGGTGGTCCTGTTGGTTATGGTGATGATGTGAGGAATCCCTCCAATTTGTGGTTTTAGTAGGTTTGAAAATGGCTGAATAAGGAGGTCCGCTCTATAGTAAGAACCTGTTACATAGTCCACACGAATAAGCTTTGACGGTACTCAAACTCTCAGACATCAGTACACCACACCAGAAGAATGAAGTAGCGCCAGGTTCGATGCTACACTGGAAGAATCGTATTAAGGATAATTTGAAAAACAATTGCCATTCACCTTTCCGTCACTCCAAGCATAGCAAACAATTTATTTAGTCAATGTTCATCCTCACTATCTCGTTGAATAACATTTATTTAAAAAGCAAGATTTTTACTTGAACGTAATAACAAAGGACCTTTCCTATCACAATCTCATCAAGTACTTCCATGCATTTAAAAATTTAAGTTACAAATTCTCACAACGATACGTAAATTCGTAATGGAATTCTTCAGAAAGGAGCCATCATAAGTAAACAGGAAACTGTTCGTTATAATATTAGAAGGAAAAAAAGATCATGGTACTATTAGTTAACCTGATTATTAGTTAACCTGATTATTAGTTAACCCGATTATTAGTTAACCTGGTTATTAGTTAACCTGAGACTGACCCAGAAAATTGTCAACTCCGATGAGAGATTAAAAAATGGTTCAAATGGCTCTAAGCACTACGGGACTTAACATCTATTGTCATCAGTCCCCTAGAACTTAGAACCATTTAAACCGAACTAACCTAAGGACATCACACACATCCATGCCATTCGAACCTGCGACCGTCACGGGCGCGGTTCCAGACTGACGCGCCTAGAGCCGCTCGGCCGGCACCCGTCCAGGAACAAATTATGTTTCTGTAGGTTTCTTTGACAAGGACACGACTAATTTCCTTCCCCATCCCTTGTCCCATCTGAAGTTGTACTGCAATGAGTTCGCCGACGTCCGAACGTTAAACTCTTAACTCACCTTTCCTTTCTTTTGTAAATGCAGATGGCTGGACATTCTCAATCAACCATTTATGACGGTATCTAGGTACACCTTAGGACCTGAATTGCAACTTTCTTGTATAGCCATTCTCATCGTGCAAGTGTTGCGAGCAGTAATGGTACTTCCTAGCGCGTCCTATGGGACAATTCTAGTTCCGAAATGTCCCTGCGTCTCAGCGTCACATACGGCGCGACTGTCATAGAAGTAACAGGCCGCGCCGGGTACTCAGGCGGTCTTGGGCACCTTGACACGGTTCGCGCGGCTCCCCCTGTTGGAAGTTCGAGTCCTCCCACGGGCATGGGTGTGTGTGTTGTCCTTATCGTAAGTCAGTTTAAGTTAGATTAAGTTGTGTGTAAGCCTAAGGACCGATATTTTTCAGCAGTTCGATCCCATAGGAACTTACCACCAAAAAAAAAAATCAAGAGCGCCGTCGGAGCTGCACTTGGTAAGACACAGAAAACTCTGTCTCTTCCACAAAGAAATGCCCTCACAGGCATTGCTTCGGATGAAGTCTCTTTCAGACGTTTCTTTCACGGCATAGCTGCACTCTATGAATTTTCGCCAAATCAAACCACATCTGCTGTCAGTCTGCAAACTAATGCGGAACCAGGCCTTGAAGAGCCGATAGTCTTCGCAGTGGTGGCTGCGAGACAAACGCCTGTGCTTCCTAGCCTCACATAAAAGCAACGTTCACATGAAGCCTTCTGTATTATCACTTTCTTGTTAGCATCATTCTACCTGTGTCGGCGTTACAGTTTCAGTGCCTAAGAACAAAATAAACGAGGTGGTAACAAAAAAGGCAGCACAGCGTATTAATAAGTGATATCGAAGTGGGTCCTTACGCTGTGACAACTCTTGTCAAATCGACAACTAAGTGGTAGCGTCTAGGCAGTTTACTACACATGTTTTTTGTTTGTGCTCCACTGTTATACAGAATGCCCAAGGAGGAATGGTCAATATTCAGGAAAATGACATGAATGCTCATTTGAAGCAAAAACTTCATATAAACATACGTCCTATTCCGAATGGTTTCCGAGATAGAAACATTTAATGTACATTTGTTTTTGGGCTATTGGCGCGGACGAATATGTCTTACATACGCAACCTATTTGCTGTTTTATTCTAGCCCAACCTGCCATGTTGCTTTCAGCCTCTTTGCTCGAGATTTCTTTCCGCCATTAAACCTACCCGCTGAACGCGAAGCTGTCCATGGTGTGTAGTGAGTCAAGTAGAGCGTAGGATTGACAGCGTATCAGAGAGAAGCATCGTTTAACTGTGTTCATTCACTCGCTGGCTAAAATGGTACACTCCGAGCGAGGTGGCACAGTGGCTGGCACCCTGGACTCGGGAGGACGACGGTTCAATCCCGCGTCCGGCCATCCTGATTTTGGTTTTCCGTGAATTCCATAAATCGCTGCAGGCAAATGCCGGGATGGTTCCTTTGAAAGGGCACGGCCGACTTCCTTCCCTGTCCTTCCTTCATCCGATGAGACCGACGACCTCGCTGTCTGGTCTCCTCCCCCAAAACAAATGGTTCAAATGGCTCTAAGCACTATGGGACTTAACATCTGAGGTCATCAGTCCCCTAGAACTCAGAACTACTTAAACCTAACTAACCTAAGGACATCACACACATCCATGCCCAAGGCAGGATTCGAACATGCGACCGTAGCGGTCGCGCGGTTCCAGACTGTAGCGCCTAGAATCGCTCGGCCACTCAGGCCGGCTCCCTCCAAAACAACCCCAAAGCTACACATCTACACTAAGGAAAAATATGAAGTCACGGAGTATTTTTACGACCTCTGCGATGGAAATGCCCTTGCTTCTGTCTAAGAACACCATATACGGTTTCCGACACGTCGATCGTACAGTGTGTACCGGAGTTTTCAGCACGCAGTGTGAAACCAGAATTCTTCCGAGTTCCCATTTCTCTTCTGAACTTTTAGTCCAACAGTCTGTGAGAAGCAGCAAAAAACTGTTGAAATGGTGAAGCGTAGTCCTCCTACTCGCACACGGCGACCTTCTCCACGTACCAGCGTCCCACGAAAACGTGTATGGCCATCGTTACACGCGGAAAATCCTCACCCGTTTCACATACTTTGTGAAAAGCATGTTGTAATGTTTACTAACTGTTGCACATGTGTACATTCCTAAATATGACAACATACTGAGTAATACAGAAAATAAATAACAATGTACATTAAATGGGTTGTGTATCTCAGAAAATATTCGTGATAGGGCTCGTGTCCATACGAAGCTTTTTGCTTTAAATGATAGTTCGTGTCATATACCTCAATATTAACTATTCCTCCCCGAATACCTTGTATATGCACGAGGGCTGACACGAAAGATACTTCACTGAGTCTGCAATTTTTTTCATAATCTCTAAAAAGTGTACACTTCGCCTTCGGAGCGGGAAGCATTCGAATCTACAAACATCTATATTCGTTCCATCCATTTCTTCTTGTCGTTTTTCGTTAATATACTCATATCTACAATTTCCGTTTCTAGCAGAGCACGATAATACGCATGTAGTAAACTGATCGTCCATGGCACTGACTTTATAGATTTGGATGACACTAACACGGCGTAACGATACAGTTCAAGACAGAAAAACAGTCGCTTGCTGATGTGCCAGCACTACAGATTCGCTAGTCATTCAAGAACTATGAATACGGTTTTGTGTAGAGTCACGACAAAAATTATCGCTCGCTTGTGCGTACGACCAGTGATTACAAATTGTTGCCACAGTCTAGAAACAACAAAGTACGAACCTATATTTGTCAAACTGAGAGTAGAGGTGTGTATGTGTGTGTGTGTGTGTGTGTGTGTGTGTGTGTGTGTGTTATAATAATTGTATCAATTGCTGCTACACCAGAACAGAACGACTGAACGGCGCCAGCTGACAAAGCTGCTATCAAGAGGCGTTGGGCACCTATGCAAACTTCTGCGAAGATGCCCCTAAATTAGGCCACCTGGTGCGCACACCGGGGATCATGTGCTATTACTCAGGGACACTATTACTCCTTGCTGTTTGTAGCAGTGTTAGTCATTTAGAAAATTACTGTAAAATCATTTCCAGTCTGTGCATATGAAGTAACAGTGGAGTTGTGTGTTGCAATTACATTTGCTCAGCTGTCTCTCGTTGCAATTAGCAAAAATGCGCTTGCGTTTAGCTGTTATCATTTACAATGGGCAAGGTCCTGAACTTCATATTAGAAAAGGTTTTTAATTTGTACGTATAAAGAATATGCCACACGACCACTATATCAATAGGTAACAAAAAGTTGAGAAAAGGAAGTATGAACATGTAATAAGTCTTTTTATGTCCTCAGTCATATGATAGGATTGGTCGTGTTCAGTGGGTTCCATAAACCACTTCGAGCAAATGCTACGATGGTTTCTATAGTAAGGTCGCTGCAGGACGTCTCCCTCCTCCTTCCCCTTCCAAATACTACTCCAAGTAAGTTACTGCGCCGTACGTGGTAGCCTTGGTGTCAAAGGTGAACGCCCTGATTTCGTTCTTTATTTGCGCAACGCTTCATACCGTATTCATTTTGGACTGTACGCTTTCTGAGGTGACAGAGAGTCGTGTTGTATCTGCTGTTGTTGCAGCGTTTTTCTCTTTTTCTGCGAAATGTATGTGTGCGTCAGCCACGCTGCCAATTGTTCACGTTAATGAATGAGATTTTTGATATATGACATTTCTGTCACTAGCGCCCGAGATGGAAGCGGCCAGTCTGATTAATTGCTGTTTCTGGTTATCTTTTGTGTAGTGTTTTTATACGCCTGACAATGCAAATAACGCACAAGTGTGATCAATATGAAACAATTTTGTTCGTCTATTGAACCGGGTTCCACGCATTAAAACGTCAGCTTTATTTGTTACATTGTTCATTGTGATTTTATAACAAACTACAGCTGACTCAGTTAAGCACTTGTGTAATTCGTCTGGAATAATGGAATATTCTAATAACAAAAACCTCAAAGCTTAGAAGAATGGCGCACTTCGAATGAGCCTGGCTCGTTAATCGATAATGTGATGATGATGATGATTGTGAATAGTGAGATGACGGATAGTAAGATAAAAATCTGAAGCATAAATTATAGATAATGCTTTATCGCACAACGTGATCAAAAGAAAATACAGGCTGATAGGGCAGAATCGTTGGAAAACTTAAAGCCTGACAACAATAAGCAGATTCAAGTGGGTACAGGTCGTAGTAGCAAACTGGATGAAGAGGGTTGTACAAGACAGACCACTTTGGAGATCTACATCAAGCCACACTCGGGACTGAATACCACCACCACCACCACCACCAAAAGCAACAACAACAAACATCATCTATTACGTAATTCAATATCTACTCTGTACTGGCAATAATATTACTTGCTTGTCCGGGTTCTACCTGGAGTGTCCTTGGTCCTTGGTATGTGCCTCAAACCACAATTTTACTCATTTTGTGTCTTTGCCGTGACTTACCGGCGCTGTAAAAGCCCTGCTTCGAGGCTTTCGTATCATCGGTGGTTCATGCTAAAGGCACTGGTATTGGGGGAAAAAAACGAATAAACTTGTGATTTGAGTCAGAAACTACTGGGGCTCAAAGGGTTAATAATTAAAGACTTGGAGGATGAGACGTAATACGAACATGAACCCAAGGACCGATAGATTCTGCGCTACAGAAACAAACATAAAACAATGAATCTCAGTCTACTGCGTGCAACTACTGCAACAACTGTTATTAAGAGTCTTTATGATCCAACGTATGAGAGGGAGTGTAGTACCGTGTTTTACATTTTTATTACTGCAGCACGAATAGGGTCACCTCCGAATGTGGGAACTCCGTTCACACCAACCAGCGTGAAACCTGCGATCCCTACAAGCTTGTGAGGGAAATTTGGAATCGTCCAGCATAAGTAATCAGCTCGCCTTTAGTGTCACTGGAACACAAAATGACGCTATTTGTATTCGTACTTTAACAGATTTGTTGAAAGGTTATGGTATCGGTATATGAAAATTAATTGTCGAGTGCTTCACTAACTGGCAGTAACGTAAGAGAGGCGTTCACATTTTTCTGAAAGGAGGTTGGTTTTATTCAGAATTCCAATATACCAAATTATTCGCAACTCTTTAGGCTTTTTTCAGCATAATCTCTATTCAATGCGACGGTCTTACGCAGCCTTACTGGAGGGCCTGTATGCCCGCTTGATACCAGTCTACTGGTGAACGTTGGTGTCAGCGTCTTGCTGCATCTATAACCTCCCCATCGCGCACGTACTGTTTTCCGTGAATGCATCCTTCATTGCTCTATACTCTTTTCACTTAGGCGGCGATGATCCCAGCGGGCACACAATTTTGAGTACCTCAACAATTGAACTAGTCAGCCAGCGCTACCAACAAAGACGTGCAGCTGTGCAGCGAGGTGTTTGATTCTGATTCGTCGATCACCCTGAATGAGAGCGTCCACACGTTCCAACACTGTACGAATCACAGTTCTATGCGGCCGGCCGCCGCGTGGGAGATGGACAGATTTGTGCGACATTGTTGCGGTGTTTACAGACGCCTCGTCCAACGACTCACCATGCTTTCCTTCACTGTTTCCGAAGACATTCTGGTTCAAATGGCTCTAAGCACAATGGGACTTAACATCTTGAGGTCATCAGTCTCCTAGGCTTATAACTACTTAAACCTAACTAACGTAAGGACATCACACACATCCATGCCCGAGGCAGGATTCGAGCCTGGGATCATAGTAGCAGCGCGGTTCCGGACTGAAGCGCCAAGAACCGCTCGGTCACAGCGGCCGGCTAGACATTCTGCAAACGCCTATGAATGTCTGCGGTGCTCTGGTTTTCCGCTCAAAGAAATTCAATGACAGCTCTCTGCTTGGAACGCACCTCCGTTACAGAGCCATCTTGAAGACTACGTATAACTCCCCGCCCACCTTCCCCTCCCCCCTCCTCTTTCCGCCTCTCCAACCAATCGGAACTTCATGAAACTACAGGAGCTAAAGCGGGAATACTCCAAGATGCCACACAATCAATTTCGCATTTTATAACCTAAACTGGTCGAGAAAAAAAGGTTTTGCATTACTTATTGAACACCCCTCAAAGAAACACGATACTAACACAACAATACTTCTGCTCCACCTAGATCAAAACGTAACATAAAAACAGAAATCGCATGTAATCGTAGGAGGGGATATGTTAACATTATCAGGCTGACCCTAATTTTGTCTCACAAGAAAAAATACAGTATTTTCACAAGCAAAAGAAACACGAGCTCTTTGTTCTCTGGAACACATTGACGCCAAATTTTACTCGGATGTACTGTGTACGAGAACGATAAGAAATGGGAAGTACTTGTGTCAGAAATGGAGTCTGATATACAGATCCGCCGTTGTACACTCTATTTGTCAGTGAAATGGTCATCGGTCTGTCCTTGCGGTTACGAGCCGCAAGGTCGGCGATGAATGAGCGAGTGCGGCCAGCATTATAACACCAGGGCTACCAATGGCGATCGGGTACGCGCAGTAGCCGGATAAAGGCCTGGAGGACTCGCGCGAGTGGCAGGACTGCGGACGCGCAATCAATACGACAGTGGGGCGGGCAGCCCGGTGAGAGCGGCTGATGTGGGGATGGAGGTGGGGGTGGCCGGCGCTCTTCCAGCTGATTTGGCCGCTGGCGGCTGGCAGCTGGCCGTGCCGGCGCGCCTTCATTTCCGGGGGTTTTCCTGGCCAGTAACAGCCACCTAGTATCGCCCCAGTATCGTAATTCACTCACGCGTCCTGATGGTAAGAGGCCTGCAACACGGCAAAGGAAACCCCAAGGCGGCGACCGGTCTGCCCGTGGATAGCACTTTGTGCCTGAATGCGGTGTCTCATTCGACCGTGTTGCACCAGGCTGTATTTCCGTCAACAGCATTTAAACGAATAAAAACCTTCAACAGACATTTTTTTCTGAAAGTATTTTTGCGTCCGAAATCGCCGACTAAATTTTTATCAACAGATGCATTTGTAGGTGAGAAGAGCACCGTTATACTAGTCTTCGATTGTGAACAATAATAAATAATGTTCGCTTTCAGCTGGCGATGACAACATTCGTATATCTGTATGCAAATACTCTGTCGTGAAAGGATATTTGAAGTACAGTGGCCTTGAAAATGGTCATTAATGACTGAAACATGACATTTATTATAATTTACGAATAAACATTAAAATAAAATATCAGTGTAATGTTTCTTGCACT
This sequence comes from Schistocerca gregaria, assembly GCF_023897955.1. Lineage (NCBI taxonomy): Eukaryota > Metazoa > Arthropoda > Insecta > Orthoptera > Acrididae > Schistocerca > Schistocerca gregaria. The sequence continues at coordinate 906,475,158 of NC_064920.1, read as the reverse complement.
GCTGTCATTCTTTTTATCAAATGTCTGGGTTTTTATGCTAATGAGTATATTTTCGACTGTCTGACATTCTGCTGTTGCAGATAGCCAAAATTGTGAAAGAATATTTTGGTATTTTTCCGGAAGGCGAATTGGATTCACTCGCCAGTGCATTTGTAGACTTTGTTATAGCTATGTTTCATTTTTTGGTTGTGTAGAAATTTGAAATCATTGATTGAAAAAGTTACCCATAATTTTAGAAAAACAACAGTAAACACATCTCTATTAAACAACAGACTTGGAGTCCCCAAGCTCCTCAACAAACTCAAATGTTAAGTGAAAAAAATATTCTAACTGTTAATATAAACTGGAATCACATGAAAGATAGCCGGCTGGAAATAAGAAAATTTACACGAAGTCCTCCCTGAAATTGCTTGGCGACTTCTGTATAGTCGAACGTGACAGAGTAACAGATCCCCTATGCTAGAGTCACCCACTCTGTTTGTCCACTCAATGATACCATTAGCAGCGCTACATAAAAGACAGAATAGCATTTAATTATCGTGTATTAAAATCAGTTCTTCAAGAGAAACAGCATAATTACCATTAAACAAAAAGAAATCTTGCAAACAGACATATATAAAGAAACAGTATACTACAACTATTAATGAAATAAAGCAACGTGTCTTCCCTTCTATCAATGTTTTGTTCCGGAGTCAAATACTTCCATACGACATCAATCCTACATGTTGGTTCTTGCTTCTCCCGCGAATAATATTACTCTCATACAGATGCGGCTTACTGCCTGCGGAACAACACACTGCAATAAAATGCCGCCTGTAACAAACTTGAGTTAGTAACTTGGAGGGGTAATGATGAAAGCTAGTCAGTTTCATAATAATCCACACGGCCCCTTCGTTGGAATCGCGATAAGCATTATAAGTTGTTTACTATGACAGCGCGACCAATGCCAATCTGTGGTATCAGAATCACTTAGCATCCTCCGTGGCATTGCCTAACCCATTGGACATAATCAGTGCTTGGCCACACAATCCACAATGAATGTTCCATCCCGACTGCTGTCAAACAGGAACAGTCCGAGTTCGTCCAAGGCGCCGTGGTAGCTGCACCCGAGCCGTGCCGATCCACCGCCCTCCTCGCCTCATTGCACGCCACGCGCGCCACCGAGACTCCAGCCAGCGAATAGCCGCGTCCTCTGTCGACGTCGGACACGGACCCGATGCCCCAGAAGGTAAAGTCGCGAGCTGCAAGTGGCACCAGTGCCGACACGGCGCAGTGACAATCCCGTACCGTTAACTTCCAAGATTTCTCTTTTCTCTTAAAGTACGTTTATAGCTATTATTTCTACAGGATGTGCTCCACAGCTCCCAAACACTCGAGAAAAAGAAGGCATAATTGCTAAGAATCCGTAACATGAGTTAATTTATTCATGGCTTTTTTCGATAATACTGTGTATTATCGAAACTTATAGTGGATAATCGAAGTTTTATTGCAGCTTCTTGGCGGCCATTTTCATAGATTTCAACGGTTCTTTTAAATAAAAGCGTGATGTAACTAACATATGTAGTATGGCCACATAGGAGAACATTTGCCTAAATGAACAAGCTGTGAAATGAATGATTAAACCAGAATGGGTGTACCAGGATTCAAAAAAGGCTCCACGTGTAAATTATGAGGAGAGATCTTGGAATGGTTAAGGCAGTGACTAATATTCATCAGGAGTGGAGTTTTAGCGCCTGTTCGACTATCAGATTCTGTTTCCCACAGTAGTTACACTGCTGGTCATTAAAACTGCACCACAATGAAGATGGAATGCAGCAAACGTCAAAATGGCGGTAACTGTAGAACATTCTTGCAAAGGAAAATTACGCAGCGAGTTTCTCTTTCAGAAAAAAACATATGAATATTGTTTGTCATGAAAAGATGGTGGTGTGCTTCGGGCAATAATGAGAGGTGTCTACAACCACGTATTGAAACTGAAAAGCATTGGTCTGGATCACACGACTGTGAGGTGAATATAGAATCGGTGGGTTTAGGAGGCCCATACTCAACTTCAAGCAGGATCTCAATGGTCCCAAACACACTAGCGCCCACAAGGGTGGACATAATTGCTCGGACGACACCTGGAGCACCATGAACAGCAAACATGGCAACAATTAACGTTGCTTTCCTCGACTCAGCAGCAGAAAGAGGCGTTCAGGTAGAGGTGCTGCCCAAAATCCAGGAGCTGATGAATGCATGTGTAGAGGCTCTGAGGAAAGGGAACCTTGTAAGACTGTGTTTGTCATAGTGACCCAGCAGTTTGTGTTGTAGTATAAGATACCATCGGGTACAGAACACGATCCACTTCTGGATCGCAGAGCTGGTCATTTGAGCAGCAGCTGTTACATTTCTGACGTGATAAAGACTGTTAATGTGTCCTACGTTTGAGGTCTACATAGCATTATCTTTCAACTAGATAACGCAAGACCGCATGTTGCCTATGCTATACTTGACCTGCCTTCGAGATCTCCGTGGCGTTATCTTTCAACAACGCAACGCAAGACTGCATGTTGCCCATGCTGTCCTGACGTTCCTGTATAGAGAGGGTGTTCGACTGTTGCCCTGGTCAGCACATTCTCCACGTCTCTTTGGTCCAAGCACGGGGCTCACAACCCGAAGTGCACGCCACTGTTAAGCACAAATGAAGGACTGGGTCATTTACTTCGACTGCACATAATTCATTAAGGTCAATCCAACACATTTATTTCAAATAACATAAATGAAGTTACATTTCAATCTGTCTGACATTAACAGGGATTTAAAAAAATTTCGATATCAGCTGATTTAGTGCGTGAAGGGCAAGTTAAGCCAATAACCAGATAAACTGAACACTTCTCCGTAGTTCTAAAGAAAGAGAAAAACAAAATTGAATCAATACACCCCACTGACAAATATCCAAAAAACCTTACAATACGACTCAAAAGAATACACTGAAGTGGGGAGCAGTCATTCACCCGATAGAACACTTCAAAATGAGTCAATAACACAGCTGCGTGCCCCAGAAAACTGCAATACATTAAATAGACTTCATTTGACGAATGACAAGTACTCATTAACACTACGCCACTCCTGTTTGAACTGCAGTGTCCCAAAGAAATAGGCGCTTATTCTGAAAGAACAATTTTTTTATATGTTTAAATTACAGCTTTAAGGAATTCCAAAAGATTTCCAATCTATTTCTAGGCGGATGCTGAACCAGAAACACAGAATGCCACAAAACACAGTTTTGCCGTGAAATCTTACAGGACATCCGGAAGCAGTAACAGTCAAGAGGTCGGAACCCACAAATAACACAGGCTTAGAGTCAGGCAGGGAGCACATGCTACGAGAACTTGTTCACACTATGCTCAGCACAAACTGTAGACATTCCGGCCGAACATCCGCTTGCGGTGGCTGCCAGAAGGACGAAGCAACCAACAGGCCCACGCCGTGCTTCTCACGCAAGCACCTCAATTTGTACAAACATCTAGGCCAGCACCAGCTCCGGACTCCCCTCTCACTGCGAGGCTTGGCAGATTTTATATGAAATGCCTTCCAGGCAACCAGTAACCGCCGCAGGGGTTTCACAGTTAGCAAACAGCCCCAGCGTAGCAGACATCACACATGTGCTCACGCCCGAACCACAACTCCGGCAGTCTCACCGGCGGCCCCAGACCGACTGCCTCTCGCCGTCCCACGCGCCCCAGCCGAAAACGCTAATATGCTCATGCTGATTATCGACCAGCGATCTGCCTCACTCTTAGCCATTGGAAAAAACTAGTCATGGGTTGCTGAGATACTACTACACATCCAGTTGCGAGCCACTACGATTTATGAGCTCTGGAATTGACCCGAAGCCATCTGTCATCCAAGATCAGTCTGATTCCATGCCCACATGATTAGAGTGGCTATTGCCAGAGATTGGAGCTCTGTGTACAAAATTTCGCGCTATGTACGCTCCAGATCACCAACAAATTTCATTATACATTTTTCTTGCTAAGAGGCCTACTGCATGTATATATTGAATGAAGTTTCGTTATTTGCTTTCTCCCTGGTCTTGAAATTTTAATGGTTAGCGGTGCATATGGGCTGAATGGAGGTACCTTTTTTTATAACGGGTGCGTTTCACTTTTTTTCGCAACCTTTGGTCAATCCGATCTCGTGCTCCGTACTATATGATCTCGTAGTCAAAATGGCATATTAACGCCTAACCTTAATTTCCTTTTCAGTGTTGCCATTTTAACAATGCGGCAGCTTGGCTGAGATATGCTAGAAGTGACTGTTCGCAGACCCTCACTGCCTCAGCAGAAAAAAAAGTGACGCATGTGCTCTCAAGAACAGAGCTTCCAGTATTCCGTTTCTGGGGATAACAACGTAGAACCCAAGAGCCGGACCGCAAACAGAATAGAAGGCCCGCGGGAAGGGCCGGCGGCGGCGATCAGAACGAGCTGACTCAGCGGGAAAGGAAGCGGTGGTTGGCGGAGGGTGGTCTGCGCGGCCCAGATTTGCGCGCCGCCCGCGGCAATCGATAGGAGATGCGGCGCACGTAGCTGCCGGCGGCGGCCCCCGGCTGGGCTGCGCTGGGGCGTCGCGACGCGACTCCTGTTGCTCACTCGCGCTGCAGCCGCCACAGCCCCACAACACGACGCCGCTCCGCCGGGCCTCAGCTGTTCGCCGCAACAGTGCGCTCCTCTCTCAGTGGCAGTCGGCCGACTGCTGCGGCCCTGCAAGGCCAGGGCCACAGACTGCGAGAAGCGATACAGCGAAGCGACGCGATGGCGCTGTCTTTGGGTCCCTTGTTGGACCTGGGTTCCTTGCTGACTTCTTTGAAGTAGTTTTGATAAAATGAGCCTGACAGTGAAAACTGAATCCATGTTTTCAATAACCATTAATTATTTAGCGTAATGTTGCCATTTTTTATATATAGGGTCATTCAGTTGTCCCTACCAACGGGTTTTATGCAGTCCACGAAGCCTTCAAAAACGACGCGCGAGACTTTCACATTGTCTCGCCCCAAAGAAAAAAAGAACAGGATGTTTTTGTAGGACATTTAACGTAGTTAAATTTTGTGCGGGGATACATTTCCGCTGGAGACCACAGGTTTCGTGTTATTCAAGAAAAACGTGTATGAAGAGCATTTTTGTACTTTTTTCCTGCAAAAAAGGGCCTGTTCTTTTTTTTTTGGGACCAATACTTTGCGCGTAGTGAGTGAGGTGATACGAAAATCATCCGCGTGATATTTGAAGGTGTTGCGGGCTGCATAAATTCCATAGCTAGGGGCAGCTGAATCATTCTACATACGAGATGGTCCGTTTCATGCCACAAGAGCAAAATGTTATAGATGACACAAAACGGCTAAACGAGACGTTTAGCAGGATCACAGGAAATCACATCTAAAGCGTGTGACACAATCTGCAGTCCATGTCTCGGGCGGGGAGGGGGGGGGGGGGAGGGGAAGGGAAGAAGGAAAAGCCCCTTCATTCAAATCCGCTCCTCTTGCGGGCGCCTGTATCCACACGTGCTATAGAGACTTGATTCCATCTTTATAGAGACCTCTGGAACTGACGCGATATATTGCACCTGTAATTGCTGCCTGATTCGACGAGGAACTGACCACAAGGAATTTTAAGTTTTTGGAGTAGATAGAGCCAAATTTCAACACTTCGTAACACGTATCTCTAGTTTTCTTACGTTTTGTTCAAATGTTCAAATGTGTGTGAAATCTTATGGGACTTAACTGCTAAGATCACCAGTCCCTAAACTTACACACTACTTAACCTAAATTTTCCTAAGGACAAACACACACACCCATGCCCGAGGGAGCCGGGACCAGCCACACAGTCCATGACTGCAGCGCCTTAGATCGCTCGGCTAATCCCGCGCGGCTCTTACGTTTTGGATGAATAAACTGTCTTGATAAAAGACGATTTTTTTCTTTGTTCAAATAAGATTCGTTAGAGGCTTTGACTAATAATAACAAGTTATTGTTTTGCCTTTTGCAAGATATGCAAATAATATAACTCCTTTTGTACCCAAAAATACCAGTGCCATGAGCGTCCCCTGTCAACTGTTTCGACTAATGTTTTGATTCTGGTGTGTAGTGGTGGCACATATTCCGTCAGTTGCCACATGTTGGCGATTCAAATAATTTCTGATTTGACAAAAATGTGACAAACAATGTCCATAAATTGCGCGAATTCTTTTCCGATCCGTCGTGGGCAAGGGAGTACACATCTCGATTAAAGCTGTCTTATTTGCAATTCTTACCGCAAAATGTAAACTTCATCTCGTTTTCAGAAATCCTTACAATCTCGGCAGTTTCACCCCATCTTCGAATATCGATATTCCAAAATCATATTGTACACATTATCGATGATTTCTGATGTGCTTGCACTTTCCTTCCTGTGGATCTTCTTGGACACTTTCACAGCCTCGTTTACATTCGGTAACCAGTTCTTCACGGTGGAAACTAAAGGAGCAGTATCACATGCTACCTTTACGAAAATTGCATGAATTGCGGTTGGTGTCAAATCTTCTTTTACAGAAAGCACAGTACTAGATTTTCTCCATTTCCCAAAATACATGTACCGCATCTTATTCAGACAATTGCCTACAACTATCTACTGGACTGAATGTCTTGCAACTTGTACTACGGTTAATGAGCGACCACGCTCAAATTTCTCTTTAAAGAAACAATTTGTTTCTTTGTCACTAGAGCTCTGCAAATATTTTGACAGCCCGAGATTCTATCTCTCAGTGGTATTTACAGTAGCTACAGCAGCTATTCTGGCTATACCTGCCAGAAACACAGAGTTAGAGCTGGCAAATTTTTAATGATAACCTCAAGAAAAAATATAAATTCAATGTTGTACTCCATTTTCTACTAATAAATAGCGTTATTTTCTTTTTAAATTCACTGCCGGCAGGAGTGGCCGTTCGGTTCTAGGCGCTACAGTCTGGAACCGAGCGACCGCTACGGTCGCAGGTTCGAATCCTGCCTCAGGCATGGATGTGTGTGATGTCCTTAGGTTAGTTAGGTTTAATTAGTTCTAAGTTCTAGATGACTGATGACCTCAGATGTTAAATCGCATAGTGCTCAGAGCCATTTGAACCATTTTTTTTAATTCACTAACAAAGAATGCTGTACAGTTACGAGTAATAATACACGTACAGTAAGCCGGCTGGACTAAACGATTCGGAAATGGTGGTTGTTGCTCACTCAGTATTTTGACAAGTAAAAATTCCAGATCTAAGGCCTGTCCGTATAAAATCAGCAGCGCTTTTAGTACAAACTATTAATTCTTTGCAAATATATTGCTACACTGTTTTGATTTATTACATGTGCCAAGCACAGATACTGAGACATACCCAGATTTGAGACAGCGACTTAACTAATACGCACTGATAAGCCAAAAATTACAACCACTTCCCATCGGGGTACTGAATGACGCCTGGTAGGGTTGCGGAAAATGACGCGGTAAGGAAGGAATGTAGTGGGACAGAGACGACAGTGACAATGGAGAAATCCTTAGGCATAAGCGACTTTGACAAAGGGCATACTGTTATGGCCTGGCGCCTGGGAATGAGCATCTCGGAAAAGGTAAAGCAGGTCGGCTTTTCGCGTGCTGCTGTCGCGAGCATCGATGGGAAGTGAAACCACAAGTGGGCGACCGGGTCCCAGAAGTCCATGCCTCATCCCAGGACGTGGAAATTGGAGGCTTGCCTGCTCTGTACTACAGGATAGGCAGTGGCCTGTGGCAGGTCTAACGACTGGTACAATCTGGTTCAGGGTACAAGAGTTTCGGAGCAAACTGTTTGGTGGACTATGAACAAGGGGCTCAGCAGCAGACGACCGCTTAAGTGTTCCCACTTAGACGTAACGACTACTGATGGGCTTGTGCTTAGCATTTTAATTTACCAGGGAACAAATACGTGTCCTGCGGCGCTTCCTGAGTAAATTGAATAAACAAAGCAAACAAAAACAGCTGGTTTTCATTCTTCAAGTAATTCCGTCCGCAGTCATTGAGCTCAACAGCCATTAATATGGATAAATTATTGGAGATTATTTTGGGAGTTCGAGAGCCAGTTATCGAGAAGTTCGTTGAAAAGGTGCTTTCTGGCAAACATGTAGTATATTGTGCTCTACATCTACTACTATGTAATGCACCTTACGACGAGTGTGCTTTGTGTACTACCATCATTTCCTCCTTTTCTTATTCCAGTCGCGAATGGTTCGTGTAAGATTGGTTACTGGTGAGTATCCGTGTGCTCTTGAATCTTCCTAATTTTATTTTCATCGTCTTTTCGTGAGGTACACGTAGAAGGACGCAGTACATTGGCTTGACAGTTCTAGGAACGTGCGCTCTCGGAACTTTAACACTAATCGACACCGTGATGTAGAATGCCCCTCTTGTAGCTTCTGCCACTCCAGTTAGTTGAACACCTCCGCAGTGACGCTGTCGTGTTTTCTAAATGAAATTGTAACGATACGCGGTGCTGTTCTTTGTATCTGTTCTATTTCCTCTATCAATCCAGTATGTAAGCTGCTTCCTTTGTTGAAGGACTACGTTTCCTGATTATTCTTCTAATGAATCTCAGTCTGGTAGCTGCGTTACATACGATTAATTTTATGTGGTCGTTCCACTTTACATCGTCCCGTACTCCGTACTCATATATAATTTTAAGGAAGTAACTGTTTCCAGTGATTGTACGACGATCGTGTCATCGCCAATCACTGAAACAGGGGTCGATGCTCTGCAGGTCTTCCGACATTTCGCTACGAATTTCTAGCGTTGTATCTTCTGTGTAAACAACAGCATTATCCGCGAAAACCCTCATGGAACTTCCTACGTTATGTAATACGTCATTTATATGTATTGTGAAACGAAATGGTCCTTTAACACTCCCTTGGGTAAGCCCGAAGTTACTTTTACGTCTGAAGACTTCTCTCTGTTGAGAATGATATGCTGTGTTCTGCTTACTAGAAACCCTTCGCTCCAATCACGTAGTTGGTCTGATTTTCTGTACGGTGGAAAAAAATAATGACCTATGCTTTTTCCGATCATTAGAAAGTTTTCGCTCTCCAGAGACCTAAGATGCAATGATGCTACATGAGGGGGAGTTCTCTCGCATTTTATTTGTAGAATCGTACCGGTGCCCCGTCAGCTTCATTCGCCTTTCGCATGTTAAGCGACTTCAACTGCTTTTCTACCACATGCTCACTTATATCGTACCAGGATACTGAAAAGATTGGACAAAAGGCAAACAATATGTTGAAATACGGCAACCCAACTGTATTTCAAAATGTAAAAAAAAGGCAGTGGGAAGTGTGGAACTGAAAATGGCAGGGGTATTTCCCCATTTCCATTTCAGAACCAGCACACACAATAGGTAAAGCTTCAAAAATTTACAAAATTTGCAGGACAATAGAGTACACAACGTCACTCCCATATTCGGTTAAGGCAAACTGCTGGTGTGCGGGAAGACATCCTTCCATAGAAACAAAATAATTCTGAAGCCGGGGCCGGGCAAGCAAGTCCCCATCGTATTAAGAGCCATAAAAGTAAGAATAATGCTATAGAAAAATATTTTGATGCCCAACCGCGTAGCAAACAGAGTGATTACCAGTATAGAAAATCAATATAAATAATCTTTAAAACAAATGCAAATAATTGCGAATAGACATTTATTTATACACAGGGCATACGTGCGTCATTAAATGGGCAACATAGAACAGTGTTTACTGTAAGAAAAATAGTAAGTCAGCTGATGTATTAATCGTTGTATCGACTTATGGCGAACATGACCCATAGAATATCTAATTTAACAAACTGGGTAATTAGCCACTATGCCATTGCAACTGCACGTTGCTTTACTGCCTTTCAAGATGAACCAACGTCGCACGATGAAATATACGAAGAATATAATCAGGCCGTTTATTAATTGGTGTCCACAAATGTAGGGACGTGTTCCTGACAGAAAAAGATCACATTAAGTCCATATGTACATGGGTTCGAAAATTCTTCGTTACTGAGACATACGGTTTTGTTATTAAAGTTACGCATGATACATTTAAAGACGTGCATTTACAAAAACTGCTCGAAGTGACTTTGTCCTGCCTCGATGCATGCCCTGAGCCTGCGTTCCATGCCATGCCATACGCTGCTGAAAATTGCTGAAATGCGTCGTGTTTGGTCAAATCGTTCTCTCAGAACATCGACGTTAGGCATAGGAGGTGAATATACCAAGGATTTTAAATGTCCCTAGAGGTAAAAATCCGCTGAATTCAGATACATCGATTCGGAAACTGTTTTCCGAGAAGTGAAGTCGAGCACCATTGTGCACAAATCACATCCGTTGTATGACATCTAGAGGTACCTTATCAAGAAATACGATGTGGGAAAAAACGAGAACCGATATGCTGATCATGAATGACTTTATCCCACACGTTGATGCCGAACAGAGTACAAGCAGACGAACAAATGCCAAAACCATCTGTAAAGAAGAATGTAAGAAAAAATGCACATCTGACGTGCATTATGAACTCAGAGACTAATACTGTAAGTAGGCTGTTTAGGTTTTTATGTTGGTAACGCCACATAGCGCTCTGTATGAAAATCACTGACTGTGCTGTGTTCAGTCTGTGGCTGGTTAGCATTGTTGGAATTCGCTATTGTAATGTTGGGCAGTTGAGCCGCCAGCAGTGGTGGATGTGGAAAGAGAGATGGCGAAGTTTTGAGAGCGGATGATCTAGACGTCTGTCCATCAGAGACAGTAAATTTGTAAGACTGTATGTCATGAACTGATATATATATGTGATGACTTTGGAACATTATTAAGGTAAATACATTGTTTTTTCTCTATCAAAACCTTTCATTAGCTGACCATGCCTATCGGTAGTTAGTGCCTTCAGTAGTTTGAATCTTTTATTTAGCTGACTGTATTGGCGCTCGCTGTATTGCAGTAGTTCGAGTAAGGCAGATTTTTGTGAGGTAAGTGATTCATGAAAGTGTCAGTTTAGTGTTGATCAGAATAAGTAAAGAGAGAAATGTCTGAGTACGTTCAGTTATGCTCAGCCGTTTGAAAATAAAATAACGTAAGGGGTTTACCAGCACAGTAATTCATAAATTTTTCTAAGGGGTACGTTTCAATACAGCAATTTTTGTGGGATTTTGGTGACAGAAGCACATCCTACATTTATGTAGGATTTTTCTGTTGCCGTTACATATGGCTTTTATGCAACCCACAATGCCTTCAAAAGCCATGTGGTACATATTATTTCGCTCATTAGGTGCAAACTATTAGTCGTGCAGAAAAATTAGCAGGGCTTTTTAGGAAATTTAATTTAAAATTTTGTACTGGGATACGTTCCAGCTAGAGGCCACAGTTTTAGAGTTATTCAGGAACATCTGAAGGTCACTTTTGTAAGTTTTTCTTGAACAATTCGAAAAGTACGAGCTATAGCGAAAACGTATCCAGGTACAAAATTTAACTGCATTAAATTTCCTATAACTAGGTCCCTTTCATTTTTCTGTAGGACAGTTTGCACGTAGCGAACGAAAACACATGAAAGTCTTGTGCGTGGTTTTTGAAGGGGTTGCGGGTTGCATAAAACACATAGGCAGGGCCAGTTGAAGCACGCTGTATAAACAGTACATCACTCGAGACACATCAGATGCCCTGTTAAGTAAAGCACGAGCCCAAAGTAAATCTCTGTGATGTTAACGTAGAATATGCATTAACTCGCTCTGCTAGAGATGGCTAGAGGCAGACCATGTGATGACGGCATGAAGAGCGGTGCAATGCCAGACAACTCACGTATTACGCTGATGTGTGTCCTGTAACAAACAAAACTGCGAACAAAATGTATCTCAGTTTATGAGGAACGTGTGCAGCCTTGCGATTACGGAGTAAATAAAGAGACTGGTATGAACGAGAAGCAGGTTTGGGCGGTGCGCGGCCGAAAGCCAGTGTCGGAGTGTGTGGCCGCAGGGCGCCGGGCCGGCCGCCGCGGGCAGCGTGTTGTGTGTCTGACAGGCCAGGGCTGTCAGCGCCAGCCGCCGCGCCGGCTACCGGGAGCTGCCGCAGTGGCCCCAAATTAGCTGCGCTCCCGAGATGCAATAACGCCGCCCGCCTAGATTGTTTCCGTTTTCCGGCAAAGTCCACAAAATTCGCGGCGGCCGACTTGTCAGCTCCAAGCACGGCGGAGTTGTATTGGCTGCGGTTAACAGCAGAGGGAGCGTAGCGCTCGGCACAGGAACGGGCAACGCGTCGTTTAGCAGCTGACAGCAACACAGGGCGGCTGAGAGCTCATGCAGTCAGCAGTTACTTCAGTTTCAGAAAGTTCTCAGAGGACGACTGTTCGGGTGAATTTGTGGGTGGACCTAAGAGTATGTCGCGTATCAACTGTGCACTTCGTTCGAGCATGGATGTGGCTTGTTGGTTCAGTCTCCGTCCTCGCTTCTTTCCTCTACAGATCTTAAGTGCCTTAACCGCTTCTTCCCGGTCGAATACTACCACACCCTACCTCGAGATCCGTGTGATGTGGCTCACCTACTGGTGAAAATGGCGCCTGTCTATTATATGATGCATCAGCCGTCGCTTCCACCCTCATAAATACCATTTGTCTACAGTTTTGTTTCCGACGTCTTTTCTCGAAGATAGAGGCTTTATTGCGAAAACCTAAAAAAACATTTACGATTAAAAGTATTGATCATCGCTGGCCACTATTTTCTCCCATCTTTCGGGTAGCCAAAAATCCAACGGCAAAAGAACTGGGCATCTTTTGAGAAGATTCATGAATTGATCCAATTTTGAACTTGTTCATACGACCAGAAGTGCTGGTCACCTAGGTCGTGTGCCATTGATAAAAAAAGTCGTAGTTAGAGGGAGTAATGTTTGCAGAATTCATCAATCGATCCAGTTTCGAATTCGTTCATATGACCAGAAGTGCTGGTCAGTCAGGCAGTGTGCCATTGACCGAAGAAGGTGGTAGTCACAGGGAGCAATGTCTGCAGAATACGGCGGGAGGGGTAGGACTTCTCATATCGACATTTCCAAGTATGTTCCGACAGGTTTTGCGACGTGGAATAGACCATTGTCATGTTGCAAAATAGCCTCTTCACGTCTGTCGCTCTTTTGTGGCCGTTTGTTTAGCTGTGTTCGGCTCAAACGCATCAGATGCTTTCGACAATAATCTCCGGTGATTGTTTTCGTCGGTTTCAGTAGCATCGAAAACTTTCTCTCTTCCACAGACATGCCACACTTCGACGTCAAAATCATCGTTCCTCAAGCGTTGAAACCATTCTCTGCACGTTCTTTCATTAATAGTTTTCTCACATTAGGTATTATGCAGAAGTTTTGTGCCTCAGCCGCAGATTTTCTGATGTTAAAAAATAAAATTGAAACTCCCCGCAAATGCGAGATCTCTTGATGTTAAAAAATAATATTGAAACTTCCCCCAAATGACGAGAATTGGGCTCGTGCTGTATATTGACATATTCAATCGAGAATAACTTATGATGGAATTAAAAATCGACTAATATTTTGATGGCGCTATGTTTACAAATATCTAATGTTATCCTATGACACGACCTACAACTTTCACCAACGCTTGCCGTTGTTTCCATCTACTGTAAAACGAAGAAAGCAATGTTGTAGATCTAACATTTTCCAACTCTCCTAAATTCACGCAATATTAGTATCTAAGGTATGTTACGCATCGAGAAGTTTTTGCAGAACACTTTACATTTATCACAGAGGTCTTTACAAACAGATAGCATACGACTTTAAATCGTCAAAGAAAATCACTATCTGCTTCTTGCGAAGTTTTCACTATGTATATATCTTTTGGGTGACTGTAAGAAAATAAAAGATATTAACATTACTTTTTATTCTACATTATCGCTGCAAGCAGACGAAAAAATATATGGAATAAAAAAGTACGCTGTTGCTCGGAACGTCAAACTGGTTTAGACATTAATATCGTAAATTCAGAAACCTTTACACTTTTTTGTAACAGAACTTTGAAGATTCTAGAGTGACAAGAAAAATTAATGTTATATCAACTTGGTAACTATCCAAGATCGAGAAACAACTAATGCGTTAATTAGGAAAATGATCCTACTGCCCCTAGTTTTTATTTTTTTCTTGGTTGCCTGACTCGAATGATACAACACTAATTCAATGTATGAAATTCGTTCTATTACCGTCAACTGGTTTTCTTTACTCTTTTCCTGCCGTACTGAATTCGTTCTAATCGGTGAGTACAGCAAAAACAAATAGCATTTTTCATTAATTGCTATCGGAATCAGCATGTCACCACATACGTGTATGACGGATACGGGAACTTTGCGTCTATGAAGAGTTATTTTTAAGAGAGACGCTGAATCTTTAGCAAATATGTACTGTTTAGGGTTAAAGAGTTTCTTTTCTTGAATTATTACGGAATTTTTTTCTTGTTCAGTGATATCTAAAAAGATGTTTGTCATTTTATAAACCACATTAACCTACTAAATATCAACAGAATACCTTTCTTTTGTAGTACAATATAGTTATAGCCAAAATAATGTTTATTTGCTAAGCGGAAAGAAATGACATAATATCCACCTACTGTGAGCCAAGTGACTAGAAAATAATTAATGAGGATGATCTAGCCGATATTTTGAATCCAACAAATTTCCCGAATGCGGTCGCAGTGTTTTACGAAATGCCGCGGTGTTCGGTCGGCGGTGATTTTCAATAGTGAACGCAGAGAGCCGTTATCGGTAATGGAAGTGGAAGCTGAGCAGTCACTCCGGCGCCCGGAGTAATTTCCATCCACTGTAGGTCACAGCAAACTTCATCTTCACGGATGGAAGGAGATGTAAGAGCGGCTCCATTCGCTTTGCTACTATAAACGCCGGAGCGCGGAGATGTCGAGGCGACATTGAATCTGCGAACGAGCCTTCATTGAAATTGGATCTAGGCGACAACGGGCCCCGGGGCTCTTTTCTAATCCCGCGCCGGATAATTCCTGGCCCACTCGCAGACCCGCCGGGGACGGCTCTCGTCGGCAATCCAATTCGCTGCAGCAGCGCAGAGGCCAGCCTGCGAATCCTCGCCCGCAGCTTCTCGAGGAAAGGCAACACGGCCTCGGCTGGTCGGTTCTCCAGCCTTCTTCCCGCCTCTCCCCACAGACACCTACCGTCATGACTACGTGGGCATCAACAAAGAGAGTCCACTCTTACAGCTAGTGCCTGCAGGATGTTCCAGTATTGCTGTCTAAAACACGGAACACAAATTTAGCTCTCAGGTGGATGCTTTGTAAAGAAAACCCAGGGGCTTGGGGAGGAAAATTGGACAAGGGACTCTTAAGAGTACGAAGTTTGCTACCACAGAAGTAGGGCAAAGGAGAGGGAACCGAGAAAGATAGAGTAGGGAGGACTGTACACGCCAAAAGGGTGTTCTACAAAAAGAAAGAGGGGATGAAGTCAAAATACGACGTCTGACCAAGAAAGACTGAGACTCTTTTTTTTTTCAGGGATGTTTGTTACGTTCTAATGTGTGTGAAATCTTATGGGACTTAACTGCTAAGGTCACCAGTCCCTAAATTATCCTAAGGACAAACACACACACACCATGCCCTAGGGAGGACTCGAACCTTCGCCGGGACCAGCCGCACAGTCCATGACTGCAGCGCCTCAGACCGCTCGGCTAATCCAGCGCGGCACGGATATTTATTACTCCATTTCGGCGTTTATATGATCTTTTACAAAGACACCCCTCCTAGTTGAAGGCACTTGTTTTATAGCGTCTCTGTCAGCCCTCGAACATATGTTGCAGACCATTCTTTGTCAGGACCTTGGGAATCGCCTTACTTTTTTTGAGTACTGCTTCAGATTTCTCAAACCGAATTCTCTTTAGTGATGCGAATAAAAAACAATGACAAGGTGCAAGAGCAGGGCTACAAGGAGGATGTGATACACAGGTAATACTGAACTGAGCCAGAAACTGCATGGCTCCATTTGTGACGTGGAGCCGCGCATTGTAATGATGCATTCGCCATCCAGTCTTAGAAAATTCTGGCCGTTTCCCTGGATTGCGTTTCCTCAGTTTAGCCAATTCGGGCGTGTAGTATTCTGCTGTGACAGTAGTGTCAGGGGAACTGTATGTTGGTAAATCATTCCAGCAATATAATCACCATCACTTTCCCTGCAGATGGAACAACTTTTGCCGTTTTTTTGTTGGAGAACCTGACGATTTTCACATTGTTCTGGCTCATTTTTCTTCAGGATCATAATGATGCAGCCATGACTCATCACCGGTGCCGGCCAGTGTGGCCACGCGGTTCTAGGCGCTTCAGTCTTGAACCGAGCGACCACTACGGTCGCAGGTTCGAATCCTGCCTCGGGCATGGATGTGTGTGATGTCCTTAGGTTAGTTAGGTTTAAGTAGTTCTAAGTTCTAGGGGACTGATGACCTCAGATGTTAAGTCCCATAGCGCTCAGAGCCATTTGAACCACACCGTCCTCTGACGTCAGAGCGTCTAGTTCATGAAGTAGGGCACGATTATCAGTAACGAATTAAATGTGCAGTGCGAATTTCAGGCTGGTTGTACATATGCAGTTCGCACACTGAAGTTAATGACAAAGGAAGCAGTATATCTCAGTTGCAAGAGGCTAAAGATGGTCGGCTCTCGGTTCAAGGAAAATTATATTTCCGAATTGGCGATGTTTTAGAATGTCGACTCGGCACTCGCTAATCTCAACCGAAACGCCACTGCGAAACAGGTTTTAGTGTCATAAAGCGCTGATATCGTTTCGGAGTTGGAAGGAAAGACGGCTGCAGTGTCCGAACTGGCGTCTTTCCGTCCCATACCGCGAGAAGCCAGCGGACAGTATTGGTAGACAAGGCCTCTTGTGAAGCAATGTCAGAGGAGCTACGGTCTCTGGCGAGCTGCTACAAATAGCCGGCACTGCAGTGCAGTGAATGAAGGTCTCAGTAACGCGACATTTCAAAATGGTTCAAATGGCTCCGAGCACTATGGAACTTAACATCTATGGTCATCAGTCCCCTAGAACTTAGAGCTACTTAAACCTAACTAACCTAACGACATCACACATATCCATGCCCGAGGCAGGATTCGAACCTGCGACATTTCAGTAAGTGTTATTCGATCAGGCTCTGTTGTTTGATATAAGCTGGTGGATTGCTGCTCTGCCACTGTAAACTTTGGCTCGCGACAATTTTGGCACATTGAAGGATGGTGGATGGTCTGCCGATTCAGTCGAGCACCTTAATCCTAAGCGTGACCACCGCCGGCGGACCGTTTGTGATACGGGAGTCTCACCGCCTCTATTGGCTGCCTCGCTGCTCCACGCAGTTGCGACGCTCGAGTGATACTATTTCCCCTATTAGAAGGCAGGCTACCTTACAAATAAATTAGGAAGCAACCAGACAATTATACACTACGCAAGACCCGGCTGCAAGCCAATGGTGACCGTAACCATGCTATTGCCAGTGCTTCAATCCACGTGAGACGCGTCCTAAGGCCGGTATTACACGATCAAATTTCTTTGTAAAAGATTTGATCAAATATGTGATCAAATATTCCGTCAAATACATTTGACAAAGATCTTTGACGAAGCGTTAGAAGGGGTATTACACTGTCATCATATTTTTCATCGATGTTCAAGATGGCTGACAACAACAGCTTGTTATTAACTGCAGCAGTTGCATGTGCCACAATTGCACTGTGTGCACATGCGGAGGAGAAGCGAGGGAGAAAAAAGGAAACATACCTGGGTGAAGCCGTGGGTTTTACGACGACACGATAAAAGCATTCAACAAAACTTATTACGTGAGCTTATAGCGGAGGACGTCAAGTCGTACATCAATTACTTAAGAATGGATGAGCATACATTTCTGTATGTGCTCAATGAAGTGTATCCTCATATCACAAAGCACAATATTCACTTAAGAGTGCTACATCTGCAGAAGACAGCCTCACTGTAACACTCAGATTCCTTGCTACAGGAGAGGGTTAGGTTAGGTTAGGCCTCCATTCTTCTTAATCTATTTTTGTATTCAGGGTGCCGCACGTTGTAAAGCGCCTCATCAGCTTCGTACATCACTATTAATTTTGTAGTTGTCGGCACACACCAATTGTATTTACCGGCAAAGTTTGTAAAAGCACTACAGACGACAGAATGTTGCAGCGATGCTAGCGCTCCATGTGGTAACATATCACATTGCAATGAACAGAAGACAAGCGAGTTCTTTGACCAAATCTACAGCGAGGCCCTAGATTTGATCAAATATTTGATGACATTTGACGTAGTTCCCTATTACACCATCAAACATCTTTGACAAAGATATTTGACAAAGAAATTTAATAGTGTAATACCGCCCTAAGTAATCGTTGCATTTGTACATTACTACGCTCATTTTTCCTTGCAGTGACCGATCACTAACCAGTGCTTCAATCCACGTGAGACGGGTCCTAAGTAATCGTTGCATTTGTACATTACTAAGCTCATTTTTCCTTGCAGTGACCAATCACTAAGACTCTGAGCACTATGGGACTTAACATCTGAGGTCATCAGTCCCCTAGAACTTAGAACTACTTAAACCTAACTAACGTAACGACATCACACACATACATGCCCGAGGCAGGATTCGAACCTGCGACCGTAGCGGTCACGCGGTTCCAGACTGTAGCGCCTAGGACCGCTCGGCCACTCCAATCGGCACCAATCACTAAGGAGAATAACGTATTACTCCAATTAGTTGGAAGAGCAACCTCATTCCCTGGCTCCACAAGTCTTGGAATTTTAGTGATCGTTAGGGCATCTTGTCCCATGTGTTCCCGCTCGTATCTACCATGTGTACTTGAACACCTGTGGCAATGCAGAAAGGATGGCTCTAGAAAAGGCTGAAGACGTGACTGGTGTACTGGCGGATCCAGTCCGTACCTTTTACTCGCAGGAAGCCACAGCAATTTCACTGGACACTGATGAGCCAAAGACATCCGCGGTTAATGCGATCCTCGTTTAAACCGCTGTAACCGAAGTCTCCGTTAGACTGCCGACTGCCGAGTTGCTCGGAGGCAGGCGTGCCCACTGACAGGGCGGGGCAGAGCTGGACAGGAATGCGGCGGCCGACAGATGGTCAGCGCCCAGCGGCCGCGCCGTGGGAACCCGGCCACCAGACTCGTAAACTGCGCGCCGCTGCGCTGCATCGCGCCGCGCAGGCCGTCTTTACGAGGCTCGCACCTCGCCTTATCTCGCGGCAGAGGAGAGCGCGGGCTCCACCTGCCGATGCGGCGCTGCGGCAACTTCCGCCCGCAGTGGAGCAGGCGCAGCACCACTACTCGTTAAACTGAGAGGCCAATCACAACGGTGTAGGCAGTGACACGGTAGGCAAAGCTTAAGCTCATCCGCAAGAAGCCGTACAATATGATCCAACATTGGTGTCCACAACAAGTTAAATACAGTAAATTACTGCCGTGTTCCTTATTGGGTTTAAGGGGGTTCGGACGTCAAACGGGCCGACTTGGAGCAGGAGAGCCACCACAGGACATTTTAATTTCTATACTTTTACAAATAAATTCATAAAGCTTTGTCAGCATGACCAGGGAGGATTGAGGACTCACACTCATAGCAGTGGAAGTTCAAAAACGTAGCAAAATACCTCTTTTTTTTTTACATGTGAAATTTCATCATTTTTTCACCTACTGCCGGCCGTTGTGGCCGAGCGGTTCTAGGCGCTTCAGTCTGGAACCGCGCGACCACTACCGTCGCAGGTTCGAATCCTGCCTCGGGCATGGATATGTGTGATGTCCTTAGGTTAGTGAGGTTTAAGTAGTTCTTAGTTCTAGGGGACTGATGACCTCAGATGGTAAGTCCCAAAGTGCTCAGAGCCATTTCACTTACTAGTGACTGCATTTGTTTCTGTAGGTACACTTTTCTTCCTAAGTAAGGGAGATTCCTTGATGAATTGTGCACAGCACACAAGCAGTACTTAGAGGTGTATGAAACTCTAGAATTTTCCAACTCTATGAAAAACTGGTAAAAATTGAGATAATTAACTATAAAATTTGAGTTTTTTCTAAACATGAAGTTTAAAATGTAACAGTTCATTCATTTTTTCATATATTAAATAAACTCTAGAGTTTCATACACATGTAACGATAGTTTGTATGCTGTGCAAAATTCGTCGAAGAATCTCTCTTACTTAGGAAGAAAAGTGTACCTACAGCAACAAATGCAGCCAGTAGTAAATGAAAAAATGATGAAATTTCACATGTAAAAAAATGTATTTTGTTACGTTATTGAGCTTCCACTGCTATAAGTATGAATCTTGAATCCTTCCTGATCATGCTTTCAAAGTTTTATGAATTTATTTGTAAAAGTATAGACGGTGGAAATTAAAATGTCCTGTGGTGCCTCTCCTGTTCCAAGTCGGCCCGTTTGACGTTCTACCCCCCCTTTAAGACCGGCGACACCGAGGTAATCAGAGACGAGCACAAGCTCAGATGTAGTCAAGGATGCGGAAGAATATCGGTAGGACCATCCCGGCATTTGTCCGGAGCGATTTAGGGAAAGCACGGGAAACCTAAATCTGGATGGCCGACCGCTGGTTCGAGTGACGAATGCGAATCCATTGTGATAACCCTGCTGCCTTGCTCATTTAGAAGAAAGCTGAAGGTGCTGAAATGGGATAAGGGCGGGCATGTGCGAAAGGAAATCTTGTACGTTACATCAAGTAATTCATTGCAACCAAAGTGTTAAGACTATACTATGCAATTCTTTAGCTTACGCCTGCGTATTTGTTGACAAACAATCCACAAGTGTGCTGCCGGTAATTGGTGTCCAACGAGCACAATAATTAGATGAGAAACCCTGTCGCCATGACGATGTCGAACTGCGGAACTTGCCGAAATATTGTGCGCTTAGGAAACAGGGTACCAGCAGTAAACCCACGGACTGTTTCATTACATTTCGCGTTTGTTTTCTTTATCACCGATTTGCACTAATCGGAAATGAAGCAATGAAATAATTACCACGTTTTTCTTACAAACAAGATGTATTGAGATTTGAACTTTTTCTAAACTAGTCAGGCTAAGCAGCAATGAGATTAAACACAAAATGGCGATATGTCGACAGAGGAAGAGGCAGTAGCAAGGTCGAAATTTGGATGAGGGACACTTATCGTCTTTACGCCACTGGAAGGGCAACAAAGGTATACTAATTGTAGGGCCTCTTACTTCATTAGGTTCGAAGAGACCATCGCAGCCAATTCTGCTCCGTTATGGAAGGTACCACTGTCAAACAATTCTCTCAAAGCTACGAAGTTCAGAAACTATATACATATGACTAATACATCTCGGCAAAACGTTCTAAGCTACACGAGAAACAATAGCACTCAACAAAAGGAGGCGCCGGTAGGCAGATTGTCATATCAAATAGATTAAGCATCAGTTCTTTTTCTGTTGGAAGCTTGTTTAAAATGTAACCTGGAAAATGATGCACGCCTTTTTGTGATACTTCATCAAATTTTGTCTAACTACATTTAGTTTTTCTGTCTAGTGAATGCTCCAGTTTCTAATAAATGATTACATAATGTTAACCATTAATTTCAAGATGGAATTTATGTATTGGGATGGGGGAGTTTAAACACCACAACGCTTCAACAGTGGGCTACACAAAATTAGCGTACTGACAGAGCATGTCGTGCTGATCAATATCTGAAAACTGTGCCCAGTGAAATCCGCACCCACACAAAAATCTCCGAAATTTTCGCCCACTACTCCACGAAACCGCCTGTTCGCCAAGTCACGGCCTACCTATTCCCGTGCCGTCCTCGTCCAACGGAAACGTTCCATATGCGTGCAGTGATGCGTTGCACCAACCACCCTGTTGAAGCAGCGTCGATGCCGCATACGAATCACAAGCGACGTAAACGTCCTACTGTCGGAAAAAGAGACTATTAGTGTTCTATGTCTGCACGGTATGTCCTTTTACATAAGCATATTGCACTGGCTCTAGTTATTTTAACATTTAAATCCTGAATTTCCTACCTCTACGATGGAAACTCTGTTCTAATCTGAAAAATCAGTATGCACGTCACCTTCATTATTTTTGTTTTTCATTACGTACGTTGTTGAATGCTGCTTTCTTTGTCGTTTCGAAGTGTATCTATAACCCTACCTTTTAGTTACTATGACAACGCATCTTATACATGTTATGTGCGCCATTTGCTAATCCACGGGTATGAACCATATTTTATTTCATAATTACTTTAAAGTGTGTTCTATCAAGTAGATGAGATACGAATTTTAAATTCCGTATTTGTAATTTGGTTTTCAAGTTTTATACCGTAGTTTCTGAACATTCGGCATTAGCAAAATTTTTCGATTGCGTCCGACGGAAAATAAAATAAATTATGATCACATCCGATTGTAAAGTTTTGCTATTACAGTTCTTGTTCAAGACAGTGCTCTTCATCAGTACACCAAGTCAGGAGCCGTCGGTTCTTCCATCTTCCGGACAAATTGCGGATTTCGGATGGAGAGATTAATGAACCTCCAAAAAATGTTTAGATGTGTGTGAAATCTTATGCGACTTAACTGCTAAGGTCATGAGTCCCTAAGCTTACACACTACTTAACCTAAATTATCCTAAGGACAAACATACACACATCCATGCCCGAGGGAGGACTCGAACCTCCGCCGGGACCAGCCGCACAGTCCATTACTGCAGCGCCCCAGACCGCGCGGCTAATCCCTCGCGGCAGTGAACCTCCCTTCGATCTTTCTTGCGCTGAGGTCGCAAATTTCACTGAGAACACGTTTCTAATAACACTCTTCTGGCCACAATTATCATAATGGCGTGAAAGTTAATTATCTTTTGCCTTCCAGTCAAGTTATTCTTTTGATCATTAGAGCAACGCACAACTTATGGCTAACATCGTGGCTTTGACATTTTCAGAAGAAGATAGCTTTACATCCTGTATTAAGTTTCAGAAATTTGCACTGCTTGAATTTTTTGATTACTTCCCCATTTTCGTTTTGCAAGAATTCGATGTCAAAAACACTACAATTTTTTTCTTGCAATTACATATTCATTTATGAATTTATGACTCTGCAAAGTCACAATCAGACAACTAATATTGTTTCGCAATTTGTGTACGAAACGTGGAACACGTTTGTAATTTGAACCGACTACCTGACTGATTTTTGTGAGAAAAGAAAATCCCGTTGTAAAACTTTGATCTGAACGATTATGATTTTTGCTTTAACGTATTGTACACAGAAAGGTGTGCCGCTAAAAAAGCACGCACCACAATGCAGCTGCGAATGGTTTAATTCTGCCATCACACAGGAATTCTATAGTAAAGTTATCAACATAATGTGGCTCGTATTCGAGAGGTTGTTAGAAATGGTGGTGAGCGTAGTCGTATTAGAAATTTATACCGCAGATAACGGCCTGATAATAAAACAGAAAAGAAGCGGTATATTTAGTTTCCATATTGAAATTCGAGTAAATTTTCATGAATAAAAACAAATGCAGCAGTCGTCTACGTTTAATTTATCTTTGCCCTAATTATCTGTGAACTGACAATTCCATTAAGCGATTCTGCTGTCTTCCTCGTCTTGGGAAGGAAGTAGAATCTTTTAAATTTTGTAACCGTTTCTGTTGCACATTCATTCAGTTTCAGAAATTTTCATTAATTTCTTTTACTGTTCCTCAATATACGTGTTAAATTGTGACAAAAAACAACCCCATCTTACCTACCTGTAAATAAGAATGTGTATTTCTTGAGACTTAATCTTTCATTTTACACGTCCTGGTAGGCAATGCCCGTTTCACTTTCCACCGCGACATGTGTGAAACTAAGGCAGGTCGCTGTCTTTTTTTCTTTTCTTTAGCTAGGTGGTATTAGTGAGAATCTACACACTTTATCTCACGCACGGCATTGAGTCCCTATTTCATAGAGCTTTTCAAGTACCTGAAATTTGTAGCAGCTCATTTGCCGTCTTGTAGCTATTCCAGTAGATATTGCACTAGAGTGATAGCTCTCGTGACTGGTAGCTCAACGAACGCCCAACGTAATCTCTCTGTACTTGTCCATCAAGCGCGGAGCCTCACGGCCATGTCTTCCGGGTCTGCGGACGGGCCAGCCTCCATCGCCGATGCCTATCCACACGGTCAGACTCCATCAATTTGGGCGTCCATTAGCATAAGGCGGCGGTCAGCAGCGCAGAGACAGATGACTACAACTGCGGGAGCTGCCGCGGTCCTGGCTCATCGTGGCGCACCTGTTAGGGCGGAGTGCGGCGGCGGCCGCGCCGCAAAAACAGCGTCTGATACGCAGGTCCCGCCTTGCGCCTGTCCTTGCTTCTGTCGCTCGACGAAGATTGATTGTGAGAGGTGAGCTCATCCGTGTCTGGGAACGAAGGAATTACCAACGTACTTTAGCGGGAGCTACCCGACGCTGTAAAAAAGGGCTGGGAGGCACGTGAAAGTTTTTTTTGCTCCCAGACAGTCTTGGTACTCTCAGATAGTACTCGCATAACTGTTTACACTAGTGGCAGATTTTCGCTGATAGTTCCCTGCGTGTACTTTCTGTAAGTGTCTGTGTGTCTTGCGACAGATGTCGGAAGCGTTTACACACAACATAGTAAGAGAGTCTGTGAGAACTCTCCTGGAGATTTTTCAGTCGTAGTTCTGTGTGTGAAAACTGAAATTACGATGCAAGAGCGTCGGGCTGCAATTGCGCTTTTAATACTTTTAGCGGCAAAGGAAAAAGGTAGTTAACCGTGTTCTTGTTGGATAAGAGAGCGGATTAGGCGCAGGGATGATTTTGGAGCATACAAGAATCTAGTAGTAGAGCTTGTGATGGAAAATCCACAATAATATCGAAATTTTGCGGGAATCATAGCGAAGAAGAAGGAAGAAATACTGTGTACAATTGGACCCAAAATCGCCAAACCAGATACTAACACACGTAAATCGACTAGTGTTAAAGACAGATTGCTTGTGACATTAATATTTCTAACAACAGCTGCGATTATTCTCTTTATATTTGGTGAAATAACAGCTATAATGAAATAAAGTTACATCAGTTTCATCTTTATACCCACGAGCGATCAAAAGCCAAATACGCTGGATATCTGATAAATGAACCATTTCCGGACACACATTTGAACGTTTTTACTTCTATTGACTTAATGAGCCACTTGCAGACTTGTGAAGTTCTGTTCTCCAATACCCAGTATGATAACATAATCAATAAACACTATTTCATATAAAATTATAGATACATATGCATTACTTGAAATTAAACGGCTTTTTCAGAGTTCCAAAACGATTGCTTTCAAACATAACCTCACTTGTTTCTCTAAATAATTTATGCTATAAAACTACTTTGCCTGATTCCTTGAATTGTGGATATTATGGTAATGTTTTTCTACGGAGATGTTAGAAACTGTAGCCATTTCAGCCAACAAACTTTGCTACTTATCTCAGGCCCTGTAGTCCAGTAACTGTACATTCCATAACGGTGGACTTTCCTCGTACATATTGATTAAATTTTTAACTCAGTCCTGAGTCCACTTCCTGACTGCTTTCCTCATTACTTTTTTTGTCTATACATCGCTGACAATTACTCACAGTCCATATCTATCGCGAACGTAATTTGAACTATCCCGACAGTGCCGATACAAGTTTACACAACAACTGGTTGTAGTGTTTGTGTGTGGAGTGGATAGCGCGCTCTTCTTTCATGCGTATTTTCACATTAACGTGGGATCGAGTCTCTTCGGTGACAATGTTCTTTGTCAGCTCTGTACAATATGTCTATGATATTTTGCATGTTATTTGCTGAATAGAACTGTTTAGGTCTAGAACTTTCGAAATAGGCTAACTGCACTTACTGCTCGTTAATGAGGTAAAACGGAGGATTTCTTCGCTCAGAAACATGTCACGGCCACATATTATGGCTCAAAACGTGTGTGCATGAGTACCGCAAAATATATTACCATGATTGGCAGTGTACAAACTGTCAAATATGGCACATATATGGCCGCTCAGCATTCTTCGAGTACTCAAAGCTCTCCCGACAATGCCGGTATAGTTTTTCTCGTCTGAGAGCTAGGCGAGTAGCTGTCGAGAATTGAAGACTGTCGTTTACACGAGATGTCTAAACTCACAGAGAGCGACTATCTGAGATCTTTCCCCACTCTCGGACACTGCCAGCGAGCTGACTCCCGGCACTGTTTACACGACAAGTATTAATTGCAAAAGGTGTCAGACTGAAAAACTCTTAGCATATACCCAGCTTAACACTGACACCACTCGAATAACTACGGACGTTTCATTTCCTGTCCCGGACAAAAGTTCCACCAACTTCTTTTTTTTTTGTAAACTGTTCTAAAAACAACGGACGCAGCTTCCCAAACAAAAAAAAGGCTTCACACTTTTCTGCGAATTCTTTATTGTCCGAGTATCTTAGATGTCGATACAATCAACAATTCATATTATTGGTTAACTTAAGGCGTCAAATTTGGCAAAATTTAAATCTTTGGCAACTGGTTCTACTGTCTTCGTTGGTAAAAACAACTGATTGAATAAGAAGCACCATCTGGAACTCTGCAACAGGGAGGAATGGAATAAAATTGTAGTATAGTCCTTTTGTAACAACTTGTGTACTGATATGCCTCGAAAATCATACAGAGCTCAGATATATCTTACGTTTTTGTTGACTTCTTTGTTCATCTAAATCGTAAGGTAGGGGCCAGGGTCGTTCTCTTACCTCCTACTTGCCGCGAAACTTTCCTCCTGCTGGCAATTTTATAATTTCACCGTCCCCCTACCCTTTTTGTCTTCTTGCACGGACAAGTTATCTATTTGATTACCGCAAACGTCAATTAATTTCCTTAGTCGTGTACAGAGCCTTAATACAGCGTAGCCGTCCCCCCTCTACCACCTCTATAAGTTTGACACACAGTTATAGTTTACTCTCAACTGCATTAACACGACCACCCACTAATAATGTACAGTCCCAAATTAACACCTCCTGACTATATAGGCCTATTTATCATACGCCGTGTTTCTCTCTCTCTCTTTTTTTTTGTTCTACTACTGCTGCTTTGCTGTTTTCATATTAAAAAAAAAAAAATATGTTCAAATGGCTCTGAGCACTATGGGACTTAACTTCTAAGGACATCAGTCCCCTAGAACTTAGAACTACTTAAACCTAAGTAACCTAAGTAACCTAAGGACATCACACACATCCACGCCCTAGGCAGGATTCGAACGTGCGATCGTAGCGGTCGCGCTGTTCCAGACTGTAGCGCCTAGAACCGAACGGCCACCCCGGCCGGCGCTGTTTTTATAGTTGTGGCTAGTGACATCACTCCTATGACATCATACAAGTTCTATGTCAGAATTACTGCGTTCCTTCTGTATCATATTAATTTTCATAGAATCTTAATTTTTGCTGGCGGACAATTATGTGGCTAATTTAGTATATCGAAACAGTATTCAAGGACCCTTCACAACCTACCGATTGTGTTTGCATGAAAATCGTGTTTATAACATATTGACTCAATCGTGTTGACAGTGGATGAAAGAAGTAAAAACATACAAAAATATAGTGTGTGTTATCGTGATGTTTATCACGTGTTATCGGTTTGATCAGAGTATTACGAAACTGAAATTCGCTTTGTCTATGCAAAGTGTTACGAGAATTATCGATGCACCTTTATCGATATTTTAATTAATACTAATTAAAAATTTGTCTTAAGTGAAACTAATAATTAGAATCTAAGTGTTTTGACATCGAGTTTCGATTGAAATACCTTAATGGCTTCAGTGTCAAAATTAAGTGCTCTCATATTAGGCTTTATAGGATTACTACATAGAAGTTATCATCCATATAACTTATTTTGTCTCTGCGAATAAAGGTTATACTGACTTCCAGTATATGTTCGTAAAGCTGGGGATAACTTGTAAAAGAGAAACTAAATACGAAAACTTGAACCATTCGAAGAGAAGTGAGGAAATTGAAATGTGCAAGTAAGAAGATCGATATGGAAAGGGACGGATAATTTCAAGTAGTCTGAATGTCTGTGTTACATAACATAACAGACACAATGTTACGTAACATTTTAGGTCATCTGAAGCAGTTGCTTTGGAATTGATCGAGTGATAGAAATCGGGTGCGGATTTATGAAAAGAGCGGAAGGTTCAGTAGCACCATATCACAATCTGTTCACCCAAAAGAGAAGCCTATATCTTATTCTGTAATATTGTATCGTACGCATACTAGCACTTGGATGTCTTACCCGTACTTGATCGATGATGGTAAATTACGGAGGCTAATTTGCTTCTGAATATTCTCTGACACTGCTTGTTTTTAATACAATATTGACGCTTTTTCTCATTTTTTTTCCTTTTCCTTCAAGCTGTTCGAGAGGACAATATAGAACGTAGTGACCATGATTTCGGAAACAAATGTTGCGTAGAAGCCGGCCGCGATAGAAGAACAGCGCAGTAGTCTTACCTTCTACCACGTAATTTATAAGAACTAGAAGGGATACACCTCTCTTCCGGTCCAGATCCGGCTTCACGGCACGTCAGCAGGCCGGAGACAAACGAAAGTGGGAGGACAGCGGATTGAGCGGTCTGTGGAGACAGCCAGCCGTGACAGATATTGCGTGCGAGGCTGCGGAGACGCGGAGAGCGGCGCGGGTGATGGATGGGGTGGGTAGGGTGGTCGCGATTGACGCGGCGCCTAGCAGGGCGGCGCCGGCGTCGTTAGCCCAGCTCTGCCTGCCCTGCCCTCTCCCGCCATTGTGGCTGTCCGGCCGAACGTGAAGCTCGCCAAAGGACGGCGCCATTTTTATAAGCCGCCACGGGGATTGACACCTTCAGCGCTGGCTGCGGGTGATGGATGTGTTGCAACGCCAGCCTTCTATGCGCCCCGCTTGGAAACTGACGGCTCATCAGAGGTAGTTTCTCCTTCTTAGCGCTTAACCTGTCCGCTGTTTCTCATGATTTGGCAAAAACATGTTTACCTAACTCTGTGGTTCAAAAATGGTTCAAATGGCTCTGAGCACTATGGGACTTAACATCTGAGGTCATCAGTCCCCTAGAACGTAGAACTACTTAAGCCTAACTAACCTACGGACATCACACACATCCATGCCCGAGGCAGGATTCGAACATCCGACCGTAGGGGTCACGCCGTTTCAGACTGAAGTGCCTAGAACCGCACGGCCACACTCTGTGACAGGATGGCCTTTCTGTAGGCGCAGTCGTCCGTTAACTTACAGGAGCGGAGTCGTGTGCACCATCCGCACTTTGCTGTTTGTATATTGTATTTTCTGGAGCGGAGATTGCCATCAGCCCGATATTTATCCAACCGAGTCGCAAAACATACTAAAACACACTGGTGGTTAATCCGCACTCCGCGTTCCATCTGAGTCTGGCTCACCTTCCTGTCTCCTAAACTAGCGCAATGTGTGTCAAACCAAACGAGCAGGTCGACTTCAAAGGTACTTTATTTCTTCTTAATAGAATGAAGAAAGATTAGAGTTGTACATCCCGTCTACGGACAGACCGTTGGTCTCTGAGTACAGCTCGGATTTGACAAGAATGGAGAAAGATAGCTGCCATGCCATTTCAAAGGAACCATCCTGGCATCCGCCTCTGGAAATTTACAGAAATCACAGAAAACCTAAACCTGGGTCGCCAGGCGGGAATCTGAACAAGCGCCCCCACAATGCTTCTCTTACCACTGCGTCACCTTTATCTGTCTCTTCTAAATATAGTAGTACAGACTGACGTATTATGTTAAAAAGTATTTTTATTTCTCCTTACGGTGGGAATTATAAGTAATACTTGCGCTGCATCTGCATGGTTTGTTCATTTTTCGTGAATTAGTTTTTCGTATGCGTTGAATACTTAAAAATGTTTCGCATCTGGAGATCAACAAAACCACATGGCATACGGCAATTACTGTGTGATACAGTAATAGCAACGGACGATGTTATCTCACGAGTCACACGTTACTCTCCCGACTTTCCTGAAGATCAAGTCGGTAGTATGCTGAAGCTCAATTTGAGAAGTCAATCATCTGATCCTCAATTTTATTTTTTAGCAACACGATGGCCGAGCGGTTCTAGGGGCTACAGTCTGGAACCGCGCGACCGCTACGGTCGCAGGTTCGAACCCTGCCTCGGGCATGGATGTTTGTGATGTCCTTAGGTTAGTTAGGATTAATTATTTCTAAGTCCTAGGGGACTGATAACCTCAGCAGTTGAGTCCCATAGTGCTCAGAGCCATTTGAACCATTTTTGTCCTCAATGGCACATTCAATTCCCTTTGGCTTTGGGGAAATAGTCCTCTTTCCTGATCCGAAACTCACACCAATGGATCTTCTTTTCTCTTTTATTGACATCGGTTAAACGAAACTCCCATCAAAAACATCTGTTATTTCATGGTCGAATTCAAAGCTGAAATTAAATCTGGCACTCAAAGAGTGTGGCGTTCTGTATAGAGGCTGTAACCATTGCAAGAGATGTACGTACTGGAGTAGACTAAAATCAAGAAGAAAAGAAAAATGAACTAATGTGTTGTATTGTCCATTCCTACTAGATGTCTTTAATTTGACTTATGACGTGTACAGCAATTTTTTGAAATCACTGTATTTCACTGTCCTCAAATGGGATAAAAAGTACGCTAATGTTTGGTAAGGAAGGCTACGCAATTTTTTATGGTGCCAAAATCGTTTCCCTGAATTCTGACACAATCTAGGACTTTGACATCACTGTAACGTATCGGTAATTACGACACAGTGGTGTAGTTCCAGGTATCCTGCTGAAAATTTACGGAAAAAGCATTTGTACAGCAAGGCGCAAACTCGAATTAAGCTTTAAACAGGGCGGTTAAAACGTGTGCTAGAAACCATGACGTTCACTTTCCCCGACATTGTGCTTACTGACAAGGGAGCTATCGGGCACGTCTCACTCATCAGTCATACCATATCTTACATGCTGTCTACTCCAACAAAGGGTGCAAGAAAGGGTGCAAGAATACAGTTCTAAAAAGTAGCCGACAGTTACGGGAAGACTGAAGATTTGATCAGGCGAGCTTGGGTAACTCAGTTCGTAGAGCCATTTTCACAAAATGCAAGGGTCTGAATTGGACTTCTCGTTTCGTACATGTTTCAGAAAATATTGCCATTTTATTTTTTCTTCAAAATCAGTAGATTGCACTCGACATATTTTTCTTTGAACAGAAGTACCGTAAATTTCTGAAGTTTCACTCTTTCCTTGAAATAAAAAAACTGGAGGCACTGTATTAAGATTTGGTATTTCAGCAAACAATAGAAGTCGTCCTAAAAGTTGAACAACCAGATACATTAATATTAACTGACTACATTTTATAAAGTATGAAATATTCATTAGTCATCTACAAAGAGGTGTACAAGGTGTTTCACAATTCTTATCTTGTAAAGGGATAGCCGGCTGGGGTGGCCGAGCGGATCTAGGCGCTACTGTCTGGAACCGAGCGACCACTACGGTCTCAGGTTCGAAACCTGTTTCGGGCATGGATGTGTGTGATGTCCTTAGGTTAGTTAGGTTTAAGTAGTTCTAAGTCCCACAGTGAGTCATTTGAACCATTTTGAACTTCGTGGATAAAGTTTTGATAAGGAACCCAAATGATAGTTTGAAGAATTGACTCACCATACAGGAAACTCAAAACAGCATTCGGTGAAATTAAAAGGAAGTGTGATAACATTAAGAGTGGAACAGGAATTCCACTGTTAAATTCAGAGAATAGAGCGGATTGGTGGAAAGAGTATACTGAAGTCCTCTATGAGGGGGAAGATTTGTCTGATGTGATAGAAGATGGAACAAGAGTCAATTTAGAAGAGATAGGTCAGTATTAGAGTAAGAGTTTTGGAGGACTTAAGATCAAATAAGACAGAAGAGATAGATAACATTCCAACAGAATTTGTAAAATCATTGGGGTAACTGTCAACAAAACGACTATTCACGTTGGTGTGTAGAATGTAAGAGTTTGGCTACATATCATCTGACTTTCGGAAAAATATCATCCACACAATTACGAAGTCTGAAAGAGCTGAATTATCGCAGAATCATCTTAACAGCTCGTGCATCGAAGCTGCTGAAAAGAATAATATACAGACGAATGAAAAAGAAAATTGAGGATGTGTTAAATGACGATCAGTTTGGTTTTAGGAAAGGTGAAGGCACCAGAGAGGCAATTCTGACGTTGCGGTTGATAATGGAGGCAAGACTAAAGAAACATCTACACACGGTCATAGGATTTCTCGACCTGGAAAAAGCGTTCGACAATGTAAAATGGTGCAAGATGTTCGAAATTCTGAGAAAAATACGGGTAAGGTATAGAGAGAGACGGGTAGTACACAGTATGTACAAGAGCCAAGAGGGAATAATAAGAGTGACGATAAAGAACGAAGTGATCGGATTACAAAGGGTGGAAGAAAAGGATGCAGTCTTCTGCCCAAACTGTTCAATCTGTACATCGAAAAAGCAGTGATGGAAATAAAATATAGATTCAGGAGTGGGATTAAAATTCAAGGTGAAAGGACAGCAATGACATGATTCGCTGATGAAATGAGAACAGCGAGAAACATAACATCAGGATTGATGGTCACGAAGTAGATGAAGTTAACGTATTGTATTAGCTACGCAGCAAAATAATCAATGACGAACGGAGCAAGGAGGACGTCAAAGGCAGACTAGCACTGGCAAAAATGGCATTCCTGGCCAAGAGAACTAAAATCAAACATAACCCTTAATTTGAGGAAGATATTTCTGAGAATTTTCGTTTGGAGCACAGCGTTGTGTGGTAGTGAAACATGGACTCTAAAAAAAAAACCAGAGCAGAAGAGAATCGAAGCATTTGAGTTGTGGCGCTACAGAAGAATGTTGAAAATTAGGTGGAGTGATAAGGTAAGGAACGAGGAGATTCTGTGCAAAATCGGAGAGGAAAGGATTATGTGGAAAAAATTGACGATGAGAAGAGACAAGATGACAGGACATCCGTTAAGACATCCAGGAATACGTTCCATGGCACTAGAGAAAGCTGTAGAGGGCAAAACTGTAGAGGAAGACAGAGCAAATAATTGATTTGAAGAGATTGGCACAGGAGTGGAATTCGTAGCGGGGCGCATCAAACCAGTCGGAAGACCGATGACATAAAAAGGATCTCATATCCGGAAATATAAGGTTTCGGTGTGTTAGTCGGAGGATCGGATCACTTTCAAATCTCCCGCTTCATAGTCCGGTACGTAATTGTGGAGCTGCACACAAGTATCGCCTCAGTCGATCACCTATCCTTTTCGTCTAACTACAACGACTGCAAGGAACTGGTACGCTTGTAGTTGGGAGGGTTGACTGTGCTGCTCCACGGACGCGCACTTCGGTTTGTGAAGGCATGCGTCGCAGGCACATCTAGTGCAACGAACAGCAGAATCGCTTCGTGGAGACAGCTCGTGTAGACCACACTGGTCAGAGTTTACTGTCTCCGCTGTGGATGTACCCCGAAGCGAGTAAATCTGATGTGATCCAATATTCAAACTTACAACGGTTCACTGCCGGACGTGGGTTCCTTATCAAAACTTTATCTAGTAACTCCCCTCTACAACCCCGAGAAGCCTGTTGTCGAAACTGTGTTACAACCTGTATAACCATTCTGCAGGTTGCATACAATTCATTGTTTCATAGTGTGTATCCCTGAAATTTGTAATCCCACTATACTAACTTCTTTCCTGGAGGAACCAAGATTTTATGCATGATCACTGCTTAAGTGAACACGGTACACAGACAATGGACTAAAATACCACTCACATGTATTTAGAGACATGATCCCCCTCTCTTTTAAACCGGGTTGAGTACCACCATTAACAAGACGGGCATTCCGTAGACATAGTGACGGTATTTTCCTCGTGTTCTCAGTCGGCGGGTGTAGGTGGCTCGGGAAACAGAGATTTGAGGCAGTGGGCAGCCTCTTGGCAGCCTAGTGCCCCAAGTGGTGTAGGGAACCCTGGAGATCGGCAGAGCGTGGTGCATGTGACCGCCGGCTGCAGCGCGCTATCGACCGGCCCGCTCCCACGCCACGGTTCGCTTCCCAAGCACAAAAGTCGCCGGCTGTAATCAGCGCGCCTAGTCGCCGAACCTCTGAAAGCCGCTGTCCGCCGTACCTCACCACAGCCACCTGACCGGCGGTACGGGAAGCCTACTTCCCTGTCACAGAGCTTCCCAGCAGGTCGACCTGTTACCTTTAGTACCAGCAAATTGCTGGAGTGGGAGCTCTTATCAGATTCGAGGTATTTAATTTTGAGACCTAAGCTCACCAGACAAAATATATACATCTACATATATACTCCGCTAGCCACCACGCGGTGTGTGGCGGAGGGCACTATTCGCGCCAAAGTCATATCCCCCCCTCTATGTTCCACTCGCGGATCGCGAGAGGGAAAAACGACTGTCTGAACGGATTGGATTGTTTGGGGGTAGAGACCAAACAGCGAGGTCATCAGTCTCATCGGATTAGGGAAGGACGGGGAAGGAAGTCGGCCGTGCCCTTTCAAAGGAACCATCCCGGCAATTGCCTGGAGCGACTTACGAAAATCACGGAAAACCTAAATCAGGATGGCCGGACGCGGGATTGAACCGTCGTCCACCCGAATGCGAGTCCAGTGACTGTCTGAACGCCTCAGTACGAACTCTAATTTCTCTTATCTCTGAATATCAGCAACCCCCTCAAAAGAACAAACTGCTTGCTTTGGAGTGCTATAGATACAGTTGAACTGGTACCAGGCAGTCGTGGTACCTTCCAGCAATAACACAAGTCATGGTAGTGATGGTTTTGCGTATGCGCCAGTCGATTGTGTGGAATCAGCGCAGTAAGTTGAATGATATGGAGGTGTGACAAAATTACAGAAAGGAACAGTCTAGATCGGACGTATATAGGACCACATCGCGAATGAATTTGCAGGATTTGTTTGTGTGTCAGCATGGGCTGTCCAATGTGTCCCCATGGAATGGTGTAGCAGTATCAGACATGTAACACGGAGCAAGATGTGTGACCATCAGGGACTGGATACGAGTGTTACGCATTGACAATGATGACTGGTTTCAAATCGCTGGCGTCAGTGAATGCAGGTCCGTTTCAACCAGTTTCCGAGCGTATATTGTGACGGGAATTCTTTGCAGTGGAGTAACTTGCTGTTTTTCTATTCCGATCTGATGTATTTATTGACTGACGCCACCGAATAGACGTGCATAAAGAGTATCCCTAAAATATGTATCCTACTACGGATACGAGCCATTTTTCTGTCTACTTAAACAGATGTAAAGCGAATGATATACACTAAAGGAAATGGTCTACTGGACGCTGCGTGTTTTGAAGTATTCAACCTCATTAGTATCACTGTTACTGAGATTTTACAACTTTAAGTACAACTATAAAAATTTCTATGAAGCGTTCCATTAGGATTTTCAGTTTACGCTCTAAATTTTTGATCTTTGACTTGTTTTGGGACACAAAGCTTCCTTTTGGCATACCTCCGTAAAATGAAATACTTTTGGTTGTGTTTTAAGATTAATGTACACTATATTGATCCAGTCCATCTTTCCGGTAGAGTTGGCTCAACGGAGACCCTTGCATCAAAATAGCATTGAGAAAGTGCTCTAGCATGCTAAATGTAAATCCCTTAGACTAATCACAAAAAAATTATCTAATGTATCGACCAAGGCTTTCCTGTAGATACCGCGTAAGTCATGTTGGCTGCCCTCTCAAAAACAAATAGTCGTTACAATATCAATACTATTTTCCCCACACCGGGGGGGGGGGGGGGGGGAGGCGTGGCATTTTGCATTGATGTCATAGTGTCAATTACTTATACTATTTAACTTAAATGCTGTTTCATTTGCCTCAGACGATTTGGCGTGTAATTGCGCACTTACCGAATATTTGCACTGAATCATTTAGAGTGTGGATTGAGGCTGGGCTGCAATTAATTGGGTACAATTGTTCTGATCAGCTCGATTCGCGGTTAATGACTCAAAGAAGAGGCGCTACTGGGAAAGTCACTGGAAACAGCAAAACCCGTAAAATATCTACAATTAAGCATCTGGAGCTACCTAAGTAGAATGATCACATAAAGAAATCAGGGAAAATGTTCACCAGTCTGGGACGCTTATCATGCTGGAGAAACTGAAGGGCGATGCGTTTCGTCACGAGATCGTGAAGTAGGCGCTAGAGCTTTCGGGAGATGCTCAGGAACGTCCAGTGGTAGCACCGTCAAGAGTGCGGTTATGCAACACAGGAAGGTCTCCTGGTGAAATATCAGGAGTGTACGTACGAAGAAGACTAGGGCAACATACTACTTCATCTCATATACCTCTCGTGAAATGAGAATTAGAAAAATTCTCACACGCAGGTTCATTGAGAGTCGTTCCCACGTACAATTCGCGTGTGGAACAGGAATGTGGGAAATTTAGTGGTACAACAATTACCCTACGCCACACACCAAAAGGTGGTTTACGAAGTGTAGATTCGGCGGTAGACATATAGTATTTTACGTAGTATTTACTCGATACTTTTTTATCATCATCTCTTGTAACAGACATTATCGAAACGCTGAGCACCAATTCCTCGAGTTCTTTTGGGCGTCTTCAACATTTACAGTTGCTTCAGAGTTATACCTGATTTAAAGATTCCGATAATCGAGTATACGGAGCTAACATTTGTTCGTGGGCTGTGGAGTGGAAGTGTTAATCCGCGGCTGTTTGACGGACACCGTACGAAAACCAATAAACGTAATTCCTCGACGGCGACAGAAACTCCCAAGTACATGGAAGGCGCCAGCAGAGGGTAGATCGCTCCCCCAACACTTGGCGCGGGTCCTAGCTGGAAATCGAGCGACTCGCGCAGATGAAACGAAAACAGCTCCTCCCCGCTGCGGACTCTGGAAAGCCGGGCGCGCTTATAAATCCCGTCGTGCGGGTGGCGGGTAGCGGTAAATCAGGCGCCGAACGCTGCACAGTGGGCTAGGTTCTGGCTGCTGCCAGCCGCACTCTCGTTCATCATCGCGCAATTTCCTGCGTCTGGCGCGTACCACACCAGAAAAACGCAGGCCCTCGGTAGGTGTCGGCGTTGGTGTTACAGCCAACGGTGGAGTCGTGCGAGGGCTGACACTGTCAAACTGCACACCAAGCGACACTGGAAAGAACTGTAAGAAACTCCATCCTATAAATACGTTCCAAAACACAAGGGGGCGCTCAATAAGTAACAGAACATATATTTTCTGAAAGCAGGTTAGAATTATTCAGGATTCCAATACACTACATTAGTCACCATTTCTTAGGCTTAAAAATATATTTTTCATATTAATCTCCGTTCAATGCGACGGCTTTATGCTGCCTTACTGGAAGGGCTTGTATGCCCGCTTGCTGCCACTCCATTGGTCGATGTTGGAACCAACGTCTCGCTATATCAATAACCTCACCATCATTTAAGTACTGCTTCCCGCGAAGTGCATCATTTACTGCACCAAACAGATAGAAGTAGGAAGGTGCGAGATCTGGACTGTACGGTGGATGAGGAAGAGTCCAGTGACGTTTTGTGAGCTCCACTCGGATGCGCAGATTTGTTGAGGGCTTTTATTGTCATGAAGGAGAATTTCGATTACATTTTTGAGAGACTAACACGATGAAGTTGTTTCTCCAGTTCCTGAGGGTAGCACAATGCACTTCTGAGATGATCGTTGCACCATGTGGGAGGACATCAAACAGAATAAACCCTTCAGAGTCCCAGAAGACCGTCGCCATAACTATGAAGCTGAGGGTGCGGCCAAGGAATTCCGCATAAATGGTCCTTCGTTGCTCTTAATGGTCTTCTGTTAGGCGGTGCGGAACCAAGTTGGCATACACTTTTGAGTGCTCCAACAGGTGGACGAGTGTGTCAGCACTACCAACAGAGAAGTCCAGTTGTGCACCGATCACCTCGAATGAGAGTGTCCGCACGTTCTAACATTGTAGTAGTCAAAGTTGTGTATGGCCGGCCGGCACGCGGGAGATGGGATACGTTTGCGCAACATCAATGCGATGGTGACAGACGCCTCGCCCAACAACTCACCGTGCTTCTGTTCACTGCTAAATCTCCTTAGGCATTCCGTAAGCGCCTATTAATATCTGCGATGCTCTGGTTGTCCGCCAAAAGGAACTCAATGACAACCATTTTTAAGACGCCGTCACCTAACGGAACTTCATGAAACTATAGGGGCTGAAACGGGAATTATTCCACGACCTCCCACAACAAATCCTGCATTTTTTCAATCGAAATTTTCCGAGAAAAAAATGTGTTGCATCACTCACTGAAAGCCCCTCGTACATAGTACTTACAGCATTTAGGACGATTTTCAAGAACAGCAAACATGGTATTACCACCATGTGTAAGAAAAAACTAAAATAAAAACTAAACTTCTTCCGAACAGGCCATTAAGGCCCAACGGTACTGACCGGCCGCCGTGTCATCTTCAGCTCATAGCAGTCACGGGATGCGGATATGGAGGGGCGTGTGGTGAACACACCGCTCTCCCAGCCGTATGTCAGTTCCGAAACCGGAGTCGCTACTTCTCATTCAACTAGCTCTTCAGTTTGCCTCACAAGGGCTGAGTGCACCCCACTTGCCAACAGCGCTCGGCAGACCGGATGGCCGCCCATCCAAGTGCTAGCACAGCCCAACAGCCCTTAATTTTGGTGATCTGAAGGGGACCGGTGTTACCACTGCGACAGGGCCGTTGACACCATGTTTAAGAGAAGACAAAATTACATTATAATGTGGAGACATAATTTGCCTAAGGTGTGAGCTCCAATCCTATCGAAGAGGTAGTATCCTCCAACACCAATGCCAATAGTTTTCCGACAATGGAGCCATTCAGCATCAAGCAATCGTACAGGTTCGAAGGTCAAGTAAGTGGAGACAGAACTGGCAGAACATAAAAAAACATTCCAACAATCAATTCATAGGGGCATATATGAGATGCAATATGCACAGTAACGAACATCATACAGTAGTGACTTCAGATAAACAGTAGTTAGTACACGAACGATATCGCTAGGAGGCAAGCGTTTTGTGAGAATTTACGGATATCTACACTTGCAGCTACAACTACAGTGACGTATATACTCCGCAAGCTACCTTACGACGTATGGCGGAAGGTACTTCTGGCATCACTATGTGATGCCCCCGTCTCCCACGCTATTCGGAATGGCGCATGGGAAGAACGACTGACGGTAAACCATCACATTAGCTTTAATTTATCAGATTTTCTCCTTGTGGTTATTTTCACGAGTGGTATGCGAGAGGAAGCTTCTTGGAACGTGAGACCTATCCGTAATGTACAAGCCGCTACGCTCTTTGTATGATCTCCTCTTTTCCTTCTATTATTCTGATGAGAGTCCCAGGCCGAGGAGCAATAACCAAGAATCTGTCGAACCAATGGTTTCAGTGCACTTTCTTTGTGGATTTTCGTTTCCCCACGAATTTCAGCTTGATATCTGCTTTTCCGATGACGAGTTTTATATGGTTATTGAACTTCAGATCGTTCCGACGATTATTTGTAGTTATTTTTACGTTTGTTATTGTTTCCATTAGTTGATATTTAATAGTGACCTGAATCTCTTCGCCTAGCTACACGCAATTCGTTAAATTTATTTACATTCAGGGCAGACTGCCTGTCTCTGCAACAATTGTTGACCCTCTTCAGACATTTTTGCATTTCACTACATCCTTATGGCGCTGCAGCCTTCCAAAAGACAAAAGCATCCTCCGCGAAAAAGTCTCACGGTACTACTCAGATAATCCACTAGACGATTCATATATATTATAGATAATAATGATTGCATGATAGGATCCTGGGTTACTCCGAAATTAAATTTGCATCCGCCTATTTCATCACATTAAAAGCGAAGCGTACAGTTCTTTCTGCATGAAAGTCCTGAATCTAAGAATTCAAACAAAAAAGTCGTCCGATACTCGGTAAGCATCATAATTTTATTCACTAAAGGACAGTGCGGAAATTTAGCGAATATTGCCGAAAAGGATGAACATTAGTTGGCACGGACTATTATATGTGATAAAACGAGTTTTCATTTATCTGAAAATAACACGAGACAACGTCCCGGAAATGTATATTAGAAAACTCCTTAATTATCTTGAGGAACTACTAACACTCTGCCAATTTATGTTTTTCTCCTCCGTTCGACGCGTGCTTGGACCGACAAACAACGGTGTAGAACAAAGAAAAAATTCTGTACATTATGTTGCACCGTTGGAGAGTTGGTCTGAGAGAGAAAGAAATGGAAGTGTTTTGAAGGAGGTACTACTTATGAAAGTTAAAGTAAGTGAAATGCTGGCGTATTACGATAACTAAAGTATACTCTTACGAGACGAAGAGACAGGTTGATAGAACATGACTGCACAATGGGCAAAGGATTTGGGGAAAATTGCAGCTTAGAAAAAGACTGGAGTATGAACAGATTAGAAACTATAATGATAGTAAAAACTATGGGTAGATACAGGTATTGGCATCTGGATACTAGCACGTTACAGAACACAGAGTAAGCTCATGATATAAGGAGTGGGGAAGCTGAATTGAAGTCTGGGATATGGCAGGAATTCGGATAAGATTATTTCATCTTCTAAGAAAACCAGAGATCTCTTCTAGAGAACTGCTCCAGTGTTTAGAGTCAACAAAGCAGCCTGCTCGAAGAGATTATTGGAATTCAGACAAGCACTGTTGTAACAGGTCGTACAGCCCCTACGAAAGAGCAAGAGAAATTATCGGGGAACTTAAAGGGGAACTACTGTAAGAAATGGCGATGTTTGCATGAAACCCTACTACTTAATTTTAGAGAACCAGTATAATTCATGTATTACAAATTTTGACTAACCTTTTATAAAATCTAGGACCACGCTCCAAAATTTATAGAATATACATAAAAGCAGCTCAGTTCACCGTCAGCACCTTTCAGAATAAATCCTGTGACACCGACCATGGAGGTGGACACTGCAACAATTTTACTTACTCCAGTCTGTGTCTTGCACAGAAATTATGTGAATAAAATAAAAGACATCAGACTGCTTAACGAAGTAAACGAACACTCGTTGTTTCTAGCTTTATATGCAAATGTAACATCAGGGAGAATTGGTATGAAATGTCCTTTTCCAAGATCTAAACTAGCATTTCCTGCATAAATACCCAGATACCACAAATCAATCATAAGAATGTGGCATTCGACTATGACATTATGTGTCACAGCTTACAGGTAGTGTACAATTTCACCTGTCGTTATGAGAACGTTCTTACTTACAAAAGTAAAAACTCCAAAGTGTTCCCCGAAGCTTTCTGCCATTTGACATCAGTTTGCTATTTTTTGTTACCTTGGAAATTAGCTGTTTCTCTTCTTCAGAAACCTGTCACTAGTCATTATGTTTTATAGTCTATTAGAACACGTTTTCCCTCATTCTTCTTTGGGTAAAGTCGATATTAGTTTTAATTACGCTTATCGCTGATAGCTCTGAATGGCATGATGATTGTTTTGACTTTCGTGACGCCGTTTACTCTTAAACAGTCTGTAAAACCTGTTCATAACAATAGCTGTAGGTACGACGTAGCGTCCTTTGTTGCACATCTCTGTAAGCTGAATGATATGAGTCTACTGCGTCTTTTTCAACGATGTTGTGTGTTAAACCTGAGACAATAGTTTCCACTTTAGAAATTCGAACGAGAAATAGACACGGCTTCTATTCGCCAACTGTTGTTAAACTTGAAGCGGTGTATCTGGAAAGTGCCTCAGTTCTAATCCTTGTATTCCTTCCGATGCAGTCCCTAACGTATGTAATAGATTTCAGTAAAATTTAGAGAAGCTCACAGTATATACCGGAGTATCCTTCTCTAAAGTTCATCCGCTGTGGAAAATGTTATCAGCCGAACAATTTTCTCTTCTCGCGTTAACTCGACACTTTAATAATGGAATTGGAAACGCAGTCAGACTAACATTCTTTCATTAAGTGATTAGCGGTTTCTGTCCTTTTACAAGTTTTTCGCAATTTGTTCTGATTGAGACTTTTTTATTTCAGTCATCGCTACTTCCTCCCCA
The DNA here is from genome assembly GCF_023897955.1 of Schistocerca gregaria. Classification (NCBI taxonomy): domain Eukaryota; kingdom Metazoa; phylum Arthropoda; class Insecta; order Orthoptera; family Acrididae; genus Schistocerca; species Schistocerca gregaria. Next base: position 906,432,929 of record NC_064920.1, on the reverse strand, counting down.
AAGAACGCCGGTCTCGCAATAGTAGTAGCAGCTGAGCGAAAAAGCCAGTTTTATTATGTGAGCTGGCCTCATATTTCCGTTTCGCAGTCTCAATTAGTTCTCAGAAGCTGTAAAATCCGCTCAAGCGATCCACAATAAAAGTTAATTCCTGCTCTGCTTTACGTTCCAATAACTGAGCTCTGCCAGTCGACATCTAAAGAGTGAGGGAGATTCGAATCTCAAATTTCTCAATACTGTTGATGAAGAGGGGGTTTTCAACTTAAGCTAGAGGGATCGATGTTATCGGCCTTCTGAACGTTTCGTTCTTGCGATTGGAGGACAGCGAAGATCATACCAACACAGAAACATGTCTCATTCTTCTTCACACTGAGCACTACAGCCAAAACTTTGTCAAATAAAGGCAAAATTTCGTCTGGATTTAATCTTTTGTTTTTTTCATTTGCGCACTTCATTTTCGTGAGGACAAAGGGAACAGGTATGAGTGCGGTTATAGCCATTCTTCGGACCATACAGTCACTTTATCAAAGTGAATTCTTATTTCAGCGTTGCACTTCTGTAATGTTTCCCACCTCATTACAGTCTCTATCAGAAGTCTTCATTCAACCATTGGCCCGTTACGAGAATGGATAGCAAAGAGGCTACGAAACGCCTCCTTAAATAAATAGCGTTACCCTTTGCCTAAGAAACAGAGCGTCTTCTTTGTCCCTCTTGGAGAAACCGTTTCCACTCACGTAGAAATATAGAGTGATATGACGATCTGGACTATTTATCGGGCACTTGGCACATTCACTAAGATGCCCGGGAACTATGGGTAGGTGACGAAGTATAGGAGACGGTCACAATACTACTCGACAGCACAGCAGTCGCGGCTACTCGTGGAAAAAGGAACGGCCCTTAGAAGTGTTTCTCATCGTGTCGTTTAATCTGGGCGCGGGACACTTCCTTGAGAAGCGAAGAGAGAATGGTACTGCTGGATGTGGCGGGGGTTCCCCTGAGTATGCGACAACCCGCAGGACGAGCTCGGGTGCACAATTTCCGGGCGAGCAGCGGCGCTACTAATGCGGCGTTACGGCGCCATTTTATGCCGTCGCTTTTACTGCTGCCGATGCTGCGCAGCGCCACCAGAGATTGAGAAAAGGACGGCGGCAGTAGGAAACGAGATCCCGGGCCGGGCGGGAAGAAAATCACTTGTAAAAGTATGCGCCTAGGGTGGCAGTAAAACGGCAGAGCCGGCGTCACGGCCCCCGCTAATGAACGCGTCGCTGCTAACGAAGTGTGTCAGAGTGGAGAGCACCCCGTGTGTACGGGAAGCCCGATAAGGAGGCGGCGACGGCGACAGCGGCGGCGCCGACATTTTGGGGGGTCGGCGTGGCGCCGCAGCGGCGCCTGCGGTTCGCTGGCATTTCGCGCGGCGCCTCAGAGGCATCTCCGGCACAGTAGTTCGAGAGGCGAGAGGCGTGTGCTTCACTGACGAGGGAATAATATGTGTCTCATATCATCTGCTGAAGATTAAATATTGGTATGAAGACAGACTATCAGTTTTAAACCTAAAAACGAACTTGATCCAGACCAAATTATCATGTCATTTCATTCCTGACCTTTTTGGTTGCTATTCTGAAGTGTCTTACCTTACCACCCGATTTCTTGAGGACAATTAATGGGCGAGATAGCGCAGTGGTATGGCACCGGACTAACGATCGGGAGGACGGAGGTTCAAATCCCTGTCCAGCAACCCAGATTTAGGTTCTCCACGATTTCTCTAAATCTCCCAAGGCTAGTGCCAGTGTGTATACTTAGGAAAGAACATGGCCGATTTCCTACCCTACCTTTCCCACATCCGTTATCGTGATGCTTCGCGAATGTCTTCATCGTCGAAGGTACGTTAAACACTAAGGTACCCCCTTTTTTCAGCGACAGTGCTTTTGTCACGCCGGAATAGTATGGCTTCCGCCCAAAACATAGCTCAGTTAATGAACTACTACAACCACTGCGTCTGATTAATCACATAAACAACTTGTTAGATACATATTACGAGTAGTACGTTTTTCGGTCGGTTGCTACCTCTACGCACATGTTGAGCGATAAAGTCATTAACGCTTTATGCCTTTGGGCATAATGTAGGTTCAGAAATGTGGACGCCTGGAAGCAAAACGGTTATTAATATACTGATCAGCGAAGTCCACTTAGTGGTGCAGTTACGACAGAGCAGAAAACGTCAGGTAGTAAATTATGTGACTTGTTTGCAAGAAGACCGTGAGACATAGAAATAAGAGAACTCACACACTGACGTGGGTACATATCAAGGTACCGACGAACATAATATCTGCACTTACACCCCTAACACGCCGTATAATGCAATTATTTCACCATAGAGACATTATACATTGCGTGAAGATTTGCTGTCGCAGTTAGAAATTCTAGGTGACGCAACTGATTCATTCCTGGCGGGAAGGCAGTTCTCTGAGATGTGGAAAAAACAGGCCCGTTACAGTTAGAGACCCCACAAGCATCGCTGCTAGTGCCACGCTCTCAACACCGCTCTGCATACCGCCTACGTTGTCAACATGAATCCCAATGAAACGGCTGTATCTGAATGCAGTCGAGACCTCAGTTTCACTGCCCAAGGAACATCTGAAAGCAATCACGAACTAGAATATCTAAGTTTACTCGTACAATGGTATTGACGCCATATATAGTTCCAATACGAGACCCCTGATCCTCAAGACCTCCGTTGGCTGTCAGAGACCCCAATGTAAATATTGAGACACTGATCTAGAGGAAAGACAAACGCATTACCAGGAAATACTGCTTTGTCTTGTAGGCTACCTGATAAATCAACTTACACACACCACACACTCCCGGCCAGTGTGGTCCAACGGATCTAGGTGCTTCAGTCTGGAACTGCGCGACCGCTACGGTAGCAGGTTCGAATCCTGCCTCTGGCACGGATGTGTGTGATGTCCTTAGATTAGTTAGGTTTAAGTTATTCTCAGTTCTAGGCGACTGATGACCTCAGATGTTAAGTCCCATAGTGCCCAGAGCCATTTGAATTATTTGAACACAACACACACACACACACACACACACACACACACACAAGCAAGCTTACCCACGCGGGAACCCACGTCCATAAGCACCTAATGCAAACACTTCTTCTACATTCACAACTCGCATCTAGCTAGAAATCCTTTATCCAGTATGCTCTGGGATTTTGTTGCCGGTGGTACTATAGGTTTTCTGGCGGTACTAGAGGTTTTCAGCGTGTTTGAACATAGAGGACTTTCAAGAGTGGAATAGATTTATACACTGCCGGAAAAAATTAGTACGACCTTTTCTAGGTTTCCAGTTCGCTCTAGATTTTTGGTTGCAACAGTGCATATGGAGTACATGAAATGATTACATTTTCAGATGAATAGCACAAGCAGTTCTCAGATACCAGGTATCGATATACGCTGAAACACCCACATTCCTAAGTGGTGCAGGCGCTGACCGGTATCCAGTCGATTGTACAGATGGCCAATACTGACCTAGGATAAGTTATGCCTTGCCTGCTCGACCTCTTCACGTAGTTCTGTGACAGTTGCTGGTTGTCGAGTCGTCCTGGTCACTTCTCGTCCCGTTATATCCCAAACGTGTTCGACTGGAGACATGTCTGTAGGTCACGCTGCCCACGGAAATTGCTGCACATATTGCAGGGCACATTGAGTTTCATGGATAGTGTGTGGGCGAGGATTGTCCTATTGGAAGAACACATCACCTTCCTGTTGCAAGAACGGCAAAAGGACGAGTCCAACAACATTCTGCAAGTACCGAGCGCTGGTTAGTGTCCCCTCCATAAAACAGCAAAGGTGAAAGAGAGTTGTAGCTTATCGCACTCAAGGTCTGGGGGTGTGGCCAGTGTGTCTTGGGCGAATGTACTCGACGAAAAAGTGCTCACCAGGTCTACATTGCACGCTAGGGCAGAATCTGCTTTCATCGCTGAAGACCATCCATCTTCCGAGTAATCCTCTGACGGGAGGAGTCGAGCCTTGCACATCGACGCTGTAGCGTGAGTGGAAGACGAGCTGAGTGTGCGTGCTGGTCGTCCCACTACTAACAACTGGTTCGCAAAAGTTCGGTTGACACGTCTGGGTGCACAAGTCCTCTTACCTGTGTCGTGGCAGCTTCACGATTTGCCACTGCCGTGCTTACGACGATCCCGGTGGGGGCCTGGGCTGCGCCGACGTTCAGAACCTCGTCTTCGGTAGCGAGAATGTTCACGTGACGACTAAAACCAGCTTCGTCGGACAACTGGCGCAGCACGTCCAACATACCTGGAAATCCTCCGAAAGGACCATCCCGCCAGTGGAAAGCCACAATTTGATCCCTTTCAGATTGGCTCGGTTGGCTGGAGGAAGCACGATTGTGTCTCTGTGTCACGGTTGCCTCCTTGCTTCACACTTTTTCGCCACACTGAGCCTTGTGTCTCTGAGCATTCCCTATTAAAGGGTAGACACAGATGGCGGTCTGGTAGATATGCCATTTCGCTATCTGTTGGCGGACGATGTTGAAACCATTATCAGTACGTCTAATATCCCCTGTGTGGCATATGGCATCATCAGATCACAATCGACGTCGTTTTTCCAGGTGTACTAATTTATTTCTTTTTCCGACAGTGCAATTCCTACTAAACGTTTCTCCTGCGAAGAAAGCCTTGAAAAACTTAGTATGGAGCGTCATACTCCTGAATTACTTGGCAGGAAAATAACAACACTCGGCTGTGTAGCACATAGACGTCATCGTTTATACAGGGTGGCGCACGAAATGTGTTATCATTTTGTTTTTGAATATAAACTTTATTGTCAATACAATCTGAAAGGAGCATGTATTACAATGAAGAGCCGTCCATGGACATTTGTTCTAACTCAGCACATGCTCAATACGTCGACCATTTCGTTTCCTAACTTCCTTCAAACGAACACTGAAGTTAGTGATTACCCTACGGCACATGTCTTCCGTAATTTTCCTGCAAGCTTGAAGAATAAGTCTTCTGAGCTCCATTAAATCACATGGACGTTTCGGGAAAATTTTTTCCTTTAGGTACCCTCAAAGAAAAAAGTCACATGGATTGAGGTCTGGACTATGGGGGGGGGGGGGGGGGGGGCAATTTTGTCCGTCATTGAAGCGATCCGGAAACCTGAGTGAAATGATCCGCATGTCTAAATGCTCGTGTGAAAACTCCAACACAGTGTTTGCAGTATGTGGCCTTGCTCCATCTTGCATGACCCACTGCGTGTTGAAGGGCAAGGCAGTAGCAAGAAGCTGTGGAATTTAATGGAGCTCAGAAGACTTATTCTTCAAGCTTGCAGGGAAATTACGGAAGACATGTGCTGTAGGGTAATCACTAACTTCCGTGTTCGTTGAGGAAAGTTAGGAAACGAAATTGTGGACGTATTGAGCATGTGCTGAGTTAGAACAAATCTCCATGGAAGCTCTTCATTGTAGTATATGTTCCTTTCAGATTGTATTGACAATAAAGTTTATATTCAAAAACAAAATGATAACACATTTCGTGCGCTACCCTGTATTTAGTCTGCCTCATATCCATTAATTATTTTCAAGTTCTTTTTATTTCCTTTTTGGCGCCACCTGTTCGAGTACTGATCCACTACGGAGACACGGACGTCTCAGACCAATTCCTGGTGAGCTGGAGAGGAGCAAAGTGTGTTTATTGGGAATATTTGTGAAGGTACTTCCAATTCCTGCAGTTTCTTTAGAACAAAGGGAAACCTTTCGAAAACCTTGGACATAACCGGGAACTATTTGTAACGTAATTATCGGAAAATACTTTACAGACAAAGAATACAGTTCTAGAGTATATTAAAGTCTATTCGCTTATGACAGTGCCTAATAAAGCCGGTGACTCGCTGTACGTGTGCAGTGACCTGTCGCTCCAGTGGATTTAATTCAACGTGATGATACTATTTACGGGATGGCACAGCTGCTCTCTGAGACATTTGAAATTACGCGTATCACTCACTCGAGGTGGAGTGTGCGATAGTGATGAAGTTTGACCGTGACACGGGGCGCCTTTCGTGAACTCTTGCCTGACGGTGGGGTGGAGGTCTGACGGCAGAAACCGGTCGGGAATTAAAATCGGACCCGGCGAGCTTACGGGGCAAGACGGATGGCCCGGCGGCGGCCAGCTGTCTGTCAGTCAGCCCACCGGCGAGATGATCGATACGCGTGGCGCCACGGCCGCCGCGGCTCCCCTGGGCCACAAAAGGCGAGCCGCCCCGAACCTGAGCGCTGGCCCGCGCCTGCTCCCTATTGAATAAACGGCTATTGTGTTTGGAATGATACCGCGCCCGAATAAATCTGGATTTCCGGCAGTTCCGACCTCCCTTTGATGTGCGTCTGGGGGAGTTGCGGAACTCTGCGGCGCCGGCTACAAACAGAAATACCAGGCGGCCCCTGGGGGGCGGCAGCGGGCGCCGGCAGCGAGCGCAGCCGGCGTGCGAGCGCCCCAACTCGCGCCAAGTGCTTTCAATCCGCGGCGTGGCGGCGCACTTCACACACAGAGAATTTAAAACTACACTCTCTGGCATGCAGCTGTGAGTCGAAAAGTTGCGCGTCCATTAAATCGCCATTCCAGGGGTACACGACATTAGCCGGCAATTCTATACTGCAAAGCTGGACCTCACAAAGAACAAAAATATTTGGCATTCTCCGTCATCATCGGCACCCCCACCCCCACCACATTATTACTCTACTTAACCTAAATTATCCTAAGGACAAACACACACACACACACATGCCCGAGGGAGGACTCGAACCTCCGCTGCGACCAGCCGCACAGTCCATGGCTGCAGCGCGGCAATCTTATTAGTTCATAGGACGTTCGCCACGTATAAGATTTCTGGCTTGATCGCAAATGTTGCAATGTGTGCGGGCCCACTTCTTTCCAACATTGTTTTGAGTACGCTGCAAAAGTTTCGCTGCGAAGTCCTTACACATCCTCCGTGCTGTGCCGACCTACTCCCCCCCCCCTTCCCAACCGCTACGATTTTCTCGTTTTTGTTGCCCTGAAGAAAGAAGAAAGACATTCGCGGCCGACGATTTCCTTCCGTCGAAGAGGTGCACGCTTGGGTACATTCGTGGTTGCGAAGGGAACCGCAAGCATTTTTCTATGAAGGCATCGAACGACTTATTTCACTTTCGGATAAATGTATCAACAGTTAAGGAGATTACTTCTGACATAAAAAATATTTTACTTTTTTCCATCTATCTCTTTTTCATTTGACTGCCTCTTGTATAACTTCTGTCATCTACTGTAATTTAAATGCATAAATTTTAAAACTTTTTTGAATATACATTTTGATTATAATTAAACTTTCAAAACACTGTATAAATAGCACCACTGGTCAGCATGGCGTCAAATTGCATGGGAATATTACCGGAAAAGGAGAAAACGTATGACAGAAGAAAAAAATAGTAAGGAAATTGATCAATAGATGGCGCTATATGTGTCAGAACATGTAAATGGAAACACCTGTCATGCGCACGACGTATTGCAGTTGGTGTAAACATGCCCGGTACACGGCTTTTCCTCTTTTACAAAATGGCTCTGAGCACTATACGACTAACTTCTGAGATCATCAGTCGCCTAGAACTTAGAACTACTGAAACCTAACTAACCTAAGAACCTAAGGACATCACACACATCCATGCCCGAGGCAGGATTCGAACCTGCGACCGTAGCGGTCGCTCGGTTCCAGACTGTAGCGCTTAGAACTGCACGGCCACTCCGGCCGGCCGTCTTTTTCAGGTCTACGACTTTCGCCATGACTGTCTCAATGCAGGATCGCGCTCTGCTTGTAAAGCTGTATTACATGAATGATGACTGCGCACACGTCGCTCTGCAGAAGTTCCGGACACTGAAGTGTTTGAAAAAAGGCATTGGTCCGATGACTGCCGTAGGCCTGGAGAAAATGATTCGGAAGTTAGAAAAGACGGATTCTTTTGGAGTGCAACCAGGTAGAGGGAGGAAACGAATTGATTCGACGTCAGTGGAAGCAGTGGCCACAGCAGTGCAGGAGGAGCAAGTGGTGGTGGGCAAACGTGCAGTGCACGGAGAACTGCCCGAACATTGGACATACTCGTGAGCACGGTGCGTAAAATTCTGCAACTCATCCTTATTTGCCATCCATTCAAAATTATCCATGTGCACGAGTTGCTACCTGTGACCTGCCAGCAAGACAGACCTTTGATTTAGAATTTTTTGCTCGCATGGAAGTGAAGAATAACTTTCAGTCGAAGGTTTTCTAGACAGACGAAGCCCACTTCCATCTGATAGGATATGTCAATACATAGAATTGTCGAATATCGGTAACGGAAAATCCACACGCAAATCAACCAGTACCACTTCATCCTGGAAAGATCACTGTGTGGTGCGGGTTTACGGCGTCATTTATCATAGGGACATTTTTTTTTTCGAAGAGACAGGTGCTTCCGGTCCTGTTACCTGTATCGTCACTGGTAAGCGCTATGAGTGTCTTTAGCGCAACCACGTTATTCCAGCTCTCGAACAGTACGCATGTGTGGATGGTATCATTTTTACGCAAGATGGCGCACCTCCGCAGATTGAAAACCCAGTTGAGCAGCAAATGAAGCGCCATTTCGGAAATGCTAGAATTATCATTTCCCTACAGCCTGGCCGTCCCCAGTACCTGATGTTTATTCGTGTAACTTGTGGCTGTGGGGCTAACTGAAAGATGTTGTGTTCAGTGTTCCGATTGCAAACTTAACTGCATTGAAGGCACGCATTGCGCAATACATTCTGAACGTGACTCCGGAAACACTTCGATCAGTTGTGCGTGTGCGCTGTTTCTCGATTTAAATTTGTTGCAGTAAACGGTGGACAGAATATTGAACATGTTTCGCGACACTCACACGGAAATAAATAATCCGGTTGATTTTGATTGATGCTTTTTATGTGGTTTTGGCCTCAGGACGATTAAAAACCGATGTGAGTGATGCTTTTTATGCGGTTTTTGGCCGCAGGACAATTAAAAACCTGTTTTTCCCCATCGGATGTGATATGACCTTGCCCTGGAGGACTGGCTCACGTAATTAAAGTGTCACACCTGTACACCGATGTCCACTGAGTAATAAAGTTTGTTTAACGTCAAACGTACGCCTTAGCCATTGTTATATGATTCGTCATTTGTAGCCGACCACTATTAAATTATGTAGCTTACAGTGCTATTTATTGTCACATTTTGTAGCCCAGTCATAGCATCCTTGAGCGAGAAGTTCTTCGCTTCTTGCATGCTACTCTTAAGGTGAGGAATGCAGCTGCATGCAGGAAATATTTGTATACTCCTTATTCTGCAATAACAACGGTACGTAATTCCCAGAGTCTCCGTCTCAGTTTGCAGGTCCTCGACAATTCAGGCCCGTGGCTCATCCTGAGTCAGACACAACACTGCTATCAACTTTGTTCAAGAGAAGAGTTTCACGCTACACGCAAATCACAGGACTATAGGGAGCCGCGTTATTTCCGTTTTGAAAGTTACTGTTGCTAGGTATAAGCGTGAAAATTACGCACGGTACGCGGCAGGCCCGCCCCCGCACGTTTGCGCAGCGAGAGGGGTGCGTGCGGTACGCAGGTGCGGCGGCGCGTCGCCCGCGCTCGCACTTGCCCGCGTAACGGCCTCGCACGCGGCTAAGCGCCCTCTTCCGGCCGCATAACAATCGCACGCGCGATGCGCCGCGCAGATTAGGCCGCGCGCGCTCAGTTGCAGCCGCTCCAATGCTGAGTTACGGCGGGATATTGTGCGCTGCCGGGGGCGTCGCCAAACTGCACGCCGTGCCGATTCAACTGCGGAATGGAGCCATTCTAATCAACGCGGGCTCGTCACTCATAATAGGGGCCGCGCGCTGCACGCCCGCGCCGGCGAAGGCGGCGCCACCGCCGCTACGGCTTAAAGCCGACAGGTGAGAATGCCTCGAGCGTCAGCACACACATTTGTGACGATCAACGTGACTGTTCGACCTGTTACATTTGTAACAAGATAGTGGCTCCGGCGGTGACGCGTAACAGCCGAAACTGTAAACTGTTTAAACTCTATTTAACGCGGTCAATCTATATAAATTTTAAGAAATTGCATGAATAAAAGATTTTTTTGTTTGTTTTGTTTTCGTGGTTGTCAGGAAAAGTTTCCATGAAAGAAAATTATTGGCAACCCAAAGGAAAAGCCGAAAATTAACATCACATGCTGCATATATGAAAACCATATATGAAAACGGCTCCAGCGGTTCTAGGCGCTACAGTCTGGATCCGCGAGACCGCTACTGTCGCAGGTTCGAATCCTGTCTTGGTATGGACGTGTGTGATGTCCTTAGGTTAGGTATGTTTAATTAGTTCTAAGTTCTAGGGGACTGATGACCTGAGAAATAAGTCCCATAGTGATCAGAGCCATTTGAACCATTTTTAAAAACGCCTCAACATATTTGGCTGATTTTTGTCTTTGTCGTGCTGACAGCTGTCAGGAAAAGGTTTTTCTTTCATAAAATTTTTGGAAAATCCACAGAAAAAATTCGGGAATTAAAATCAATTGTGAAAGATCATCCCTTGAGAATTGCTCGACCGATGTGGATTTTTTTCTGTGTCTTCGTAATTGTCGATGGTAATGCTATTTTTGGTATGGAAAAGAAAATTTCAAAAAATTGCGTTCAGTTTGATAGTGCTACTGTCACATGTTTTCATTACAAAAAATAATCAGTTTGACAGTTAATGTGTACATATATATGCGTATGTAATACACAAAGGGAAGTGTGCTTACCACAAATCTCGAGAAATTCTTGATCGATTTCCTTCCAATTTTTAAATGACACTATACTCAACATTCAGACGTGAATGGACGTAGTGAGGGGGAGCAGGAGATGGACAGAAAGAGAGCGGAGGAGGTTATGCAGAGAGAGAGAGAGAGAGAGAGAGAGAGAGAGAGAGAGAGAGAGAGAGAGAGAGAGAGAGAGAGAGAGAGAGAGAGGGGGGGGGAGAGGAGGAGATGAACGGAGAGAGACAGAGAGAGAGAGAGAGAGAGAGAGAGAGAGAGAGAGAGAGAGAGAGAGAGAGAGAGAGAGAGAGAGCATGAAAAGGTGGGCAGAGGCGGCAAAAAGAATTTACGATGGATATGCAATTCTCATACATGTTTAGCAATTGCAAAGCATTGCCGGGTTCGTTAGTTGTGAAAAAACGACTCAATTCTTTCCAGGGGCTACACCTGCACTGCAAGTCATATGTGTACCAAGTTTGGTAGAAAATACTTCAGCCATTGCAGGGATATGCTGTGTCACCGTCTCCATCCCTCCTCCCTCCCATTTCCTCAACCCACGAAACGTCATCAGGACTAATTCAAGCGAGGTCAGTGACCCCGAAAGCTACACATTCAATTTTTTTTATGTCACGGTCTCTCTTGCTCGTCCCTAAAGGCGATAGAAGTCATTATCCTCACAGAATTCTTATGACAACAAATACATAAACAAAGTGTATACAATATTTAGTTTAAATGGGTGCAGAAGTCCCTGAGTTACACTTCTATGGAACCCTCTATTCGCCCTCTCCCCATTCCATAAAACGTAGGTGGTTCTCACTATACAGTGTTTCCTTCCGAATAATCGGTCCGGTGGCTCAGAAAGATATGTGGGCCATACATAAATACATTACATACATACATACATTTTAAAAATATACAGGGTGAGTCACTAACTATTGCCCTCCCGGTTAGCCGTTCGGTCTAACGCTATGCATTCCGCGCGGGAAGGCGTGCCGATACCCGGCACGAATCCGCCCGGCGGATTAGTGTGGAGGTCCGGTGTGTCGGCAGTCTGTGGATGGTTTTTAAAGCGGTTTTCCATCTACCTCGGCGAATGCGGGCTGGTTCCCCTTATTCCGGCTCTGCTACACTATGTCGGCGATTGTCGGTTCTACCCGCTACAGTCTGGGTCCGCGCGACCGCTACGGTCGCAGGTTCGAATCCTGCCTCGGGAATGGATGTGTGTGATGTCCTTAGGTTAGTTAGGTTTAAGTAGTTCTAAGTTCTAGGGGACTGACGACCTCAGAAGTTAAGTCCCATAGTGCTCAGAGCCATTTGAACCATTTGATTGCTGCGCAAACACTGTCTCCACGTACGCGTACACCATAACACCATAATTACTCTACCACGCAAACATTTGGGTTACACTCGTCTAGTGTGAAACGTCCCTGGAGGGGAGGCGTGCGGGGGGGGGGGGGGGATACAATGGAGACCGAACCGCACAATAACCCTGGCTTCGGCGAGGGGCGGCAGTGGGTTGAGTGGACTGCTGTAGCCCGTTGTGGTGTTGTGAACCATTAAGGCTTTGGGGGGGACGAAGCCTCTCCGTCTTTTCTAGGTCCCCAATTCCATACAATACAATATAGTACAATACATCAGCTATTGCCACCTAGAATAATTCCGAATGTATGGTAGTAGGTGAAAGGTTTGTTGGATGGGACAACGGAAACAATAATATGATATTGGTTTTTTGTTGCTAGGTGGGGTCGCGTCAGAGATATGAAGGTCAACTTTGTCTTTTTTTTTTTTTTTAACGGGATGCTATACTTTGGAACTTGTTTTCTGATGGAGGCTATTGAGACGAATCCAATGATGTGTGACATAAGGTCTTTGAAGGTCAACGAAGGTCCAAAGCGCGGCATTAACATCCATTTACAGAAGGTGTGCGAAGTGATGACCATTGGTATCAGTGCAGTGCTGCAAACTTCTTATCATGGAATGAATGGTATTCATTATCACATCGGCACTTATCGAAGCACATGCTCTGAGAATTCTATCTCGTATATCGCGCAAATAATAAATATTCATCGAACACGGTGTATCCATCTAACGTGCCATTGACATGTAAACACCATTCGACGGTTTCACAATACAACACTAAAAGGAGCGGTAAAAGTAGTATCGTCACGTCAAGCGAATGTGAATGGTGTATTCCTTCGAAAGAACAAGTTGACATTTTCTCATTTACGGAGAATTCCAACGAAATTCAGTGAGAGCTAGAGATTTTACGCTGAAAGATATCCTCAATGTACTCACCCTACACGTCGTACATTTAAGTATGTGTATGATAAATTGAGAACAACAGGATCTTTAACGTATCGGTGACATATCCGGCAAAGGAAAGTTACTAACGAGGAAACGGAAATTGGTACTCTTGCCACTGTGGTTCGAGATCCTTGTGTTAGTTTGCGTCAAATCGCAGGGTAGTCTGGCATGAGCCAGAGCAGTGTTGTTCGTGTTCTGCATCGCCATAAATATCATGCTTACCATATCATCCTGCAACTAGGATTAACTGGTACAGATTGTATGCGTCGCATTGAATTCTGCAGATGGGCTCAACTTAAGGTTCAAAGGGATGGCACATTTATTAATCTGATTTTATTTACTGGCGAGGCTACCATTCACGAACCATGGAAATGTTAATTTGCATAACATGCGTTATTGGGCAACTGAAAATCCATGTTGGCTGCGGCAAGTTGCACACCAAAAACCGTGGTCGGTGAATGTACGGAGTGGGATTCTGGAGGACAGAATTATAGGCCCCTATTTTCATCGAAGGAAATCTTAATGGTAGGAATTACACCACATTCCTGCTACAAACATTAGGTCTGCTATTGGAAGAAATACCTTTAGGAACAAGGAACCACATACACGATGGGTACCCAGCACATTTTTCGCTGATGACTAGAAATGAGTTGTAGAGACAATTCCTAAATCGTTGGATTGGACGCGGAGCAGATGTGTCGTGGCCGGCTCGTTCGCCAGACTTGGTGCCTCTGGATTGTTGCTTGTGCGGATTCGTAGAAGTAATTTTTTATAAAGATGTTCGTGCAGCACTGCATTGATACCAATGGTCATCACTTGGAACACCTGTAAATGTGCGTTCATGCCACTTTTGTGATCTACGTTGAGCTTCAAAGACCTTACTGTTACACATCATTGGATTCGTCTCGACAGCCACTATCAGAAAATAAGTTCCAAACTATAGAATCCCATTTAAAAAAACAAAGTTGACCTTCATATCTTTGAAGCGAACCCACCTAGCAACAAAAAACCAACGTCATATTATGGCCCCGTTGTCCCATGTGGCCCCGTTGTCCCATGCAACGTTTCTTTGTCGCACAACCTTTTCATCTCCTATAATACTTTCGGAGTTATTCTTGGTGGCTATAGTTAGTGACTCACCCTGTATACAGATATACAGAAGTCTCTCGATAAATCGAGCCTCGTCAAGTAGAATTTCCTGGTAAAATCTGAGAACTCCTGTACGTTTTGGCACACTCGATAAATCGAAACGATCGTCATGACTGGTCGTCCACAAACGCTATGTAATTCGTAGTCACCGGCTACTGTAGCTAATACTTTCGGATTAGAACCGAGACAAGTTGAAGTACAATCGATATCCTCTGTAAACCCAATGTTAATTGTTAATGGAAACGTTGTGTATGTAAGTGCTTACAACGGAAACAGACGTTGATGTATTTTCAGATTTTGTCACAACAGAGAATGTGCTTGACCAAGCACGCTGGAAGTCTCTGAAAAAAAAAAAAAAAAAAAACCTCATTTCTTTGTGGAAAAAATCAAGCTTTGTTGTGCAAATTCGCTTATTCGTATGTGCCTTCCTTTTGAAACCTTAATATTAATAAACTTTAATAAAACAGGTAAAAAATATAATTTTTAGATCCAGTTGTTATTTAGAAAGAAATAGGGCTGTTATCGAAACTACAGTAATATTATTTTGGAGGGTGTACAGTTACCTCGAATTTTTCTTTGGTCTTCCTTGATCAGCCAGACTTCTGTTAATTCAAACTCTCAGTTCTTTGAACATTTTCTGAGGTCTGTTGAACTTTAATGTTTTATGTTTTAATAGTTCATCAGATAAATTTTTACTCCATCTACATGACGCTGCCACTAATTAATCTGTCACGTTTATCCATAATGTGGCTGTCGTGTTCGCGGAGTGAAAGTGAGTCCACTAGTGTTTTGACATTAATTACACAAACTCACTATATTTATTTCAAAAATGGCCCCAAGCACTATGGAACTTAACATCTGAGGTCATCAGTCCCCTAGATCTTAGAACTACTTAAACCTAGCTAACCTAAAGACATCACACTCATCCATGCCCGAGGCAGGATTCGAACTTGCGACTGTAGCAGCAGCGCGGTTCCGGACTGAAGCGCCTAGAACCGCTCGGCCACAGCGGCCGGTTTACGTTTAGTTACTATTATTTATTTTCAAGTTGTATTTCATTACAACCATATTCTCACAGTAACGGGGCATCTACGACACCCACCCACTCTCCGCATCCGCGACAGAAACAGAAACTGCGACGTCCGCTTCACGAGTTACCTACGCGACATCCAGACCGCGGGTGGAGGCGGTAATCGGGTTGTAGCAGTGTGATTACGTAGACACGGCGATTTTTTTTCTGTTTTTACGCAGCAGCGCAATTTAGCATGCAAAATTACAGCTTCGGTAAAGTAAATCTCTCAGACGGATGGGGGCAGCGACGTAATCGAATATCGTTTAAAGCTTCGTTACCCGCCCGCCAGTCATCTGAAATTCAAGCGGCGCGGGCCGGATTTGGGGCGTTTTCGCAGCGACAGAGATTGGCGAGCTGACAGAAAGAGCTGCAGGTGTTAGGGCGGTTAGCGGGCGCAGGCAATCTAGGCGGGAGCACACCCCCGCGGCCTGCCGCATGAATAATAGAAGCCGCCGCTGCCACTGCCGCCGGCGTCGTCGCCTGGCGCAGGCGTCGCGACGCGCCGCGTCTCATCGGCGCCGCCGCCGCCGGGGACAGACAAAGGAAGGCGCGCCGGCCGCCTAATGGATATGGATGCCTCCCTCAGGGCTAACCCGTTCACCGCGCCAGCCGCCGCTCGTAAGGAGCCCCGCTGTCCCGCGATGTTTGTGCAAGCGTTCTTTCCCACGTCTCGCTTCATTATTGAACATACAGAGCGTATAAAGGAAAAAGGAAACAAGAAGTCGCGGAGTCTCTGCACAAAAAAAGGAAAGAAAAATATTAATGTCGACAATGGAAACTTATCATATACTGGGAAAGAGAGAGGCACGCGATTCCATACTTCACGAACAAATCAACAAAATGTGAATGAGACTTAAACACTGTGAACAAGCGTAGCCCGACACCCATTTATAAGTCTTCCCAGTCGTCGTCTGTGGTGATTTATAAGCCGCACGGGATTAGCTGTGCGGCTGGTCCCGGCGGAGGTTCGCGTCCTCCCTCGGGCATGGCTGTGTGTGTTTGCCCTCAGGACAATTTCTGTTAAGTAGTGTGTAAGCTTTGGGACTGATGACCTTATCAGTTAAGTCCCATAAGATTTCACACACATCTGATCTGACAACTTATAATAGGAAAAAAATTGTGGGCACAAATGGCCTTGCGCTGGAAAACTACGCTTACTAAAGGTAATTCGGTGTTAATAAGATCGTGTAATTATTCTTTCACTGGAAACTAATATAACAAGCCGATCAAAAAGTTTCCGTATGAGGGCATTGTTACAGTGTATTCGCAATGCAACGTGAATTCCGAAATTTCTCTCACAAACTTCTAGGGCTTATAGACGGGAATGGGTAAGTAATATTTTGAATGAGAACCCATGTCCGGAAACGCACCGTCTCCGTTCTAACACGGTTTCAATTCAGTTATTTAACTCATCCACGTCTGCTTGAGGACATGAATTTGTCGTGACGCAGTACAATTATTAGATAAAATTCGAAAGTAAACAAAAAAAAAACATTATTTACCACTTAAGCATATGTGTGTGTATTAACACTTAAAATTACGTGTTTACATTATTCCGTAACGGAAAAGAACTGAGCACACTGTACGTACAGAACGGTACTGATGAATGACAACAGCGGCTCAATGTGGCAACTGCCAACGTTGTAACAGACATCGTACCTATGAAGCAGGACAGAGGTGCTGCTAATCTTTTCTTGGCTGCCGAGGAAAAAAACTTTAGTAGGCATCCTTCAGAAAATGAATAATGTATATAAAGCAGCATGTCTGTCCCAAATCGCCATTCTGGAATAGTGTACCAAGTTCCGTGCTGGTCGCGATTCAATGCAAGACAACCCATACATATGCGTAATGATAGTGATGCCTGAACAAAGAAATTTATGTTTACACAGAGACCTAATGATAATTGTTCGTCCTGAGTACCACACTTGGACTGGAAGTGTAGAGAGGACATCAGTCTGGTGCATTATGTCCACTGGGCGACAGGCCGTAGAGTACATTCGGGAATACAAATGTATGTATCATGGCAAGTGAATGTCGAGTTTGCTCTACTTCAATCTATTCTACCTCTAGCGTCCTCCATATCGAGGAGTTTAACACTCCTTCCATCAAGTTCGTTATTGTACGTGCGTCATTGCTATACAAATACCTTCCGAGAAACATGCGAATATCGTGAAACTTCTACGCCGTGTAAACGTAGCTTACGGGAAGGAAAGATTGATTACGATGAAATCATTCATTTAATGTATTATCGATGGACAAAAACACAATAAGATTTCGTTTTGCTACAGAAATATGACAAGGTTTTGTTGCGGTGTGAACGACGCTCTGTGTACGTTACTTAAATGACGGCTGGTAACAGGAAAAACATTCAAACGCAGTAGTGTGTTATGTAACAGGTATTACTGACAAACGTCGCACATTGTATACATACCTACCTATGGGATTTCAGAAGATGGTTGTACGAAAACTACGAGACACACAGGAAAATGATATGCATCACTAGTAGAGGATCACTCAAGGTTTCGATTCGTAATACGCACCGTGGCGCTGTTGCATAGTGCACAACCCCTAGCGTGTCGGCATTTCAGAACTTGTAGACAAACCATCTGCTCGGTATTGTCGGATCGAGTTAGTTTGCGCCTGCGGAAGGCATCCGAGTTATCAGATTTCCAAGAGGTCTGCCTTTCCGGGCGGCGGCAGCAGCAGCAGCAGCAGCAGCAGCAGCAGCAGCAGCATCCTCAATGGATTTCGCCCATATTGACGTTTGCTGCATCACGTTGTCCACACTGTGTTACAGTAACGAGAGTTAAACTTGGAGAGGAGCTCTATCCACTCTCTATTACCGATAAGTCTTGTAATCTTCATGCAATCATTTTCTGAGATAGTGGTGATAATTGTAAATACCCCCTACATTCTCCTTTCTCTGTAGCAGCAGAAAAGAATGTATCATGTTTGCTACATTAGACATGAGAATTGAAATTATTACATCACTACACAGAGTCACACTGTATTATATTACCTCAGCTGAAAACAGATGATAAGAAAGACCGAAGGCTTTGCAATATAATGCAATTTGTTGCTCTATCTGTTCCGCGCTTTTTCAAATAAATTTAATTGATTCATGTAAAATAATCTAATAAGAAGTTTTATTTCAAATAAGTCACTTATATCCCGTGGCACAGCCTCACTTACGTAAATCAGCTGTCTCGTAGCTTCCATTTTCCTTCAGGGATAATTTCTTATTATATTTTCCTGATCTTGAGAATAGAAGATGGTGTTCAGACGATGATTGTAACTGCGTCGCGGCGTCACAGAAAGAAGATGGATCCGGAGCGACGGCGGACGAGGGACCGACAGTTTCGCCGCCACCTCCCCTTCGAACTCCAACTGCGCTTACGATCGCCAGCGGCGCACCTGCGGAGCTGCAGCCCATGAGAACATAATTCGGCGGGACAAACGAGGCTTCCTCCCTGCACTCGAGCAGCGCATTTCTCACGGCGCGGGGGCTGCAGGTGCGCGCGCGTCGTCTCCTCCGTGCCGCCTCCGTCTCCCGCGCCGCCCCCTACCGTTACATTTCGCCGGTAACAATCGCCGAGCGACTTTTGTGCCGGTGTTTACAGTGGGGACCCGGCCCTCCGCCCACGCCCACACCCACTTCCTCATATCTCGCGCACCATTACGCTGCGCCCTCGTTATCTGTGTCTGCTCCTCGCCAGCCCCAAATATCTTTTTCCCTCCTCTGCGCCACGCGACAAAAGCATGCCCGGGGAATTGTAATCGCGCAGAATTTAAATTGACATTTTAATAGATTTCTCCGTTCGAGGAACCCGCGAGATGGATAGCCCTTCAAATCGTCTACGTCTGCGTTCGTTACTTCGGGGCCCTTTCTCCGCTTTCGAAATCGGTTCGTTTACTGTCCGTGTATCTTTAAATGCTGTGAACATACTTACGATTCAACTTACTCTTCAATGATTCAAACTACGAAGAGAGAAGAACTGTGTGCCGAGTTTGGTAATAGACCAGCGTGTGTAGAGAGAGTCATACAGACGGACTGCGTAAGTGCTGTCAAACGAAAACGGTATGAGCGCAGTGGTGGGAACTATTCGTATGATACCAGACTTTGATGAAGTAGGCTGGATTAAGCCGTGAAATGACTGGTTACAATCGAGCTAGCTCTGTGCAACACTTTTACGCCTGGAAGTGGAATCCGATATCTCTCTAACCAACTGCTATAAGTATTTGAAAAATTAGCGCGTGAATGCCTCAGTCAGGTAACAATTTATAAAAATTTCGTTAAAATCCCTACTCCTCCTTGCAAACCTTCATACCAGGTGACATTATAATTACTACAGGTAACTGACGAGCCATTGAGAGGGCAGATCCGAGTAGCGTGCGTTAGCCATGAGGGTGATAACGTGGTTGCCATCTACAGAAGTACTGACTCCTCACGGAAACGTGTGAAAATCTAGGGAGAGACCAAGGATATGAAACTTCGAACTAGGATATGAGTCTTCGAACTTCGGTACGAAATAAGCCTTCTGGATTAGTCAGAGTGACTCTCTATCGGCTCATCTCTTGATCTGTATAGTTGCTACACTTCACATTTTCGGCAACTTCTGTTGAATGTTACTTGTTTTCAGGAATGTCATTTGCGAATCTTATTAGTGGTATCTGTTCTCCTTGCAATTCTGATTTCAACTACGGATTTACTCATCGTCGTCTCTTCGACAAAATTATTTTAACATCTGTAGTGAAAAAAAGGTTACTTTGTCTCTGTTGTTTTGAAAACGGACCCATAATTATCGTGATGCTACACCGACGAAAGTTTAAACTAAGCTGCAGAGAGGTCGCTGGACATTCGCATGAATGTATAGACAGGGTCTGCAGGTAGGTATCGCGACGACCTGCCAACTAGCGAAAGCTACTGCAAGTCACCCGCATGATTTATAGGCACGTTAAAAGACCATAATAAGATCGAAGAAATACATCTCGGGAGGCCCGCAGTCAGAGCGGTAGATTCCGTGTTGTGTTGTCCTTACGTTCGTATCGTCACAACTGACATTCCACTCTTGAGATGGCTCTGAGGGTATGTTCTGAAATACACTAAAAAAGAAAAATAAAGAAAATTCGTTATTCAGCATAAACTGCGCAGGTACGACTGAAACATACATAAACTTTGAGGATTTAGTGTAGACTGGAAACAAGAACTTCCTTCCGAAAAATTGAAAAACGCATAAACGGTCTGGAACATGTGCGTGCAAGTGCAAAGAGCCAAACACATTCAGAGCTTAATTGAGCAGCTTGGCTCTTTGTTCAGATCAATGACAGAAAATATCCTTTTTTCTCTCTTTTATTCAACCGGACGAAATTCATAAATTTTACTTACACAATCGGCGGTTCTTTACTTTCAGTGTTGCAAATTTGGAAAAATCCTCATATAGAGGCAAATGCATTATCATAATCGTTGCTGCAACACTGGCTCCAATTACAGTTGAAATCAGTAACTGTGTAAGTTGTACCTTTTATTGTGGTCCTATTGAATAAAAGAAGAAAAGCGAATTACTTTATTAATAACATCACTTTACTTCACAACCCACAAGATCCATCTGTCTCTCCAGTTGCAGTCTTAGAGTGGAAATTCTCTCTTCCATACTTTCTCATGTTCGGTTTTCCTTCCCCACTTTTTCTGACTGTGGAAGTCGTGAAGTAGAAAGTTACATCTGACTTCTTTTCTTACAGCTACGACTGACGTTCAATCGACTGTGTAATAATTTATTCCTGTGTCAACTGCACAGAGAGCGCTCAGCACTCGAGGGAGCGAAGTTCTGCTGAAAAGTGGTGCCGGCGAGGCCCTGCCTGAGCCGTTTCCTGCGCAGCCAGCTCACTCCCGGCCGGCCGCATTCCTTTTCTTGCGGCCGCTGGCGACAGGCGGACAATGCGCAGCAGGTGTGGGACGAGCCGCGACCGCCACTGCGTGTCCGCTCCCGCCGGAATGCGCCCTCCCCACTGCTTTCGGCGCAATTAAAATGCCGGGATTCTCTCGCCACTCATACACGCAACATGTGTTTCGTGCCTTCAGTACACGGCTGTAGTCTAGCCGCGAACCGAGGGAGGATACTGTGCCTTTCAAGGTGATAAGCTTTCCTTTACTTAGCCTATCATCAGTCCTTAGATTTTGTTGTTTGTTGTACGTATATTATTATATTATTTTTTGTCCAGTGGACCTTGGAGGCCCTCCTGTACACAGAATTTCCCACGTAAGCCAAAATGTTTTATTAACTGTTCCATGTGATAGTAGGCAAAGTGAAAAGCATAAAGATGTATCGTTAACATGTATACCTCGAAAGTCTGGTATACCGAGCAGATATGATTTCCTTAATGGTATGGTATACAGGAAAGTTTTCCAACGCCTACCTTGACCTTAAGCGAGGTATGATCATCTTCGTGAATCTGCCAACACAATTTTGTTTTCATAAGCTCTTGAATGTTCTTAAAAGGAGAATATTGCTCAATTATAGGATGAACGTACTTGGCTAAACGTCTTGGCCAATAATGAAGGCAATAAACTTATCTGCGTAACCCCTCAGGTAAAATTATTTACACTACTGGCCATTAAAATTACTACACCAAGAAGAAATGCAGATGATAAATGGGTATTTATTGGACAAATATATTATACTAGAACTGATATGTGATTACATTTTCATGCAGTTTGCGTGCATAGATCCTGAGAAATGAGTACCCAGAACAACCATCTCTGGCCGTAATAACGGCCTTGATACGCCTGGACGTTGAGTCAAACAGAGCTTGGATGGCGTGTACAGGTACAGCTGCCCATGCAGCTTCAACACGATACCAAAGTTCGTCAAAAGTAGTGACTGGCGTATTGTGACGAGCCAGTTGCTCGGCCACCATTGACCAGAAGTTTTCAATTGGTGAGAGATCTGGAGAATGTGCTGGCCAGGGCAGCAGTCGCACATTTTCTGTGTCCAGAAAGGCCCGTACAGGACCTGCAACATGAGGTCGTGCATAATCCTGCTGAAATATAGGGTTTCACAGGGATCGAACGAAGGGTCGAGCCACGTGTCAAAAAAATGTTTCAAATGGCTCTGAGCACTATGGGACTTAACATCTGTGGTCATCAGTCCCCTAGAACTTAGAACTACTAACCTAAGGACATCACACACATCTATGCCCGAGGCAGGATTCGAACCTGCGACCGCAGCGGTCACGCGATTCCAGACTGAAGCGCCTAGAACCGCACGGCCATCCCGGCCGGCCAACCACGTTTCGTAACACATCTGAAATGTAACGTCCACTGTTCAAAGTGCCGCCAATGTGAACAAGAGGTGACCGAGACGTGTACCCAATGGCACCCCATACCATCAGGCCGGGTGATACGCCAGTATGGCGATGACGAATACACGCTTCCAATGAGCGTTCACCGCGATGTCGCCAAACACGGATGCGACCATCATGGTGCTGCAAACAGAACCTGGATTCATCCGAAAAAATGACATTTAGCCATTCGAGCACCCAGGTTCGTTGTTGAGTACACCATCGCAGGCGCTCCTATCTGTGATGCAGCGTCAAGGGTAACCGCAGCCATGGTCTCCGAGCTGATAGTCCATGCTGCGGCAAACGTTGTCGAACTGTTCGTGCAGATGGTTGTTGTCTTGCAAACGTCCCCATCTTTTGACTCAGGGATCGAGAATTCGCTGCACGATCCGTTACAGCCATGCGTGTAAGATGCCTGTCATCTGGACTGTTAGTGATACGAGGTCGTTGGGATCCAGCACGGCGTACCGTATTACTCTCCTGAACCCACCGATTCCATATTCTGCTAACAGTCATTGGATCTCGACCAAGGGGAGCAACAATGTCGCGATGCCATAAACCGCAATCGCGATAGGCTACAATCCGACCTTTATCAAAGTCGGAAACGTGATGGTACGCATTTCTCCTCCTTACACGAGGCATCACTACAACGTCCCACCAGGCAACGCCAGTCATCTGCTGTTTGTGTGTAAGAAACCGGTTGGAAACTTTTCTCATGTCAGTACGTTGTAGGTATCGCCACGGACGCCAACCTTGTGTGAATGCTCTGAAAAACTAACCATTTGCATATCACAGCATCTTCTTCCTGTCGGTTAAATTTCGCGTCTGTAGCACGTCATCTTCGTGGTGTAGCAATTTTAATGGCCAGTAGTGTATTGGCACGAGTGTGCCACTGATCGCGATCCCTGACTACGGCAATAGCTGGGACATTACGGAGCGCGTGGCTGCTGCCTGGCCGTGGGGACGAGAAGCAGCAGCGGCGGGCAGGTGGCAGTGCCCTGCTGTGCAGAGCTGCGCGCAGCTGCCGACTTTATTAACGGAAGCCGCCAGCAGAGGCGCCGTCGGCGGAGGCGCCTGTACAATGAGCGGCGAGAACAAAGGCTGCGGCCGCTGCCGCGGCCGCGGCCGCCACCTGCCCCACGCCTGCGCCAGTTTATTAACTGCCAGCCGCTCGTGCCTTTTGTGCGGCCGCCTCTTGCTCGGCTTCCGAACGCGGGCCGCAGAGCCACACTTTATGACCGCCGACCGTCATTTCCTCTCCTTTTCTATTTCCCTCGTCCTCCGGCGCCTCTTATAATGTAAACAGCACATTTAGGGCTTCACGTACCATTCCAGGCACCACAGCACACGCCGTTTGACTTAAAGACTACATCAACGAGGGATTGATGTAGTTTCATAAAGTTAGGAAGTGCATTCGGAGCACTCTCTTTAAGCTACGCGACAAAGAGTTTTATTTTACTGTAGAAAAAACTAGAGGAATAATGAAAACTAAAATTCGAGAACCACAAGAAGCGAGGCAGCATTATAATTACAACGATTCAAGTTGCCTTAGTGAAGAATGAAGGGAAAAATAGCAGGAACCCCACAGACTCTCGAGTTTGAGTTGCAGAGCGTCTCCCAACGTAAAACTAGCTACACCATTACAACTATCGGAGTTGGAGTCGTCATTTCGAACTGGAAGTACTTCGTGTCATCATTCTTTTGCCTGAAATATGCAAGAGCATAATGTGACACCCAGAGCGACGGAGTTTTTAATGTAATCACATGGCCCAAATCCAAGGACACTCCACTAAATTTAATTATAATACTTTTACCATTGTTATTAATTTGCGTCGTTTCAGACGATGTATACACTCTAAAGAAACAAAAACCGGTGCACAACGAAGGAATTATCCTTGGTTAGCACACTGGACTCGCATTCGGGAGGACGATGGTTCAACTCCCGCGTTCGGCCATCCTGGTTAAGGTTTTCCGTGATTTCCCTAAATCGTTCCGGGCAAATGCAGGGATGGTTCCTCTGAAAGAGCACCGCCTACTTCCTTCCTCGTTCTTCCCTAATTCGATGAGACCGATGACCTCACAGTTTCGTCTCTTCCCCCGAACAACCCAACCAATTATCCAAATGGAACGGAAAACTATATGTGAGGTACATGTACAGATACCCAAATTATTACAATTTCAGAAAAATTAATGATTTGTTCAGAAGAAAGAGCTTCACAAGTTGAGCGAGCCCCTTCCACCCCAGGCCCCTCTGCACACTGTTATTGGGCTTTGTACTGACTCAAAGTTGTTGGATGTCCTCCTGAGGGACATCGTGCGTAAATCTATCCAACTGGCGCGTCAGATCGTCAAAATCCCTAGCTGGTTGGAGGGCTCCGTCCGTTATTCTCCAAATGTTCTTAACTGGCCAGAGATCCGTCGAGGCCGGACGGGATGACCGAGCGGTTCTAGGTGCTACAGTCCGGAACCGCGATGCCGCTACGGTCGCAGGTTCGAATCCTGCCTCGGGCATGTATGTGTGTGATGTCCTTAGGTTAGTTAGGTTTAAGTAGTTCTAAGTTCTAGGGGACTCATGACCTTAGCAGTTAACTCCCACAGTGCTCAGATCCATTTGAACCAGATCCGTCAACTTCACTGACCAAGGTAGGATTTGGCAATCACAAAGAAAAGCGGTAGGAACTCTCTGCGTACGCGGATGAGCATTATCTTGCTGAAATGTAAACCCAGGATGGCTTACCACGGAGGGCAACAAAACGGTGCGCAGAATGTCGTCGACCGTACCGCTGCGCTGTAAGGTTGCTGCGGATGACAAGCAATGGGGTACTCAAATGAAAGGAAATGGCGTCCCAGGCCATTACTCTTGGTTTGCGGCGGTACAGCGGGCGACCGTCAGTTTGGTATCCCATCGCTGTACGGGGCATAGCCAGACACGTCTCTCTGCCTGGAATCTTATTGACTTGAGTAGAATTGTCTTCAGCGATGAGCCCTGCTTCGAACTGACCGCCGATGACGAGCGTCTTATGCTTATCAGAGTTTTAATAAAAAAAAGTGGACAAACCTGTTTTGCCATAATTCTTAACGGGGATTCCTTCCCTGATTTCCTGAATGAATTTACACTCTGCGGCAGGTAAGGAATTGTGTTTGCATAGCTCAGTCGACAGAGCAATTGCCCGCGATAGACGAAGGTTTCAGGATCGAAGCCAGGTCCTTAACAAAACTTCTTTCTGCCAGCAAGTTTCAAATCAGCACACAATTTCCTAGTCTACCGCTAAGTCATTTATCCGCAAATTCTTTGTTCCAGGAGAGCTAGTCCCGCAAGACACACAAAAAAACCTCCTGTGAAATTTGCAAGGTAGACCAAGAGGTACTTGAGAAAGTAAAGGTGTAGGGCGGATCGTCTTCCCTGCTTCGAAACCTCAGTCGGTACGGCACTCGCACGTGAAAGGTACAGGTCCTATATCCGAGCCCCAGTCCAGGACAAAATTTTAAACTGCTTAGAAGTTTCCTACCACGATGTCTGCACAGAACTTTTTATGAAGCATACGAAAACCTATGTTTACAATATCCCCGTTTTTAATATTCCAGTTAACGACCGTCTACGACACATTTGCCTATTCTACCTGGCTTCGAATTTGTTTAACATCCTCGCGAATATTCAGGAGGGTATGCCTACCAGTTTTTCAACTTAAAAACTCAGTTACATTACACAGAATAGGTTTAGATTATTATTCCCCAGTTTGTCCGTCGTGACGCATCAGTAACAATGTCTGATAACACGGAGCCCTACTTCCGATGCGAAACGTTGCAAGTCAGTAAACAGGAGGGGGAATATATAAAATACGCAATCTCCAATGGGGTACCCAGATTTTCGGCGAACATAGAGAACGTTGATTAACTTGCAAACAACTCCCACGTAATATCTGATTTTTTGTAATATCACGCGCATGTTAACAAACGCATAAATAATCTCGTCAGAGCAAAATATTCATTCGTTTCCGCCGCCTCTCCTTTCCGCTCCTTTTTTTTCTATATGAATTGCATCGAATGTTGTTTGATTTTTCCGATTATCAAACACGCCGCGTGCAGGAAATTCATTTGTTGGTGTTTTCCATATGATGGATGCCGCAGAGGGCTTCACCCCGGCGTGCAAAACATTTGGGAAATCCGCGCCCCGGCGATCGATGGCTCCGTCACGGCACGGCATGAGCGAGCGTGCTGCAGGCCCGGCTCGCGTCGCCACACGCGCTGCTCCTCATATCGACGAAGCCCGGCTTTACCTATCAAACAACATCCCATGCTCTCAGTAACGTTAGTTATAACACGTAGCATTCCAACGATCCAAAGACAGCAAATGGTGAAATATTCCTGTTTCGATTAATTAAGGAAAAAATAAAAAAGTAACGGATAACTGGAATACTTTGATGTCTAAACTGAGGAAAAAACCTCCTCGTGACACGTGAATCTTCAGCAGTACGCCTGGCATGTTATTCTTGTACGGAGACTCACCCCCGCAAGTGGTGGTTTTTGATTACACGTCGGAGACAAACTCGTGCTTGTCGTGATACCTGTCTGTTGTGAAGTTTGCACCCTTACAGTGATAGTGAGGTTGTAAGGCCATCTTTCTCACAAAAGTTCGAAATATAGCAACATCACTAAGGATCTAGCAATAAAAACAGAGTTTATCTTATGAAGGTGGTACATGTTCATAGGGAGCGATCTGTCATTGGTGGAAAAAACTGGAAATTTTTGGTAAGATCTTATGGGACGAAACTGCTCAGGTCATGGGTCCCTAAGCTTACATACTACGTAATCTAACTTAAATTAACTTACGCTAAGTACAACACTGATACCCATGTACGAGGGAGGACTCGAACCTCCGACGGAGAGAGCCGCACGAACCGTGAAACGGCGCCTCACTGGTGGACAAGAAAATCTTCTGCAACAAGGATCGCTTGATATTTTTACTCCACACTGATCGGTTACGATAAATTCTTTGTGCAATTATCGGATCTTCGGATTTCTTATAGATGAAAACATTATCTACTCGTGAGAAACAACACCATGTTAGCTTGTCAACAGCATAAAAAGGAACGTAGAAGATATCCATTTCACCAACTGTGTGCCCGGGAGAGGGATAAGCAAATATAAAGTGCAGTAGTGGCCCGAGCACATCAGAGGAGAAACACCTGTGATGGACCAGGGCCACGACAGCACTTTCCATTTTTGTTCATCCCCGCTCCTGGGCACGCAGTTGGAACAAACAATATTTTGTACGTTCTTTTTTATGCATATGACAAGCTAACGTGGTGTCGTTTCCTATGAGTGGAAAGTGTTCTCAGTGTATTAGTGGCAAGTATGGATGTCAATAAGAATTTTCTGAAGGTTTGTGAACTAATAATTACGTACGCTATTTCTTATCACTGATATATGGGCTCCTACACATTGATAAATTCTCTTTGTAACGGCTTTACTTTTGCCACACTGTAGGTCCGATAACGCAACAGGATTCTGTCGAAACCGGTCATTGTGAAATAAAATAAAGCTGCTTCTGATCTCTCTCATGGGAGAATACTGCAAGGATAAATATCAAGACCTAATGCAATCTTTGCAATGTGGCTTGAAAAATGTAATCAATAAAATAAAGATTAAGAATACACAACTATAGTAAATTCATTGGTAGAGATAACGTGAGTGAGCGTCGTGAGAATATGTTAGCTTCCCACGTAAGCAGACGCCAGAGCCCCCGGTTTCTGCACATGTCGAATCTTCAGCTTATTCAGTATTTGAGAACCCTACGTACGAAGTTGTTGTCGGTGAAACACTTGCTACGTGATTGGTAGCTGATTTACACACAAGGACGTGACGCGCATCCACCACCAGTAGTCTGTTTTAATCAGACAATGGCTATGGAACCAGACAAAGAATTGAGGTTTGTAAGATGTGTGTTTCAGTGTCTTTATACAAGTGACATCCATACGTAGTTGTCCCTACCCGAACTGCAACACATTATATAGAGCAAAGTATCATACTGTTAATTACATCTTTAGGGAAACATGAGCGTTTAAAATGTCGTACTGACAAGTCGCAGTCATGCATCAAACAGCGCAAATCATCTGTGCGCAGCAATACTAATATTCCTGCGCGTCGCGGACGTAAACCTGGTTTCTGTGACAAAGCCAACTGGTGTCATAACATCGTGACAAGTGACACGAGCCTCCTCGTGTACGAGCAGTGAACTATGATTCTGAAGCAAAGGAAAGACGTTTATTGCAGGCGTTAATTCCTGTCCGCTACGTGATTTTTGGTGAGACCTTACGTCTGACGCATATGATGTATCTTCACCTATCCAGATACCAGATTTACGTTACCCTGTTCTCATTCTTTAAGCTGCAACAAAAACTTTCTCATTGTCTCTCACCCGAAACAGATCGCGAATACACTAAGAACCTACCTATATCAAAGACTCCAGAATGCAATTTTCACTCTGCAGTGGAGTGTGGGCTGATAGGAACAGGAGAGCTTCTGTAAAGTTTGGAAGGTAGGAGGCGAGGAACTGGCAGAAGTAAAGCTGCGAGGACGGTGCGTGAGTCGTGTTTGGGTAGCTCAGTTGGTAGAGCAGTTGCCCGCGAAAGGCAAAGGTCCTGAGTTCGAGTCTCGGTCCAGCACACAGTTTTAATCTGCCAGGAAGTTTTACATTAAAGACTGTTTGTTAGTTGTACTTGGCGTACTGGAAAATGATTTCACGACAGAAAAGTGACTGCCACGCTAAAGGAAACACAGAATCTTGATTTGAGTCAAATGGCACGCTCGTGATATATTCCAGCTGCGCAGTTTTGATTCGGATTTAAGATAAAAATATACCCCTGACGTTATTACAAATCTCCGCGAAGACTGTTCTAACCATAAACGCGAATGGGAAATTAAGCCTGCAGGTAAAATCACTGTACCACCCACAAATCCTTTACTGGAAATGGGCCCTTGAGTTTATACTGAATGAGTTTTTAAAGGGCCTTAGGCACGGGTTCACAGGTAGATGCCGTGTTTCTTGACTTCGCAAGGCGTTTGACACAGTTCCCCACAGTCGTTTAATGAACAAAGTAAGAGCATACGGACTATCAGATCAATTGTGTGATTGGATTGAGGAGTTCCTAGATAACAGAACGCAGCATGTCATTCTCAATGGAGAGAAGTCTTCCGAAGTAAGAGTGATTTCAGGTGTGCCGCAGGGGAGTGTCATAGGACCGTTGCTATTCACAGTATACATGAAAGACCTGGTGGATGACATCCGAAGTTTACTGAGGCTTTTTGCAGATGATGCTGGGGTGTATCGAGAGGTTGCAACAATGGAAAATTGTACTGAAATGCAGGAGGATCTGCAGCGAATTGACGCATGGTGCACGGAATGGCAATTGAATCTCAATGTAGACAAGTGTAATGTGATGCGAATACATATAAAGATAGGTCACTTATCATTTAGCTATAAAATAGCAGGTCAGCAACTGGAAGCAGTTAATTCCATAAATTATCTGGGAGTACGCATTAGGAGTGATTTAAAATGGAATGATCATATAAAGTTGATCGTCGGTAAAACAGATGCCAGACTGAGATTCATTGGAAGAATCCTAAGGAAATGCAATCCGACAACAAAGGAAGTAGGTTACATTACGCTTGTTCGCCCAATGCTTGAATACTGCTCAGTAGTGTGGGATCAGCACCAGGTAGGGTTGATAGAAGAGAGAGAGAAGATCCAACGGAGAGCAGCGCGCTTCGTTACAGGATCATTTAGTAATTGTGAAAGCGTTACGGAGATGATAGATAAACTCCAGTGGAAGACTCTGCAGGAGAGACGCTCAGTAGCTCGGTACGGGCTTTTGTTAAAGTTTCGAGAACATACCTTCACCGAAGAGTCAAGCAGTATATTGCTCCCTCCTACGTATATCTCGCGAAGAGACCATGAGGATAAAATCAGAGAGATTAGAGCCCACACAGAAGCATACCGACAATCCTTCTTTCCACGTACAATACGAGACTGGAATAGAAGGGAGAACCGATAGAGGTACTCAGGGTACCCTCCGTCACACACCGTCAGGTGGCTTGCGGAGTATGGATGTGGATGTAGATGTAGATAGTAATGAAAATTCTTAGAAAGAATTCGGCAATAATTGTGAATAATCTACACAGCAAGAAGAGTAAATAGGTAAATTAGGCGTCTACTGCTCGACGTTCAGACGACAGCTACAAAGAAAGGTACAATTCAGAGATCATTTCGCTTCTCAGGGTTTTCTGCCTTGCTGTTACGGAGCGAAAATCCAAACACGTAACCGACACCAACAGACGAGATATTTACGGACTGTACGTAAGATGAAACTCGTTATGTGGAAACACTAAAAATTTCTGTAAGCTCTTGTAACCCTGTTGGTCATCCTGCTGAGGCCTTACGAGCGGAAGCCGGTGACGCGAGTCTGCGTGCTGCCCTCCCAGATTGCTGACGCTTTATTCACATGCTCAATATATTGAAAACCATTCGTCCCTCCCCTGGCAGGATCTAATATATTCTAGAACGGCGAGGAGACGCCTGATATTAAGACGAGAGCCAGACCGCTGCATTCCTTGCGTGATCGCTCGAGGGTCCCAGCGACGCCATATCGCCATGGCCCTTCTCACTCTACAACTCCACTCGCCGTATTCCGGCAGGATGTATTTTTTAAACTTTACTCTACACTGATACTAACTCACTAACGGTGCCTATCTGGAACGACACACGTTGCACAGCAGTATAATCTCTCTTCTTCTTGACACACACAGTGACTACAGTAAACGTGATCCAGCACTGTCTTTTTTAATGTATATCGTTGAAGGGGATCCTGATATATAATTCGAAGCAGGCACGTTACGACAGCGATGAACTTACTTTCTTCTATGTCGTATTTGATAATGACAAAAAGTAATGTCGTAGTGTACATGTTAACAAGTGAACTGAATTTTATTCTTAGTGTTACACTTAAAGTTGCCCATTACCAAACTACGGTTCGGTGGTTTCGGTACAGTGCATAAATGATGTAGTAAACGGTAGTATTTGTGGCACTGTTTGGGAAAGAAACAGATGAATGTTTGACAGAGAAAAATCTCTACAGCGTTCAGCGTTACGCCATAATGTATTATACATCCTTACAAAATATAAATTGCATTTTACAAGAAAAGAAATAGCTGTTTGAGTAACTACTGCACTTTATATAACCAAAACAGTTACTCTTGATGAAGGTACAATTTATGTGCACAAACAGAAAAAAATCTATAAAATTATTGTTATTATTTTGTACTCAATAGAACGTTCTTCATTATAATCAGAGGCAAGAGTTTCCTACTGTAATTGGTGAGCGCGAAAGTTGTGTAGCAATAACAGAAACATGTTTGATAATATAAGCTCTACGAAATATTGAAGCTATGTTTGCCCTTTTCTTAGGAAATTTTATTTATCTAGTGTTGTACAACATATGTCTCTTTTATTTTTACAAAACCATCCCTCTGTTTCACATTACATATCATGTACTTCCAAACAAAACCTGAACTAAACAACGACTATTTCAATTTTGCTATAAATACTATCTTTATACTATCTTTTCTAAGTAACAGATAGGAGGCCAACTATGTACACCAAAACTGTTCCGCAGGTTACGCCACCCTTTATACACACACACACACACACACACACACACACACACACACACACACACACACACATTCAGTTTCTAGATGGTTCACTGCCTCCAGTTTCTAGGGGCATCTAGTATGACAATGATCGCATACACAAAGAAAGATATAGAAATGAGGTATGCAACACACCCAACGTACGGGTAACGCAGTTACGGTATTAACTGACCAAATCAGCTAGGAAAACTACTGTTGTCTGTGCTTGCTTACGGTAGTATATAGAAGTTTTTGAATTCACGTTATACTGTGTATGTGCAAAAATATTTTCGTTATAAATTGTTGAGAGACGAGCTCTTAAAAATTCTGATCTGTTTTGCTTATTTGCTGCATTTCAACACACTTGTTTCTTGTAAAACACGATCTCTGAAATATACATTATTTTATTTCCAGTATTTAATTTGTAGCCAAACAATGTAGTCCAATTTACCGACACATCCGAAAATTTGAAGGAAGTGCACTTTTTAAGACCATGGTACCAAGTTAGGTTATACAGACATGCAGATTATGGATCTTCTCAGTATACATTTAACTTCTATCTACGGGTGCACCTTCTTAAAGCATATAGTGAAAGCTATACGACAAAACGTGTTGAGAAGCTTATTCAGCAATAATTCCTACGCACACTCGAACAATACCCATTAGTTGTTTCATTGCCATCTGAGCTGAGAAAGAAATCGTGTGGAGCTGTAGGCGGTTACCGGATGCTGATCTCTCGTTTGCCATTCCATTTCCCGCTTCTGTCATCCGGGAGCGTAGAAGATGCAGACGAACGAGTGTCATCTAGTCCAACGATCAGAATGGTACATCGATGTTTCTTGACCGTGCACAATGTTGAACATCTAGTTTAATCACTGAGAATTACGCTATCTAAAACCTGTTAATAAAATTCCGAATGTTAACCCTATGGTCTTGCGGTCACACAGTGTGGTATGCAGCAACTTTACTTTCTTGTCAGGAAAAGTCTGACCGCTGATACACGCCGTGAGAACAGAGAATATGAGAGCGCCTTTCTGAGAACAATACTATCTACAGTTGAACACCAGAAATTATTTCATCTTGAAGAAATTTTCTTTCACTCACGCGTTCGTTTGATAAACGGAGAATTGTTGAAGAAGAACCTCAGAACGCTGTCGCTTTAGGGCTCCAATGCGCAATAGTTTCGTGTCTAAAATAGTGGGATGTAATTCCACAGGTAAGTTCTAAATTCTCAGAGTCACACGTCTTTGAAACCTGTAGCAGTGTCTTAAGCTAGATTCTCGCGGAATTTGCTAGATTAGTGATGTTGCCATCGACAAAAAGTGGTAATAATCCTCGTAGACTTCTTTTACCCGTAAAACAATTCTTGTTGAAAGCCAACGACTGTAAAAATAGTCAGTATGTTTGTTACAAAATAACGATTTTTCGTTATTTACTTTCTTCATAGTGTAACTCAGGATATAATTCCAGATATAAAGCGCGTTTCTCGTGTTCTCTGACATTTATAGACGTGATTTCTGAAAAGTGTGAGTTGCTGCGGTTTACGTAATTTTAAAACGCGCAATTTCGTAATTATAAACGTATCGTTCTCTACAGATAGTGACGATGACGAATGCGAAATGGACCATCAGAATGACGCATCAGCACACATAAATGATGACAACGCTTAGTAATGTCGTAGACTACGAAAAGACGCACTTGATAATGGGAATTATAGCCCGAAACGTGTCGTGCGGAAAGTAAAGACAAATAGTGACTGGCAGCAGCAAATTTTGTAACAAACAAAAGCGGTCATTGTATTTTCTACGAAATAGAGGAGAATACTGTTTATATGAAGTAAACTTACGTTTGTAGTTTTTGAGTTTTTTGTTGTTTTCGATCATTACTACTATCCGAACATTAGAAATTAACAAAAAACAACGAGACGGTTACTATATAATTTTCTTAAATTTTTCTTTTCTCTCATGTAGTTTGAAATTTCGTCATCTAACAGTTTTCGACCAGTTAAGTTGTGTTCCAGAAACTTGAGAGTTGATGTGAGACGCAGGATATAGGTGATGGGGTAGTGGTGGGGAAAAACCGACATGTTAAAACCGATATGGTTATTTTAGTTCCCAATAACCGGTATTTTTTGGTGGTTGTTTGGTCTCAGTTATAATAGGTTTTTTTTAATTTTTTACTGATAACCAGGTAAAAATCCGAAATATCAATTAGCCGTATCAACTCAGCTAAAATTATTGGTTTTTAAATAACTCTTTTTTTAAGAAAGGAGTAATTTTTATTCTTAAAATTTCAATTTCTTTGAAATATTGCGTTATCATAAAAAATGGGAAAATCGATCTGTGCTATTTTAATAACAATGCCGACAGAAATGAGCAACAAACACATGGCGTAAGAATTGTTACAGCCCTGCTCAGACAATAATGTACCTGTTACGATGGAGCGTAGCCCACTGGATGGTACACGCTTACGTGAGTGTGCGATACTTGCCTGGTCTAGTTGTGTTACAGAATGGCACCGTCTCTAGTCTGCAAGTATTTTACAAAGTGCAGCACCAATTAAGTTGGCCTACAAT
The DNA here is from genome assembly GCF_023897955.1 of Schistocerca gregaria. Classification (NCBI taxonomy): domain Eukaryota; kingdom Metazoa; phylum Arthropoda; class Insecta; order Orthoptera; family Acrididae; genus Schistocerca; species Schistocerca gregaria. Next base: position 906,397,984 of record NC_064920.1, on the reverse strand, counting down.
GCTCCACTTCCTTTAGGAGAGTAGCAACGCGAGCGGATACAGCAAAACCAGCGACGTAACCCAAGGAGGAAACTTATAACAACTCATTCGTAGTTTACAATGAAAACTGAAAGTAGCTGGTCTGTTGCCTGTGACTGGTAATGTGCAGTTATCTGCTTGTAGCCCATGAAAACAGACAAGTTAACACGAAAAACAGAGTTCTTCAATCTCAGTTTTCACCCTTTAGCACTGACTATTCCTCACCCCCAAATAGTGGTATGATCGTTGATTACAACACGATTTTTGAGCAGAGTTTCAAAAAATTATATTAATAGGAGTTTTTTGTCATATTTAGCTATCTGTCACCTTTCGAGAAAAGCAGTGAACGTTGGACGGACTAAGTCTTGTTTTTATTTTAATTTAGTATTTTGACACTGTGCATCTTGTAACTGGGGAGTCAAAATTCTTCAGTTACTGTTCGCACTCTGTGCAGAGTACTCACCCTGGCCAGTTGCCGCTGCAGGCGCGTCAGGGCGAGCCGCTCGCGCTGCCCGTTGCGCTGCTCGGCCTCCAGTGCTCGTTCCAGCTCCACGACGCGCGCCTCCAGGCTCTCCTGCAACACGCAAGCAAACAAACTCTGTCACCACACAGTCCGACTCCACCAGTCATTGCAGTTCGCAGTTAATACTATTTGGGGAAGAGAGTCAAAGCGTAAGATTGTAAGGCGGAGAGGATATTCGATACAAATATCACAGTTGCAGGCAGGATGAAGTGACATAACTAGGATACGGCAGCAAGAACGCTTGCCCAAGGCGCCGTCTCACTGGGGATTCGTTGTTATGACAGGCGAAAGAAGGGGAAGCAAAAGGGGAAGATGGAGGAGGGAGGGCGAAATGGGTGAGGGAGAAGATGTAAGAGAAGCATCACCGGAAACCAGGAGATTGAAACTGAACTCTGATGGGCAACAGTTTCGTAACATCAATGTCTCTGCCTGGTACAGAGACGGTTGTGTCTCTGTTTGGCTACTAGATGGAGACACTTTACTGCACGTGAACCAATGCAACAAAAATGTGACGAGTACATTTTGCGTTTGTTGTTTTGTTTCTTAAGGCTTTACATCGACCGCGAAACAAAAAATTAGAGATCAATCGCTTTACTGTTACAAGTAATGCGACACTGGACTGTGAATTTTTCATGTTCTGAGTTGTATCGCATAAAAAACAAGTTACTGAAATTTGTACCTTTTACTTCATTGTAAAATCATGTTGATTTCAATTAAAGAATAAACGTTCACGAGGATTGAACAAAAATGAGGTGTCGGCATGGAAAGGGTGGGGATATAAATTCGAAGTTTGCGCAAGGCGCCAGTTGTGCCAGAGGCCAAATAAAAATGAAAAATAGAAATTCGCTAGGTGCGATTAGGACTCGCATACCGGGGCTTCCGTACAAACTTCATTATTTATAAACACAGTTCATCCATTATGGAAAAAACTACATTTTGTCTATGGAGCGCGTGACTGATTATTTTGTAATTTTTTGTTTGTTTATTTATAGACGCAATCACGTCTTTATGACACAGTAATAACCGGTTCGGCCATACAATGACCATCTTCAGATTCTAAAGGCGGCATACACTGAACAGGTTCATTCGTTGTCAAACTCATGAACCTGTATTCTTCGTATGCCGCCTTTCGAATCTGAATATGGTCATTGTATGGCGAAACCGGTTATGAGTGTGTCATAAACATGTGACTGCATCTATAAATTAAAAACAAATTTACAGTACATCCATTCCGGGGGTCGAGGAACTCTACAATTTCTGACTGTTACCGGTATTCATACTGGCGAGATATCGCTCCCAGAGTTGCCATGACTTTTGAGCATGTTTTTATTTTAAGTTTGAAGTTGGACAGCAAATGATAAAAGAAACATAATAACGCCGCGTGGGAAAGTCGCGTGGTCCAAGGGGCCTTGCCACGGTTCGCGCGGCTTTCCCTCCGTCGGAGGTTCGAGTCCTCACTCGGGAATGGGTGTGTGTGTGTGTGTGTGTGTGTGTGTGTGTGTGTGTGTGTGTGTGTGTGTGTGTGTGTGTGTGTGTGTTGTCCTCAGCGTAAGTGTAAGTTAGTTTAAGTTAGATTAAGTAATGTGTAGGCCTAGGGAAAGATGACCTTAGCAGTTTGTCACCACAGGATCTTACCACAAATTTCCAAACATAATCACTCATTAACAATGTCGTATATTTTTCTTTTACTTGTAGTGTTAAACCTTGATTCTTGCCAGATTTCATGATTCTAGACCAACGTCAAGTACTCTATAGGTTCTGATGAGTGAGTCTGCGAGTATCAAAATAGATGACGTAAATGGCAGTAGCTTTTGTATGCACTGACTTTGAAGCATAAATGTTTTATACTGCCAAGGAACCAGTATACGACCAGTATACGTAATACGTTTACCCGTTCTTGGCAAAAAAGGGTTTTTAACCGTCGCACAAAAAAGTCATCCAACAAGGGGTCCATTTTTACCGACTGATATACCGAAACATTAGAAGTGTCACCAACAGGCTGTATCTTTCTGATCTCTGTTTTGTTACATTGATCTACTTTAACCATAAATATTTTACAATTAATAAGATAAATACTTTGTACTTACGAATTTCCTATAACAAAAACTGCAGAAATCACCTGCCCATTTCTTCAGGGGACTTCGCCAACTCACGGATAAAACTGTGTTCATTTCACGTAAGGAGCATTCTTGAAGAAGCAAAAATCTGGACCGGCACAGGGGACCAGAGGCCGAATGAAAATGCGGGGACGGCACGAGCGTCACCAGCGTCTTACCCGAATAATCGCAGTGACAGTGATTACTGATCAGGCACTGATGTCTCCCACGTCTTGACTCTCTTACAGTTCAGGCCACAATGAATTTAAAAAAATGTTCTTAAACCTTGACGAGGTGGTGCACGGTATTTGGAGAAGACAAGTAACTGTTTTGCCTGCTAAACTGACATTCACCCATTGTTAATAACTTTTGCATGTGAAGCGTGAAACAGTTACACTCCTGGAAATGGAAAAAAAGAACACATTGACACCGGTGTGTCAGACCCACCTTACTTGCTCCGGACACTGCGAGAGGGCTGTACAAGCAATGATCACACGCACGGCACAGCGGACACACCAGGAACCGCGGTGTTGGCCGTCGAATGGCGCTAGCTGCGCAGCATTTGTGCACCGCCGCCGTCAGTGTCAGCCAGTTTACCGTGGCATACGGAGCTCCATCGCAGTCTTTAACACTGGTAGCATGCCGCGACAGCGTGGACGTGAACCGTATGTGCAGTTGACGGACTTTGAGCGAGGGCGTATAGTGGGCATGCGGGACGCCGGGTGGACGTACCGCCGAATTGCTCAACACGTGGGGCGTGAGGTCTCCACAGTACATCGACGTTGTCGCCAGTGGTCGGCGGAAGGTGCATGTGCCCGTCGACCTGGGACCGGAGAGCAGCGACGCACGGATGCACACCAAAACCGTAGGATCCTACGCAGTGGCGTAGGGGACCGCATCGCCACTTCCCAGCAAATTAGGGACACTGTTGCTCCTGGGATATCGGCGAGGACCATTCGCAACCGTCTCCATGAAGCTGGGCTACGGTCCCGTACACCGTTAGGCCGTCTTCCGCTCACGCCCCAACATCGTGTAGCCCGCCTCCAGTGGTGTCGCGACAGGCTTGAATGGAGGGACGAATGGAGACGTGTCGTCTTCAGCGATGAGAGTCGCTTCTGCCTTGGTGCCAATGATGGTCGTATGCGTGTTTGGCGCCGAGCAGGTGAGCGCCACCATCAGGACTGCATACGACCGAGGCACACAGGGCCAACACCCGGCATCATGGTGTGGGGAGCGATCTCCTACACTGGCCGTACACCTCTGGTGATCGTCGAGGGGACACTGAATAGTGCACGGTACATCCAAACCGTCATCGAACCCATCGTTCTACCATTCCTAGACCGGCAAGGGAACTTGCTGTTCCAACAGGATAATGCACGTCCGCATGTATCCCGTACCACCGAACGTGCTCTAGAAGGTGTAAGTCAACTACCCTGGCCAGCAAGATCTCCGGATCTGTCCCCCATTGAGCATGTTGGGGACTGGATGAAGCGTCGTCTCACGCGGTCTGCACGTCCAGCACGAACGCTGGTCCAACTGAGGCGCCAGGTGCAAATGGCATGGCAAGCCGTTCCACAGGACTACATCCAGCATCTCTACGATCGTCTCCATGGGAGAATAGCAGCCTGCATTGCTGCGAAAGGTGGATATACACTGTACTAGTGCCGACACTGTGCGTGCTCTGTTGCCTGTGTCTATGTGCCTGTGGTTCTGTCAGTGTGATCATGTGATGTATCTGACCCCAGGAATGTGTCAATAAAGTTTCCCCTTCCTGGGACAATGAATTCACGGTGTTCTTATTTCAATTTCCAGGAGTGTATATCGAATCACAGACAAGACGATCACATTGGATCAGCCTGTAACGAACCCGATTGCCCCATTGTCAGTCGTACATTAGGATATCTACAACACGCTAATTCCCGTTCAAGTCGAAAACAATTAATTCATCAGGAAGCACACTCCCAATAAAGGCTGCTGGAGAGCGACTCAATTAAAATAATTTGCGTTGCGGCGGTAAACAAAGGGAGCGAGCAACTGGTCCGGCCCAAGTTTTAATGGCAGCGGTAGGAGACGGTCGGGAAGGGGGGGGGGGGAGGGGGGCAGAGAGGAGGGTGTTCCGTCCGGTAATCCGCGCCCGTGTTTCGCAGTTTGCGGACTGCTTGGCCGTGATTAATCGCGGGGATTGCCGGGCTTATCATGCGGCGTGGTGCGGCGAGGCGCGCTGGCCCGGCCCACCCCACCCCCTTAAACATTCATTGGGGCGGCGGGGATTTGCATGGCCTCCCTTATTTATTAGCCGGCAAGTGCGCTCCTCCGAGTGACATTACGCGACACACGTACCGTTCCACAACTGCAGAAACGCCAGGTGATAAGCACACACTGTCAAGTACTTTGTACACTGTTCTGAGACCTGAGGGGCTTCGTGCGGGACTACGAGGGTGATGGTAACTTGGATATGTCCACTGCGTAGGAAACTATGCCGTATGCTTGTTGTGAATGTTCACGCAGTTCTCGTTATCATTTCCATTAAACATTGTTTACTGACTGAAATATACAAATATTTGTTAAAATCCATTTGCCAGGTTTCAAGGGTTTTCAAGCTCATCTTCAGATGAGGCTCGCATAAATTATACAGTCCCCTTAAAAGTATCCGGACACATACTAGGTAAAGCAAGCAAAGCTCTGTAGTCTGGCTCACGGGCTAACAGAAACCGACCGACGGCTGTGTCAACCTCTGCCAATGGCATCATTTGGAAGCGATATGGAGACGCACGGCGTCAACACACTGCTCTTCCGGTCGTTGTTGGCTTTCTCGACATTTGCCGCCTTTATGCCGGTCGGCAGTGACAGAATCGACCCGCACGCCCTGCAATCTTTCTCAAACGATTTTACAAGACCTATTCAGTAAAAATTAAAAAAATAGAAAAAAACATTTTTGATTTACATGTCAGGTTCATTATGATGTGCCCACCATTTCGTTAAGTGGTCATAGTTATTGGGATATTTATGTGGAAGTAAGACACCTCGCGAAATTCGAAAATGTTTGCAATGAAAATTAGTGGTCGCTATGATTTTGCTTTTGGTGGATATTATATAATATGTTGCTGCGTATGAACCTGCGCTGACATATTGATATCTTTGGACTTGGTTGGAGGTTTCTATCTGTCACCAATCTCGAGGAAATTGATCTGACGTAGAGCACTCATCTGCGTTCGCACCGCGTCTGCGATAAAACCCACAACATTCCTCATATTTCATAAAAGGTTTGAGATATCGAAATGAGATTTTGGCAAATGACAGCACACAAATGGGAGAGTATTTTGCTGCATAGTTATTATGCAAAACGTCATTATCTACCGTGTTATTCCACTAACAACCGACTTTTCCGATGAAAGAATGTAACTTTTATGGGCCATCGATATCTAGTGAAACGAGAAATGCTACGGGTTTTGAAACAATATAAATGAAGTCATTACACTTTTGTTTTGTCCCTAGAATGTCCTATCTTCATAAGATGCTGACCTTACTTTTCCTCAGTTCGTCACTTATTAAACTTAATAAACCACTGTTTCATAATTATCTCGAAATTGCGTCCGCAAAACACGTTTGTGGGGTAAGACTGTGTTAACTCCGGTGAGCTTTGGCGAAAGAAGCTAATTTTAATATGGCAATAAGATAAATATGTACGTTTTACTCAGAATTCCCCACTCGTCTGTCTTCTACGAAATTTACAAATGGTTAACAAACCAGGCGTAAATAAAAAGCTGAATTTCGCGGAATTCTTTTTAGATACTAACCAAAGAAGAGGTGACAAATCATTTTGAATGGTCACCATGCAAGTGCAGGCGTGGAGGAACCCCGTTCAATTGCTACCAAAAATGTGAGTGTAAGCTGCAGTTCAGAACAGCATTTCCCCTACAGCGCTCTTAGCGTCTCCCCCCCACTCCCCCCCTCCCCCCCTTCCTCCAGCACTGCTGCTGTGCCAGCGCTTTCCCAGCCGATTGCGCATATTGTGGGTCATATTTAACGGCTGACTGTCTGCAAAAAGTCGGTCGCCAACCACTTTCAAATCGCAGTAGAACGAAATTGGAAATTTGTGGTAAGTTCTTAAGGGACCAAACTGTGTAATCTAACTTAAACTAACTTACGCTAAGGACCACACACACACCCATGCCCGAGGGAAGACTCGAACCTCCGATGGGGGCAGCCGCGCGGACCGTGACAAGGCCTCTGAGACGGCGCGGCTACCCCGCACGGCAGTAGAGCAGATAATGATGAAATGCACTGGTGGCGAGCGGAACGTGCCCGGATCACAGGTTGACGGATGGAGCAAGGTGTCGGTGTCCAAGTGGATCGCGCGCGGCTGAGCGCGCCTGGCGGCGTAATTAATTAGGACCGTAATTTCACGGAGTGTCCCACGGCCGCGGGCGGCGGAAAGACCATGCGAGCGCACAGCCCGCGGTCGCTGTGGCCCCGCTAATGGCGCGGCCGGCTCTGCCCCGTGCCGTATCGGCAGCTAATCTGCGGCCAGTGATAAATCCCAGTTGGGATTTCCGCGGCCGATAATGCACTGCGTGGGGAGCCACCTGCCCACGAACGGCGCCACCGCTGTCTCGACAGCGGGGCCGCAGCAGCGCTCGACACGACCAGCCTCGGTCTGCTGCCAAGATCTGCGCTATCTGTACGTCCATATTAGGAATATCGTCGTATTCTTCTCCAAAATACAGTTTCTGACACGGAATACTTGCAAAAGCGCAATTTTGCACTCCCAAACGTGATCAAACCGTCAGTGAAATTGCCCACTTTGACTGGAATACTCTCTTTCAAATTCCGAAGGTGGCAGGGGTAAAATACAAAGAGCGAAAGGCTATTTACAATTTGTACAGAAATCAGATGGCAGTTATTAGAGTCGAGGGGTATCAAAGGGAAGCAGTGATTGGGGAGGGGGTGAGACAGGGTTGTAGCCTCTCCCCGATGTTATTCAATCTGTATATTGAACAAGCAACAAAGGAAACGAAAGAAAAGTTCGGAGTAGGTATTAAAATCCATGGAGAAGAAATAAAAACTTTAAGGTTCGCCGATGACATTGTAATTCTGTCAGAGACAGCAACGGACTTGGAACAGCAGTTGAACGGAATGGATAGTGTCTTGAAAGGAGGGTATAAGATGAACATCAACAAAAGCCAAACGAGGATAATGGTATGTAGCCGAATTAAGTCGGGTGATGCTGAGGGAATTAGATTAGGAAATGAGACACTTAAAGTAGTAAAGGAGTTTTGCTATTTGGGGAGCAAAATAACTGATGATGGTCGAAGTAGAGAGGATATAAAATGTAGACTGGCAATGGCCCGGAAAGCGTTTCTGAAGAAGAGAAATTTGTTAACATCGAGTATTGATTTAAGTGTCAGGAAGTCGTTTCTGAAAGTATTTGTATGGAGTGTAGCCATGTATAGAAGTGAAACGTAGACGATAAATAGTTTGGACAAGAAGAGAATAGAAGCTTTCGAAATGTAGTGTTACACAAGAATGTTGAAGACTATATGGCTAGATCACGTAACTAATGACGAGGTATTGAATATAATTGGGGAGAAGAGGAGTTTGTGGCACAACTTGACAAGAAGAAGGGACCGGTTGGTAGGACATGTTCTGAGGCATCGAGAGATCACCAATTTAGTATTGGAGGGCAGCGTGGAGGGTAAAAATCGTATAGGGAGACCAAGAGATGAATTCACTAAGCAGATTCAGAAGGATGTAGGTTGCAGTAGGTACTGGGAGATGAAGAAGCTTGCACAGGATAGGGTAGCATGGAGAACTGCATCAAACCAGTCTCAGGACTGAAGCACACAACAACAAAATGGCGTATCTCACATTTACCCTGTGATTTTGCGAAGTTAATTACTGACGTATTTTACCAAGGGAAATGTATTTCTGAAATTTCATCACTCTACCTTAACTATTTTTTTGTGTTGCGATTCTTTTGCGTCAGCGTTTATTCCATCATGCGATTTGTTGTCGACAATATTGACTCATGCAGAAGAAACTGCTATAGTCATTCAGTAAACACCTGAGAGAAGAACTATTTTCTCTTGGAAATACTTCATTACTCATTGTATAGGACGGTATGCAGTATATCAGCGGATTTCATTTTTAGTAAATTACCAGCGTAACTGAAATAATAAACGACAATACCCAAATCTTCGAATCTGGTTTCCTTGTGGCACACTCGTTCTATTCGGTAAAGGAGTTTGTAGTAGTTGAAAACGTTTCTCTGTAAGGTGTTATGTATTCGTATACTCTTTGACAAATCTTTCTTTTTGTTTTATTAATTCTTTAGTTATTTTGTTTATAAATGTTCTAATCAATATTCTGCACATTATGTACGGTTTCGTAACATGATCCAGTAGCTTCCACGTACATTTAAAACTAGAAAACTACTGCACAGTTCATATTTAAAGGGCTGACATAGGGTTCTTCTAACCACTTTCACAATATTTCTTTATCGTTCCACTTTCGAACAGCGCGCGGGAAAAACGAGCCCTGATTTCTGTTATTTCATTACTATGGTCTTTTCCGTTATACAGGTGAAGGTGAACAAAATATTTTCTCATTAAGAGAAGCAACTTGGTGACTGAAGTTTCTTGAAAAAATCTCTCCTAATGAGTAAGGCCTTTGTTTTAATGATTCCCACCGCAACTCGGGTATCATGTGCTTGAGACTCTCCCCCCTAATTTGAGATAGTTCAAAACGAGCTTCCGTTCTTTAAACTTTTACCATCTTCTCCGCTTTGGTTCGTGTGATTTCAAGAAATCTGATAAATAAATAAAATAAATGCGGATCTGCATGTTTGATGTGATGTATCGAGATTACAGCAGTAAGATAAATGTACGCTTTGTCAGTATCAAACCACTATATTGCTATTTCTTGTTGACTTCAAGTTGCGACAACAACACATTCATTCACGGCCAGGGTCTGCTACAGATATTTGCACGTATTTCATGAGAACAGGAGCATAATTTTTCCATGCGCACAAGTTAAGAGTTGATACCGCAGTATGATGTGACTGTACCCTTGGCCAGAAGGGGGCATAAGTCATCAGAGGCCACCAAGTGCTACATGAATTTTGGAATGTCGATCTGAGCGGGGAAGCGTGAAGTTTTCGACCATGATGGAAAGTGGTTTCTCCTTGTGTCTGCCTATGTGAAATCTACAAGCGCTCAGGGCCCTCGCAAACAGCTCCATACTTTATGGCTGTGGGAGGCTAGTAACAGCTAGTGACATATGAAAGAAGCGTTCTCTTATCTTTCCCCTCCCCCTGTCTCCTCAAGCTCTCTATGCACATGGAATAACGTAGTAGTACACACGAGACTACTAGGCATTTGTTATGATACTTTATTAATCTGACACGCATTCACAGCAAACGGAAAAATAACCGGAACAGAACAATGCATAAGGATAGAAGAACGCACATTACAGTCGCGAACATTTCGCTCAGCCCTACATATCAATATATCCACAGGGGAGTGTTCATAAATCTTGAGGTGATGTTCCTTCTTGAAAAGGCTGGGGAGGCAAGATTTAGAGCGGGCGCTGATACGCAAGTGAGGGTGAAAGCTACAGAGCCAGAAATTCTGGGAGCCCTCGCACCTCGGCAGGAAGACTGCACCCGCTCCGTAAGCAACGCTACCGTCAAAAGCAAAAGCATACCCCCCCCCCCCTCTTTTTTCCCCTGATCCACTCTTCCCTTTCACCCCAGAATTCCCTCATTATAATGAACTTCTCTTGTCGACGAACACGGAGGCGAGCTAGAAGTTTATCAAAGTTATTAAGTAAGGTCCAACTCTTTTATGCGCCCTCCATCGGTAGGCTCGCGCGAGTAGGGCTGGATTCCTGCGCGGGATTTGCCGCTTCAGATAAGCCGAAGTGCTATAGCTGCCGCTGCCGCCGCCGCCGCCCCCAGACCTCCGTCGCAATCCGCACGCCGCTTATGAAAGAGGAAGTCGTGCTCGGAGCCGGCGCGGCGCGGCGCGTCCGGAATTTCAAACTATCCTGTAATTGTTTAGCGGTGACTGCGTATTGATTTGGCTGGCGGCCGCGTGCGATTCTGGATGGATCCTTGCGTCGCTCGGTGCGGCGGCGGGGTGAGAGAGTAGAGACAGGGGTGAAACCGGAACTCAAACAAAATTCTCCGTCGCGACAAATGTCTGCGTACGTGTTCGTCATAACGGAATCACATTCGACAAGACAAAAGAATGAGATACGCTAGGTCAAAACTGGACCCCCCTCTCCCACTCTCTCTCTCTCTCTCTCTCTCTCTCTCTCACACACACACACACACACACACACACACACACACACACACACACGGAGAGAGAGAGAGAGAGAGAGAGAGAGAGAGAGAGAGAGAGAGAGAGAGAGAGAGAGAGAGAGAGAGAGAGAGATTGGGGGGGGGGGGGGGGAAGGGGGTGGGGAAGGGAAGGAGAGAGCGAGGGGGAAGGCAGGAGGCAGGAAGGAAACAGGTGGAAGCTCTAGGCTTGACAGTGAAAAACTCTATATTTCTTATTCTTGCCACTGGCTAGGTTCCATACCTCAGTAAAGCCTGTTTAACAATCCACTACGACTAATATAAGTTCTTCAGACGATACAAAGGGTGTACCAGCCACAAAATTCTTTATGTGAGGATAGCTAAAAACTGGGCGGCGCCAAGGGGGTACTGTTTCAACAATTTTCAAATCGCATTGATTTCCTAGGGCCCAAGCATTTTTGTAGGTGCGTGGCCTGTTTTGAAAGAATATGACTTTATTTCCCTCTTATAATTAATTCCTCCTAATTTTTTTTTTCATCCAGTTGATCCTTAACATCGGTGATGTATTTGACAGCTACTGTTTCATCGTTTGTAACGTAGCCAACAGGTACAATAATTCTGGATCCCTTAAAACCCTTAATAATCTTTCCAGCTTCTATATTCACAGCAAAAGATTAAAGTGCAAGTGAATTAAATATTTTTGAAAACGATCCAAAACAGTTTTGGTATTCACTCGATAAATGTATCCATTTAGCTTGCACAAATCTTTCTTATGACTAATTTCTTCATTTTTATAATGTAATCATAGTTGCGACATGTCTGTGTTGACACAGATTTCAGACACCTAAAAAAGGCCATCGCCCAATACCGTCTTGTGCACTGTGTGCGTCATCTGCAACAGAGGATCGCCTAGGTTTGAGTTCCGCCGCTCGTTAATTCTAAAAATGAGGAAGATGATTTCTTATAGCCCTCCACCAACTTTGGATTAATTTCTTATGATCATAAACAAAAAAGGCGATATTACTCCAGTTTATCCATTTGGACAAAAACATAAAACACAACTTCATTATAAACTGTACAGTCTAAACTACATCACAGAGAAATTGACGTATTGTGCTGATGTTCTAACAGGAAAATCATTCACTTACGTCAATGTGCTCTCCCTGAAACAGATCAAGAAATTTGCCCCTTGCCCTATGCATACTTACGTAATGATACAGGTGAGTTGCAACCAACAAAAATGGTTCAAATGGCTCTAAGCTTGTTCACTCAAGTACGAGCAGCCCTTAGCGGCTCGCCATCTTATTTACAACTATTCATGACGTCGCCTTTCCGGCTTAATTTTTTTTTAAATGGGACTTGTAAGTAATGCATCTCTTTCCAGCCAGTACAAACTTTAATTTTATTAATGTATTATATACCTAATATGTTTTAGTACAATTTAATTCTGAAGACGACGCTCATAGTAGCGTCGAAACCTGGTCAATTTTCACTTAATATTTGTGAGCGAGGGCTTATTTGTTCTGATACAATTCTGACACTGTCACTGAACCTTAGCAGCTATGTTACAAGCTTTACAAAGTACGCTTGGTGGAGCTGCTCTGAATACGACCAATGTGAATGTGAAGAAACAAAGATGGCTGAACATTTGCCCATGTGGCCACAGATGGAGTTTGTTTGCACAGCGGAAGATATACTTTTGTGTAGTGACAAAACCATTAAATTAGCAGCCTTTTGGAGGCAGCGACTTTAGGCGTTTTCACCCGGACACGGAAAGAAAGTAAGTAAGTAAGTATCACAGAAGTTTTATTACCACAGTAAGAATGGCTGCAGTTTTACCGTTCTTGCGTAGTATTTATGATACCGTGTTCTGTTGGCGGATGATTCTGATTCTGACCAAACAAACGTGGGAGTCTGCCGATTCGTTTGCGTGTCGCGTACTTTACGCTGATATCGACCTAAGTAGCATCTGCAGAAAAGGACTCAGTGCTGAGAAACATATACAGCCAGGGATAAGTGACTCCTCAGACAGCTTAGTAAAGGAAACTAAAAGTCATGGGTAATGCATGAGAAGACTTGTTCGGGATTCGACCTGCAAGAAAGCGAAACTGCAGAAAATAAAGGGGTGTGTCGCGACGCGAGAGTGGAGACTGTCGCGAGATGCTGCGTGTTCGGTGGCTGCGACGGCGTGCACAAATAAAGCGAGACGATGGGGACGGCCGATAGCAGGTGCGACAACACGGGAGGAGAGCCGTACAAGGGGAGCGCGTCGCAGAGATCGCGGCGGCCCGCGATTACCGCCGACCGGCGCGGCTGCTAATTAAATGGAGACATGCGCGGCCACGCCCTCCGCGGCTTCATTAAACCGCGCGCGCCTTAATATAAACCGCCTATCTTAAATCAGTTGGCCCGCAGCCATACATCACCGGGGGAGCCGCTAAGAGGATTCGGATTAAGAGCGTGCTTCCAGCGGGCCTTCTGATCAGCCGCACCGATAGCTGCTCGCCTCTTCAGCTGCCAGCTGCCTCCTCTGGCCCTGTCCGAATCCAGACAGTCGTCAGCAGCAGTCTCGGTTCTTCCAAGGAGCACTTTGTACTTTATCGCCATTATATTTCCGTATTTAGCAGGAAGATGGGAAACGAAGCATTTCATATACACTAAATCATCCATCGATTTGGCTGTAGGGGGAAAATTCTCATTTCGTATTTATTCCTTGTCGATAGATTCACGTCTACAGCTCAAGTCGTAATACGATTATAATACACATCTGAAATGAGCAACCGTCACACTCTAACGCGTCATTGCCTCACGGAACAAAACAGTAGTCGCCTCCACAGAAGAGCACACTGGTCGCCCTGGACGTCTGTATATGTACTAGGGTCACTCCAAAAGACATGCACACTATTTTTTAAAAAATATCCATCTTTTATTCTACATGTCTGAAAGTTTTACAGTGTGTAGATACATCCTTTGGGAACAATACTTCCATTTCTCTACATAATTTCCATCCCTCTCAACTGTAGTAGAGCTGTGATTATCAGAAGAGAGTGGAAGTATTGAGGGAAAGTCGTAACAAGCCAACTATCATAAAGCTTTACCCAAGGCCGACATGAGAGCCTCCTTTTTGCGGTTAGACCCTGCAAAATACAAGTCTGCACCGCGAGGACGAAATCACACAAGGGGAGCAACTGCAGTACAGTAGATGGAGAGCATTGAATAGATTAAGAAGATCCCTTATCATTAATTACCTACAATATAGCAGGTCAGCAACTGGAAGCAGTTAATTCCATAAATTATCTGGGAGTACGCATTAGGAGCGAATTAAAATGGGATGATTATATAAAGTTGATCGTTGGTAAAGCAGATGCCAGACTGAGATTCATTGGAAGAATCCTAAGGAAATGCAATCCGAAAACAAAGGAAGTAGGTTACAGTACGCTTGTTCCCCCACTGCTTGAATACTGCTCAGCAGTGTAGGATCCGTACCAGATAGGGTTGATGGAAGAGATAGAGAAGATCCAACGGAGAGCAGCGCGCTTCGTTACAGGATCATTTAGTAATTGCGAAAGCGTTACGGAGATAATAGATAAACTCCAGTGGAAGACTCTGCAGGACAGACGCTCAGTAGCTCGGTACGGGCTTTTGTTAAAGTTTAGAGAACATACCCTCACCGAAGAGTCAAGCAGTACATTGCTCCCTCTCGCGAAGGGACCATGAGGATAAAACATACAGATTATAGCCCACACAGAGGCATACCGACAATCCTTCTTTTCACGAACAATACGAGACTGGAATAGAAGGGAGAACTGATAGAGGTACTCAAGGTAACCCCGCCACACATCCTGGCTTGCGGAGTATGGATGTAGATGTAGATGCCTTAGGCCATCTTGCAACCAGCGCCTGTATACCCGCACGGTCACATTCTGGACTAACCTGATGGAGCCACTGTTTGCCAGCGTGCAAAAGGGAGTCTTCATATTCAAACCTTGTTCCACGAAGAGCGTCTTTCAGTTTCCCAAAGAGATGACAGTCACATGGAGCCAGGCCAGGACTGTAAGGGGATGTTCCAGTGTTGTCCATCCGAGTTTTGTGATCGCTTCCATGGTTTTTTGAGTGACATGTGGCCGTGCATTGTCGTGCAACAGAAGAACATTCTGCTTTTGCCGGTGTGGTCGAACACGACTCAGTTGAGCTTGAAGTTTCTTCAGTGTCGTCACATATGCATCAGAATTTATGGTGGTTCCACTTGGCATGATGTCCACAAGCAAGAGTCATTCGGAATCGAAAAACACCGTAGCCATAACGTTTCCAGCAGAAGGTGTGGTTTTGAATTTCTTTTTCGTGGGTGAATTTTCATGATGCCACTCCACTGATTGCCTCGTCGTCTCTGGTGAAAAATGATGGAGCCATGTTTCATCACTCGTCACAGTTTTTGCGAGAAACTCATCTCCACCATTCTCGTACTGCTCCAAAAGTTCGCTACCGTTTTTCTTGTTTCTTGGTGAGCCACTCTCAACATGCTGGGAACCCACCTCGTACGAACCTTTTTTAACGCCAACGATTTCAGTATTCTGTAAACACTTCCTTCCCCTATGCCAACGTAGCATGACAATTCGTCCACTGTGATGCGTCTGTCAGGAGTCACCAATTCGTTAGCTCTCTGCATATTGTCTGGAGTGTGAGCAGTACGAGGCCTGCCACTGCGAGGACAATCCTCAATATTTCCGTGTCCGCTTTCATCAGGTAACCTGCTTGCCCACCGACTAACTGTACTGTGATCGACAGCAGCATCTCCATACACCTTTTTCAACCTCTTGTGGATGTTTCCCACTGTCTCGTTTTCACAGCACCGGAATTCTATGACAGCACGTTGCTTCTGACGAATGTCAAGTGTAGCAGCCATGTGGAAGACATGCTGTGACGGCGCGATTCACGGGAACAGGTTGAACTAAGTTTGAAAACAAGCGGGAAGGATCTATCTACACACTGTAAAACTTTCACACATACAGAATTAAAACTGTTGTTGTTGTCTTCAGTCCTGAGACTGGTTTGATGCAGCTATCCATGCTACTCTATCCTGTGCAAGCTTCTTCATCTCCCAGTACCTACTGCAGCCTACATCCTTCTGAATCTGCTTAGTTTATTCATTGATTGGTCTCCCTCTACGATTTTTACCCTCCATGCTGCCCTCCATTACCAAATTGGTGATCCCTTGATGCCTCAGAACTTGTCCTACCAACCGGTCCCTTCTTCTTGTCAAGTTGTGCCACAAACTCCTCTTCTCCCCAATTATATTCAATACCTCTTCTTCTATTCTCTTCTTGTCCAAACTATTTATCGTCTACGTTTCACTTCCATACATGGCTACACTCCATACAAATACTTTCAGAAACGACTTCCTGACACTTAAATCAATACTCGATGTTAACAAATTTCTCTTCTTCATAAACGCTTTTCTTGCCATTGCCAGTCTACATTTTATATCCTCTCTACTTCGACCATCATCAGTTATTTTGCTCCCCAAATAGCAAAACTCCTTTACTACTTTAAGTGTCTCATTTCCTAATCTAATTCCCTCAGCATCACCCGACTGAATATTGAAAACTGTATTTTTACAACAATAGTGTGCATTTCTTTTGGAGTGACCCTCGTATGAACAGCCCAGTCACATCAATGTCACCAGAGTGAATGTTCGACGTCACCGTGCAGCAACCACTCAGACGGGAGGTGGCAGCACTATAGCGGACGCTAAATAAAGCTTGTTAGGGGGAATTCGGAAAACAATGCAGTCGTCGCCATAATGCGGGAATGGAGCGCTTTGTACGACGTCCAAAAGGGTATGATCATTGGCTTTGTGGCGAAGGGTGGAAGCATTTCAGAAATGGCTAAGTCTGTAAACTGTCACCGTGCCGCCGTGGTTAAAGTATACCGTGCACAGCAAAATGGCGCTATACAAAACCGGTGTCTGGCAACTGTGGTGCACCATGGACCATAGAGGACAGTGATGAACGAAGGCTGCGAAAAGGTGCACGGGCAAATAGATGTTGTGACGACCCTCTCTTGTTTTTGCTGTTGATGTTGAGCCGCTACTGCTACAGCTCGGCCGGTGGAATGGAGACGCGATGCGCAGTGATGGTTGTCCCAGTCGGATATAGTGCAATAGCACCTGAAAATCTCTAAAGAAAATCGTTCCTCGCGTAATGTATTAAAGTCCGTTTGCGAGTCCACACAGTTTTCTCAGCGATGCGAACTGATGTTTTTCATTGTATGTTTTTATGATGATTTGCTATTCCCGGTTAGTTGGCTATTGCAGTATTGAGTGAATCATTCATCATCAGCGTCGTTTCACACCACAAAAGCGAGGAAAAATTCATTTGCGGTTCAGTATCAGTAGTTGTTTCGCTGCTAGGCACGACGCAAATTCAAAGATAATCTATAATGCTATCTTGCTTTCGTGCGTCGTAGTATTATTTCGGCAAAACGTTCCTTCAGTTCTCAATGTTCATGAAGTCACTCTTTCAATTAAAATGTTCACAGTTAATTAATTCGGATCATCAACTATCACACAGTTCAATTAATGATGGACCAAACACTGAGATTTTCATTACTGACGAACAATTTTTATTGTTCCTTCTTAGCAGTTACTTTATAATCATCACACCACACGCACACCAATGGATCAGATCAATTACGATTCTTTTCAGTTCGGTGATCGTGACAATTACGACAACTTTTACAATCGGCGTATCTGTATTATCTTCGTGTGGTCGTATTAATGTTTCCTACTCAAGGCTAATAAGGTATTGCAGTCTTCCATACTATGTCCATTCTTCGTTGTAACTGTTCACTTTGATCAAGGTTGAGTCCAATAACATTATCTCCAATAATTAAAGTTCATTAACTCGTCGTACGCTATCAGAATATCACTTCAGTTCAAGTTATCAAGTCAGAATAACTGAGAACAAAGTCTGCGCATCTCTATCACGCAATAGTAATATTAAAAAAATAGAAACAATCTCATAGCGTTCCGTTTGTTGTACTATAACAAACGGTGCTCTCTCACGACTTGATAACAAGCAAGCTAGCAAGCGACTAATATTTCCATGATCGAGCATTGTAGACGCACTGAATTTCCTTTTCGCCGCGTTTACAGCTCTCTTTCACAATAAATGTTATCTCTAACCGACATATTACCTTGGACTTAACTTTCGTCGTACTGATTTGCAGTCATTACTGAGATGTTTGGTAGCTAATTAAAAATAACCTTTCTTTCTTTCTACCTTTATATCATGACATAGTCAGTAATTATTGAAATTGGTGTTCATCAAAACTTTAAGGTGTTATATTATTGTCGAAGTTGTCGCACCTGTAAGGATAACCCTGTTCCCTACTTTAAATTATCATGACATTCTTATTTGGGTTTTCGGGTTTCTTGCGGTGTTAAAATGTGTAACTGTTGATCAACTGATCGCCCAGATGAACCAAGAGGGGATACCACGAGTGTCTCCTCAGCGACTGTTCAGCGAACGTTACTGCGTATGGGGCTCCGTAGCAGATGCCTGGTTCATGCACCGATGCTGACTGCTGTTCACTGGCGACGCAGGCTGGAATTTGCACGCCAGTAGCAACTAGACGTGTACTGAGTGGCGATAGGTGGCCTTTTCAGATGAAAACGCTCGTTGGCGAGTACGGCGTGAAACTTCTGAAGGCGAGCATCCTGCAACAATCTTCTGAAGAGAGGAAGCGTTATGGTCTGGGGAATGTTTCTGTGGAGTTGATCTCCTAATTCCGAAGCGCACAATGCATCTAATCTTTGAGACTCCCAAAACGTCACTGACTCTCTTTCTGCACGCCCACGCTGCAAAAGGCGGTTATTGAGGCTTTTGACATGTGATAACATTAATGTGATTGGTCTGTGTAGTACTGGTACCTGGCGGTCTTGTGATCCTCCTCTGGTGTCACAGGTCATGGCAGTGAAGTGGTGTATACTGGCCAGTCGGTTGTAGCAGCGTGGCAACGTGGTCGACAAGGAGGCGTGACAAAATGGCAGAAAGACGTTGTCCTGTTCGGACGTGCCCAAGACGACACGGCGATTGAAGTTGCCCGACTTGTTGGTGGGTACACGAGGACGGTTCAGCGTGTTTACAGAGGAATAGTGTACCACTCGCAACCATGAACACAGTGCATGATAAGTTGTCGCAGAGAGTTCCTTACCGACGTTTGAGTAGTTCTTCGAAGTGTGTATCGGCTCTTCATGCATCGGCAGGTCTGCGGACGTCAAGTTTGATTTTTATCTCTTGTTACTGCAGTGTGGAAAATTGGTAATATGGCCAAATTTTGCCCAAAGAGGGGCCTATAGTGCAGTACGTCACTAAAACGGTCAGCATCTGAAAAAGAGATTCAAACACACTGCTGAAGGTGTTACCATTAATTCTCATACACTGAACACCCATTGTCCCACAAAATAGGAGGATATACGATAGTTTACCGACAGGGGCCCGAGAAGAGTGTTATTCATTGTCAATGACAATAGGTTTCAAAATCGACGGGAAGAGCTGCTTAATTGAATGTACAGTCAGTCTTGGAAATAAGTATTCATTCAGTAGGTGGTGACAAACTACGATGGTGTGTTGGGATAGTGAATCACCCACAGTGCCGATACGAGTAAGTACGCTGATGTAGCGTCAGATAACCATTTTCTTGGTGATGAAGCTTCCCGTATGCCATGAATCTATTCTGGGAAAATGAAATACGTTATACTCCGCACGGTCTACGACAGGGCAAAATGTATTCATACGGCGGACTACTTTCAACCAAACAAACGGCTGACGCAGTCCCGGAGTGCATGCCACACTTGTGTGATCATGTGGCGGCCGTGGAGCAACAGAACGTCGGATGTGGGTACCGTGGAACAGCAGCATGGGCCGCAAGGGGAAGGAAACGACCATTGAGGAACGAAACATTGTTGTCACCCAATTTCTTCAACACAAGTCGTATGCCGAAATTGCGAACTTCTTAGAACGAAGCCAAGCGACTGTGCAAGCTACCATTAGGCGATATAGGGACAGACATGTAGTAACAAACAGTGAACGACACGGTCGTCCACAGAAGCTTACAACAAGAGAGACCAGAATGCTACTAAGAATCATCAAGAAAAACCAAAGAACTACAGCGTCGGCACTATCCGCATACGTACATGACCACTTCCGAAAGGACATCACTCCAAGGGAAGTCCTACATCAGCAAAAAGAACAGGAAGTGGCGGATGGAATTCGCGAAACAGCATGTATCCAAGACAGCAGACTTCTGGGATACTGTACTGTTTAGTGATGAAAGCAAATTTAATATCGTGCACAATGATGGTAGGATCTTGGTCTGGAGAAGGCCGAATACAGACCTCGACCGAAACAACATTCAACCCATGGTGAAGCACGGAGGTAGTGGAGTGATGGTATGGGGCTGTATGTCAGCCTCCGGTTTCGGAATGTTAGTGTTTGTGGAAGGTACCATGACAGATTTGTGTATATGAACATTCTCAAACAGAACTTACAACTGAGTGCTAAGGCCTTGGGTCTTCCTGGATATTATTACTTCCAACAGGACAATGATCCCAAACATCGGCTCAAATTATCTGGCTGTGGCCGCTCTACAACACCCCACACACTCTTAAAACACCAGCTCAGTGTCCGGACTTGAATCCCATCGAACACTTGTGGAGTGAGCTGGAAACACGAGTGACAAAACACGACATCCGTGGTAAGCCCTCTTTGAAAGCTGTTCTCGTTCGAGAATGGGAAGGTATCACGTCGGAAACAACAAGAAAATTGGTCCATTCCATGGCACGGAGGTTGCGAGAAGTAATACATCGGAAGGGTATGCATACGAAGTATTAAAAATGTTCTGGATTTGTTAGAAGTGTCATTTTCTGTTGTTGTATGAATACTTAATTCCCAGAGCAGTAGAGAACTTGGCAGATGTTCAGTAGAGAACTTGGCAGACTTTTTGTATTTTCTTTTGTAAAGGCTTGTTCATTCTCGTTCTATATACCAACATAGCTGCATTGGCGACCGGCCAATGTGTATAGTGCATATCCAATTAGTGTTTTTGGTTTAGTATTGTCAATAAAGGCAGTTTACTTTTCCACGCTCTAGTGTATGAATACTTATTTCCATTACTGTAGGTTCGGAGCAAACATTTATAAGAGAACTGCTTGCAGTCTACATCCGGAGTCGAGTAAATCGCAAAACGCGGCAGGTATATCTGCACATCTTCAATGTACCAAACACTGAAGATACTGTCTAGTCTGGTCTGATCAGTTGCGATTTTTCTTCTTTCACCAAACAGTGCAAGCAGCTAGTGCACTAGCTACCCAGTGGGACGTTTATCTCTCAGTGTGCGGAGGCGGTCCTTTGATGTTTGGAGCGGTGTGCTTTTCGTACCATGACTGGATCTCAATTGTTAAGAATGTTTATATATTAAGTATGTCGTGGACGCTCTCTTCTGCAAATATAACAGGCGTACTTACAGGGCCGGATGAGGACATTCCAGGTTTCGTGAACAGTCATCGTTCCTCCAATGGTCCGCTAGATCCTATAGAACATGTTTAGGACTGTTTAGAACAGCGGGTCAAAAGTAGCGACCAGTACCCCAGAAATCTGGAAGCTCTAATCAGTCTGGCTTCAGTTGGCTACGCCATACATGGACAAATTTGTGGACCTACTTTCTCGCCAGACTGAGACTAATATGAAGTGTAGAGGTTACGTCAGACTGTCTTAGCACGGTGTCTCCTGCGGATGCCTAGTTTCCTGTCCGGTGTGCTTATCAAGGGGGTCAGCTCTGCATCAAATTTGCGCTCTTACTTACCAGTAGTTCTGTTTCAGAAAAGGTCCCCTTTGGCGGCTAAACAACTCGTGATGTGACGAAATATCACTTAATTATAGTTTGCAGTGCTCATTCAGATATTCTTGTCACTACTGTTTATTTTCTAGTATCTGCGCACTTGCTTAATTTTGACGAGGTAGCAGTACTACTACATCCAAAATATTTATAAAAAACACTGGTAAAATGGAGATTTTCCAGCTACGTTGATAATCAAGTTTATCTTGTCGCAGGTTGTTAAAACTCGCATCGTTGCAGAGGCCGCCAACACATGCGAGATCTAACAAAAAGGTAAATGAAACTTCAGTCTCCCGCTTGGTTAGATTGTTTCGGGAGGGGGAGGGGGGAGGGGGCAGACAGCGAGGTCATCGGTCTCGTCGGATTAGGGAAGGACGGGGAAGGAAGTCAGCCGTGCCCCTTCAAGGGAACCATCCCGGCATTTGCCTGGAGCGATTTAGGGAAATCATGGGAAAAAAATCAGTATGGCCGGACGCGGGATTGAACCACCGTTCTCCCGAATGCGAGTGCAGTGTGTAGCCTCTGCGCCATCTCGCTCGGTCAGTCTCCCGTTTCGTGCTACTAATGTGAGAAGAGGTGGCAGTATGAAAGTGGTCATTACAACAACAACTCAAAATCTTACGATAAACATTTAACTATCTCACGAAACACCGTTCAAACAGTGTAATAACATTTTGTTTCGAATTAATTACAGGGCATCAGGCAGCCATTTTCAGTTAGGAAACAAAGTAGCTCGTAATAGAACCACTCTGTCGCTTGTACCAATACACGACATATTTTACCAAATTGTAACCAACAGAGAAAAAAGTAAAGCTTGTTATTGACAGACGGTTGAGAAGCGCTCCACTGAAATCAGAGCAGGAAGATTTTGATTCTCATTATGTCAGAAATAGGCATTAACGAACGATACTAGATCAGTGTTGCGTTTACCTACGATGTTCATTTGATGCCAGTGACACTATAAATGTCACAACGGGCTACTCAAAACGACGACAGCGATTCTTTATCCTGGAATCGACGAGAATGAGAGAACACAACCTACAGAACTTCTAGATATCTTAAACTTGTCTGCTGACGTATTGTAACAAATGTGTCATGTTTACTACTTACCACAATTGTGAATGCACGCTCTGCATGAGGAGGTGTAATAAATATTACTCTTGTTTCATCTTTAATCTTAAACGGTCTAATTCTAAAACATAATATTCCATTTTGCGACATGTGTCGTTTTCATCTCAATGTATATAGTCCTCCTTCTCTAGCCCGTACAAATAGCATTTTAATCCCGGGGTAACGACAGCAAACGAGTGCACGCAGCAGGAAATCTAGCTGGACAGGGGACAGGGGTAGTCTGATTGATACTGAATGCTCGACTACTGCTGTTCAAAGGATATAGTAATTTATTTTGACGCACTGAATTTATGAACAGTATTGAAGTAACAAAAGTAATAAAATCTTATTCGGATTTTCGAGCTGAAGAAAGGTATCCAGAAATAGAGTGGCGAGTGCTGCAATACACGTTTGTTAGTGTAATAATCTGAATCCAATGCAATTGAAAGAAATAAGACGGCAGTGCTTCACTATACGCCATTCCTGAATGTCCTATGACTGGGAAGGGCAACAAATATAGTGTATTACGCATCTGAAATTTAACAAGGAGTCACTGACCATTATGGACTAAAAGTATCGCACGTATAAATGTTATTTTACTGCGCGGCTCTGGCATATGGAACGTAACGGGCGAAAATTTCGTTAGGGAGTAATGCTCTGAGAACGTTATGATTGAATATATACGGATATCATGAATTCAGAAGTATTCGATGAGGATTCACGTCGAGGGAGTAACTTACGAAGTTTAGCCCTGCACTTACATTTCACTGCCACATCAGCTCGTTAACTTTTAAATAGTTCGTTTATGTGAAGAAACAAATTCTAAAAAAGACAGTAATTGCTGAAAAAGGTCATGAAAGTATTTATAACCACTTTGAAAGTTCGGATTTCTTAATTACGAAACTCCTGAAAACAGTGCAATGAAAGGGCTTATTTACTTACACCCTGGGACTCTTAAAACACGGGTTATGAGGCTGCCATGACTGCTGCAGCTCGTAAAGAGATCTACTGTCTAAGGACTATTTCTTACTTTACGGCTGTTTGCTCTCCAGCTCATCTAAGTAAAATGTTTATGTAATGAGGTTTGCAGTGCACAACGTAATTCGCGCACAGAGTAAACGTCCTGGTTAATGGAGTCCATTTCTGGAACCGTTAGAGTCGTTACAGATCCTGAAGCACTATGTGCAACCGCTATTAAATATTCGTGTGGCGACAGAACCTCTCTGCACAAGCCGTTATGTTTGTGAACAACTGGAGAAGCGTTTATTATTGACGAGCGTGCTTCGAGGCAGTAAATTAACTTAAACATACAGAGGAGTTGCTAATTTCACAGGAAAGAGCTCTGTTACGGGGGACACGACGTCTGCGTAACACGTGAGCTACGGGCAGCAAGTTTTAATGCGAAGAAGCGAATTTCAAGGGCCCACGTTTGAAGGAATACTTCTCCCCCGGTTCCTGGGGGTGGAAAGACATTCGTTCATGCGAGGGAGGCCTTATGTGTCGCTTTACTGCCGGACACGCCGGACAGGAATAAAACAGATTTATTGCGAGGGTACGCGGAACACTATAAATCCGCTATTAATAATTCATGGTCCACGGGGGGCAGGGGTAAGCGCTGTGTCCAAATCATCAAGCGGTAGGAGTGCGGTCTCGCGACTTCACTTTAAGGAAGGACGGTAACGACTTTCTGGCCACTCTTGTCGCATCACAGGACGTGATCTACTCCCCTGCACTGTTAACAACCAACAATGCGCAGAATATTGCTGCTGAGAACGCCGTCTCCGTTGTGTTGCACGTGTCATATAATTCATTTATGGAAGACGACGCGCGTGATGAGAAGGGGGAGACTGTGTGCTAAGGTCTACGACAGCTTTGTTCTTACTCTGATCGCCCAACTCCGCTGCCTGGATTACGGTCGTACAGGGATTTTTTCTGTCACTGTCCTGCACACGTGCACCCGCGCGCTCGTGTGTGTGTGTGTGTGTGTGTGTGTGTGTGTGTGTGTGTGTGTGTGTGTGTGTGTGTGTTTGTGTTTGTTTTTCGGGCGCACGCTCGCGCATCAGTAGGGAGCCATATGTGTCTCCTACGATTAGGTGCCTTCCTATAACTTTCTGAGTCACTGGCATTTCAGATTTGTCAGCAGAGTAGCGGTAACAACAGAAGTAGCAGTTACAACAGGAGAGCTCAGTGATTTAGAACCTGGACTAGTTATTAGATGTTACCCGAGTATCAAATCCAGGCCGAGAGGTTTTAGGCGCTTCAGTCAGGAACCACGTGACCGCTCCGGTCGCAGGTTCGAATCCTGCCTCGGGCATGGATGTGTGTGATGTGCATAGGTTAAAGTAGTTCTAAGTTCTAGGGGACTGATGACTTCTGAAGTTAAGTCCCATAGTGCTCAGAGCCATTTGAACCATTTTTATCAAATCCACTATGCACATTTCAACCAATGTAATGCTGTCCAAGTAGACTGTTGGTGATATGATTGTGAAGTGGAGACGCGAAGGAACAACCACAGCGAAACCTAGACAAGCAGACTTCATGTACCAATGGACAAGGACCGTCGGGGATTGCGGAAGTGGTTTAAGAAATTGCATGAAATCAGCGGAAAGAATCAATCTTAAGTTCCAAAGGGCTACTAGCACTACATCTAGCACAGTGACTGTGCGTGACAGTTAGAAAGAATGGTAAGAATGGGCAACAATGGTGGAGGAGCTCCACAACTTCCACAAATTTCTGTAGGCAGCGCACTGCGAAGCTTGAGGTATTGTAAAGAGCAATGCCACTGGACAGGGGATTACTGAAAATGGGCGATTTGGAGAGCTGAATCACAGTGCACCATTTGGCAATAATGGAAGGGTTAGGGTCTGGCGAACACCTGGGAAACGTTACTTGCCATCGTATGTAGCGCCAACAGTGAAGTACGCTGGAGGTGGTGTTAGGGTGTGGAGATTTTTTTCGCGGTTAGAAAGTGCTAAATGCGGAAGTATGTGAACACATTCTACCGCGTGCAGTGGAAGAACAGTTCGGAGACGATGGCTGAATCACCATGACAATGCACTCTGACGTAAAACTACACCTGTGAGGCAATGATTTGTGGACAATAACATTCCTGAAATGGACTGGCCTACCCAGAGTGCGACATGAACCTAACGGATCATCTCTGGGGAACGTTAGAATGTAGACTTCACTCCAGACCACACCGTCCAACATCACTATCTTCTCTGGTTTCGGCTCTTGAGGAAGAATGGGCTGCCATTCCTCTATAGATATTTGGATGGCTCACTAAAAGTGTCTCCAGTAGAGTTGAAGCCGCCATAAATGTGAAGGGTAGACGCATGACATATTAATGTCCACTAATACACTCGTAGGTGGCAGGATACTTTTGATCACATACTGTATATCTCGAGAAGAAATTAGAGAGACTAGAGCTTACTCGGAGGCTTATCAACATCTAGTGTTTCCTCTCCTCGGGGTTCTGCCATGAAAATACGGAACAGAAAATCTGATTGGGGTTTGAATTTTGATGGAATAAGTTACGGATAAGGCGGATTTGGTATTACTGATTGAGATAGTGCTCTAATTTGACTGCGAATGGCAGACCGGGTCGGCAGCACTACAAAAAGCAACTGTAAGGAAATAGCATCAGAAATAAGTTGAAATTTACCTTATAATTGTGTGAGAAAAGTAGTATCTCTTATAATATAGTCTTCGTGGCTGCACCTGGAATTCATCTTGATTTTCTTGTAGGATGTCCTTTTTTCATTGTTCGCTGATCCTCTTGTTCTCCGTCTGATGAAAATTTCTTGAAGTTATCACTGTCTGGATTAATTTATAAATTTGGCGATAACCATTGCGAATCACTACTGAAATTACTTGTGTTCGTTTCATAATATAGTTTTAATTTTCACCTAAAAGCGTTCTTTAACATCAGCGCCAAAAAATACACGTCTTACACGTATGAAGACAAGATAAGAAGAGAGTAATGAACAAGTTGTTAAAACAAGCACCTACGCAGAAGTAAAAGAAAATCAAAATTACCTATGAAAATCTGCCGCTGGCGCAGCGCTCTTCTGCATGCGCGATCGTAAATCACATCTTCGCTCTGGCGGAGGAGCGGTAGTCTAAGTACCGTTACAAACAACAGCTCTTTCTCTCCACCATTAATTGGAACGGGTCTGGACGGGGGAAATGAGGGGGAGGGGGGGAAGGAGGATGTGAAGTGACAGTGGTACACAAAGAACTCAGTCGCACACCATAAGGTTGCTTCAGGAGTGTGCGAGTAGATACGCTCTGCAGCCAGAAGCCACGGGTCAGAAATTATCCCCGAGCAACCTCCGGAAATTTGTGAGTGCAGCTAGTGTTGAGCCTGTGTACACTTGCACGCCTGCTAGGGTGTTACGGAGGACACGTCTCAGACACAGAGACGCAGCACGCGGCGTGCAGACGGAGGCGCGCAGCTGCACGGGACGCGACTGCGCACCGCCGCCGGGCAGGCAGCCCTCCCCCACGGCGCACATACGACCTGTCAGCTGCAACACGCACCTAATAAATTGATGTACGCCCCACCACTGCCTGCCACTGCCGCTGACTCTCTCAGATAATACACCGGATAGGAAAATGTCCAGGGCGGATAAACAGATTAAGGGAAAGAAATATTCAATTTCCTGCTGTATGCAAGTAGTTTCGTCCGCCTGCCGCAGGTTCTGAACGGCGTTATGTAGAGTCCAAGTAAGTCTGCATAGCAGATGCGAAATGTGAAAGAAGTTACCGGAAACTTCTGTTGGGGTCTAACGCCCCGCCGACTGTGACGTCATTAGAAGCAAAACTAATTCCCCATGGATGAGTATCATTCTTCGCCTTGTAATGAACTATCGCGGCAACTGCATCTTGTAATTCAATAATACCACAGAATACGTGTATCGTAACTGCTACAAGGGGATATCACATGACCGCTCACTTAAATTAACTCTTTTCACGCCTATCATTTGATCTGGGAGGAAACGCCAATCATCAATATTTTATCGCTCTGTTTCTTGTTCGGAGCGGTGTCGTCTAGTCGTACAGTCCTGTATGTCGTCGGATGAAATTCTGTGATCACAACGCAGCTGCGCCGAAACAGCACTGTACTGGATTTTTCTTTCGGCCGTATTCTATCCATTTTCGCAATATTGTTCACCCCCATCCCCTAGCCCCCGCCCCCTCACCCCGTCTGTTAGTTAGTAACTGGTTATGTGCATACTCTTATAATAATTTCCCAGAAATGAACAATGGTAACATACGGGCTGTATCATAATTAATAGCGAAAACCAGCAAGTCTGGAAGTATGCAATTCAATTTCAGTGCAGTTTATTGTCACGGATTCTACACCTGTTACCTGGAAACTCTAAAGATGTCTTAGACACTAATTAAAAATGGTGATATAGAATGGTTCATTTTATGGTTATACTGTAGTAATAAGTTACGTTAACAACAACTATTGGTGATGTTAATGTAGAAAATAAGAATCAATTAAAAAGCAACGTAAAATAAAAGGAATTAACTCAAGTCTCTAGTGAATATCTTCCAGCTTATGCTACTAGATATGTTACTGGAAGCCCCGGCCTCGGAAGAACTCTAAGTTTGTCGAATAACTACATCTATTTCTAGACCTAGTGTTGCTGAACTACTCTACATTGCCCACACTGGTATGTGTGTGCCTCGGCAATCCTTGAGCCTACGCATACACGTGTGGGTGGACTCAGCATTTATTTTTTTTAAATATGTAATATGTATGCCTGTGTTTTAAAGTTCCTCTCAGTTATATCGTTATATGCCAATCATTGTCTATAATGAAGGAAACGCTTCTTGTAATCTGTTAACGTTATTCTGATCTTCAGAGCGCCCACTTAATCTTGTAGTCTGAAAGTTGAGAAGTTGCCTTTTACATAATCTGTGCGCTAACGTATTAACTGTAGTCCACAATTTTTGGTCGCTTACAATTGTTTCTCAGTCTAATTGTATGCAGTCTTCCTATATCTGTAAAAGGGAGCAGCTGATGACGACATAATCAGAGGAAACTCCATCTCTACATACAAGGATTGGTGTGTTACTGTAACCCACTTGATACAGATGTCTGGGACGTGGACCATGACCTGTTAACATGTGGACCATATCTCAACTAAGGGCAATGTTGCGCAGTTTGAGCCTGTTCAGTACTTGGGGGTATGCTTTATACCCACCTTTTAGTTCTTCCAGCGTCACAGCCAGTATGCAATACAACAGAAGAAAAACATTTCAGTAAACATTCATGCTCAAAGGAGCACCCTCCAAGATAATTGCGATTATGTGTCTACGAACCGCCACTGATTTCAGTATGAAATACTGCGCTAGTTAGTACAAATTTATTTGACATGTAAATTCTTCGATTAAGTCCTAGAAAAAGATGAAGACAGATCGGGAGGTTGACGAATTTGATTAATGGCTTTTAGGTTGAGATACTTTCCTTTTCCCGAACGTCAGAAATTATACATTTCGCGCATTACCTCAGCTTTGTTAACATATAACGAGCCGATGTGAGAGAAGTGTTTCTGGGTGATTGGCTTTGCTTTACAAGAAAAGTAATTCTTCCTCGAATTTAGAAACTTACTTGATAATGGGGGCACAAAGTCGTTACAGAGGTTAGCGTTCATGACGTCATGTGCAACATGGATAAGAGGAATTCAAATTGCTCATCCATTGCCACCGAGCTGGTCAGTTTCGGTGAAACTTGACACGTAGTTCAGAGTGAGAAAACAGTCATACATGGATACACCATCACACGTAATTCGTTCACAGTGCGAGCTGTCTCTTTTCTCTCTATCGATATAGTGTATTTAACCCTAGAACACCAAAGGGGAGAAGTAACATTATTATTAAAACACAGCAAATTTTACTGCTCCACATTTTATCCATAGGGAGTCATAGTTTACGCACTAATTAATTACAATTTTAAGGTCCTCAATGGTATGTTACGTACAAAAAAGTACAAACTGTCCTGTTTTACAACCAATATGACATCTACATCTACGTGATTACTCTGCTATTCACAATAAAGAGCATGGCAGAGGGTTCAATAAACCACTTTCAAGCTGTCTCTCGACCGTTCCACTCTCTAACGGCGAGCGGGGAAAACGAGCACTTAAATTTTTCTGTGTGAGCCCTGATTGGCGGGACTCGTGAACTGCACCAAGTGCAAACTTAAATATTACAGGGGTTTATTACTATAGGGTTAAGATACATAGACTGCAGCCATTATAATCAACATCTGACCGACAGCTTTCGTGACCTGGACTGTTACGGTTTGGAGGAGGTGGTCAAACGTAGCAATGATCATCCCTGCAATTTTGAGGATCTGTAGCGTCTATCAATGAACGACTTCAGCTAGATATGGAGTACCTGAAGGAACTTGTGGACTTCCTAGCCGAACTGAGACCAAGCCTACTGCATTGTTGCACATTATTAACGCATCTTCTGTGGATGAGCCCTTTTTTTATTCTGCTTGCCTGTTTGCTAGGTACTTTCCCTCGTGAACTGAAGTTCGTTATTTAAATTCTATCTGTAAGAGAGAGTACTTCAGATATTCTGTTTTACGTACATATAAACATGACAACCATAACTGGCTCCCGTTTTTTAAAACGTGAAGTATCAAAAATATGACGCTACACAGCATTACGGTGGAGCCCAAAATCAAGAGCTGTTAACTATCACTCGTTCAATTTACAATTGCCGTTTTAGCTGGGCGCGCTGCGAAATGTTGATATGTGCTGCTATTGGTCGTTTCGGACGACGCACAAACGGTATAACTGCGCTCAATGAAACTGTGATACGATTCGTGAACTGTACTTGCTATATGTGCAGCAGATAAAACAAATACACAGTTTCTTAACGCATTCTTAAGACATCCAAAATGAAGAATAATAATATAAAACTGTTGTTTTACGCTCGAACAATGGAGCTGCACGTGCTTTTAAGAGACAACGGTTCATTCACTTTTGTTATATTCTTCTACAGGAAAACTTGGGAGTTAAAAAAAGTGGTTCTGTTGCGATCTAGTAACTGAAGCGAACGCATAACACATTTGCTATTAACACCTGCCTCTTCGGAGAATGGTGCGAAATTAAAATAAAACTTATTTTTGGTTCTAATAACTTGAGTTCGGCGAGCAGCAGGTAAAATTACATTCTCTGTTAATTGATTATACTATAGCAAGATATAAGAAATGAAAATGAAATAGAAATTTTGGTGTACCGTCTGAGAGAAGTCCCCACTGGGGTTGGGGATCGACTTTTGAAACCATATATACGATGGTGTAGATTAGTAAGTAATGAGCGAAAAAAAGTTTCGGGTTTTCGTTTGAGAATCTGTACCATTAAAATATGAAACACATACTGTGAGCTTAAGTAGTGCAGTGAACAACACGTATGCTTACTGGGCAATAGGTTATGGGTTCAAATCTTCTCAGGTGCTGTAACATTTTTTTTTTTAATTTTCAAATCTTTATCGAAATGACTTTGATCACTAT
Source organism: Schistocerca gregaria (assembly GCF_023897955.1). Classification (NCBI taxonomy): domain Eukaryota; kingdom Metazoa; phylum Arthropoda; class Insecta; order Orthoptera; family Acrididae; genus Schistocerca; species Schistocerca gregaria. The sequence continues at coordinate 906,366,500 of NC_064920.1, read as the reverse complement.
ACTGTTAAATCTTTTCGCAAGAAATGCATTTTTGACCGCATTGCACAACCAACAGAAACAGATTCTACTTTTCTTTTTAATGAAAACATCAGCATTTTCAAACATTTCAGTATTATGAAAGGTAAATAAAAATAATTAAAGTCACAGACACAAAGGTGAAAAAAGAAACACGGGAACAAAAAAAAGTGACAAAGTGAAAAGTATTAATACAGTGTTTTCAGCAAACGTTAATCCGCATGTAAGGGATGAACACCTAGCTCTTCTGCACACAATTCTGCAGTATCTGCTGACCCGGTAGAGCTGTTGCTGACGTCCAAAGCATATTCCCTGTTGAGTCTGAATCTGCCTCGTACGATATATCCTCAGGACCAGGCGACGAAATTCACTGTTACTGACTGTAATTGAATAACTGCGCTCTCAGTAGCTTCGTCCATCACTGCGTCTCTGTGCCAGTGTTCGTCCATAATAGCTTTCACTTCATCACACGCCTTCTTCCAGTCGTCTTTCCTAACGCTCTGTATTGCAGCCGTAGTCATTTGCTTCATGTGGGAAAGGGTAACGCTGGTGACGTTGTTCGATGATACTTTCTGTTATTAAATTCCAGATAATTCGATGGGGTTCGGATCACAGTTGTAGGATGGAAGGCGTAACACTGTTAAGTCGTTCCCCTGATTATTTTAGTACTTCATCTACTCTATGTTCTATTGTACGTCTGCTTTACGAGAAGATATCTTAGACGCTTTAATTTCGTGACCGCATTGGCTAATACCACTATACTTCCACCTGGAATATTTGGTATTAGGAGCTCTTTGCAACCATTTTATATAATTTTCACTGTTCGTTTCGCTGTGATAATCTTCCGTTGTTGATCTCCAGTCAAAGATGAGCTCTCCATCCTCAATGAACCCCATTTCTCCTTCCGCAAAAACCACTATTGCTCTTTGTCCAGAAGTTTCATTTTTCAGCACGACTGGTACGTCATTAATCTGCCAACATTTGCTGACAGTATAGTGTGTTTCCATCCATGTTTCATCAGTACACACGACGGGTTTCTTCGCACCTTCCTCATTTTCTCTGGAAGTTCTAAGAAAGCGTGCACGCCATGCTACGATGCACTCCCTCTGAAATATTCGTCTATTTTTACATTCTTTTTTTTTAAACGAAACCCAATAGCCTTCAAAAATTTCCAGATAGTGGTTTGTTTCCTCATGAAATTAACGCCTGTATCCTCCTTCACCCAACTGCAAAGCTTCCGAAGAGTGGGAATTTCTCTTTTAACGTCGTAATTTTCCAAGAACTTTGTTTTCAGTGAACACTTATCGAAATCGTCGAGACACTTCGTTTTCTTCCTCAGTCTCTTTTTCCTTGGTGTCAATTTTCTGATCGCCCCGTCTGGCTTTCTTAAAACATCGTTCACAAAATTATGCACTGTCCTTATACTCTTTCCTACTGCGGCTGCTGCTTCTTCCAGAGCTCTTTCTAACGGTATCAGCAAACCTTTCCGTTTCTCTTCTCAGCAGAACTGAATTACGTTATTAATCAATACTTTTCCGTCTGAGCGTACTCTTCGATAATTTGCACGATCACTGTCCGTTTCAGCAGACGCTAAGAATATACAGCAGTAGTAACGCACTGTGACCATAATGTAACTGTATAGTTCCGAGCGTACTCTTCGATAATTTGCACGATCACTGTCCGTTTCAGCATACGCTAAGAATATACAGCAGTAGTAACGCACTGTGACCATAATTTAACTGTATAGTTCCGAGCGTACTCTTCGATAATTTGCACGATCACTGTCCGTTTCAGCAGATGCTAAGAATATACAGCAGTAGTAACGCACTGTGACCATAATGTAACTGTATAGTTCCGAGCGTACTCTTCGATAATTTGCACGATCACTGTCCGTTTCAGCAGACGATAAGAATATACAGCAGTAGTAACGCACTGTGACCATAATTTAACTGTATAGTTCCGAGCGTACTCTTCGATAATTTGCACGATCACTGTCCGTTTCAGCAGACGCTAAGAATATACAGCAGTAGTAACGCATTGTGACCATAATGTAACTGTACAGTTCCGAGCCACGTGCGTCATTCGTATGCTGTCGAGTATTGTCGGACGCCTTCGGCTCCGTCAGTATATAAACAAAGCTCAGTTCCACGTTTTGCCGTCGCCAATTGTAAAATGAACAGGTAATACAGAGCTGTAAAATGACGCTGATACAACATATGCGTCGCGCTGAACGGAGCTTGTCATCAAACAGGGCGCTGTCGGCCGAGCAGCGGATATCGCTTGCAGCTGGCCGTGTACTAACGACGCAGATTTGGCGCTGTAAACACGCGAGGGACCGGCGGGCCGCGGACCGGCTACGGCGGGTAGCGTAGGGTAGGGTAGATGCAGCAGATAGGACATGTGGCGTGGCGTGTTTGATGAACTGCAGGCGGGGGACGGCTCCCCTGGCCGGCGCTGTCTGCTTATCACCGCGGCCGCCGGCAGCGCAGCCCTCGCCGCTCCGTTACGTCCTGCGACCACCTACACGTACAGTCCCGCCCACAGCTCAGCAAGCTAATAGGAGGTCGTGTAAACTGTGACACCATGTAGCATCCATCAGAACTGAACTGGAAGAGCTGCACTCGGCATATATATGACAATATTACATGCCAACCATCAGTAATTGGCAAACCCGCTTCGCACTGTTGTAACATCGATGTGATGCTCCACTCCCGTGAGTTTGTGCGTGTTTCGTTGCAGTCCTGGAGTCTAACCCCTGTCACAGGTACAGTCGGTCGCTTTACTCTGCAAGTTTCAACTTGCTGAACGGTTGGGCACAAAGGAATGTCACCTAACGATTACACAGACTGAAAAGGTGGCCAAAAAAGAATAGAAATTTGCTCTCTTTGTAAAGAGATAGCAGAATAAATTATCTTTCATCTCCTAAGCCGGTCGGTGTGGCCAGGCGGTTCTAGACGCTTCAGTCAGGAACAGCGCTACCGCAACGGTCGCAGGTTCGAATCCTGCCTCGGGCATGGATGTGTGTGATGTTCTCATGTTAGTTAGGTTTAAGTAGTTATACGTTGTAGGGGAATGACGACCTCAAATGTTAAGTCCCATAGTGCTCAGAGCCATTTGAACCATTTTCATCTCCTACTAGGTAACATTCCTGATTGCAAGCGGATCGCCGGCCGCGGTGGTCTAGCGGTTCTACGCGCTCAGTCCGGAACCGCGCGACTGCTACGGTCGCAGGTTCGAATCCTGCCTCGGGCATGGATGTGTGTGATGTCCTTAGGTTAGTTAGGTTTAAGTAGTTCTAAGTTCTAGGGGACTGATGACCTCAGATATTAAGTCCCATAGTGCTCAGAGCCATTTGAACCATTTTTTGCAAGCGGATCGAAAGGTCGGATTGGGGACCACTGTGACAGGAAATCGGCCGCGGATACTTAAAGAAACCATTCCATCAAATATAAATTAAATGCACTCCCTAGCTGCAAACAGGCGTTGATGTACTTAATTGGGGACATGTTGAAAATGTGTGCTCCGCCCGGGATTCGAACCCGGGATCTCCTGTTTACATGGTAGACGCTCGCACATACTACCGTCATATGATGTTAAAATATGGCTTCCCGGCCACTGACCTCCTTGCGGGAACGCACACCGATTAATCTGCCACGAGTAATGAGTATGACGGGGAAACATCAATTAGGCGCATTACGAACGTAGTAGTGTGGACATGTTGGGAATGTTGGTCCCACGGGGAGCCTGCAAGGGATATGCACCTGCAGGAGCACTATCCTCCGTGCCCTTGATGGCTGCATGGTCGTCAACGGTAACTGTTCTTTCGGGAACAGATTCTACCGTCATATATAAGTATAAATTTCCCCTACGGATATTTGCTCTAGGATATTCTAAAACTGACTACCATACCTTAATCATTTTCCCTTAATACTCGGTGATACGCTTCTCTGTCGGCTTTGCTTGTCTGTATACCGTAGTTTCGTAAGCAAATAAACAGCAAAAAATAAAAAATAAATCCCGTAATCTATATGTAATCAAACGACTTCATAGTCTTTGATCAAATGTGATAAAAAAATAAAACCGAATGCGAGTAACAGGTACTGACCAGCTGTGATACGGGTTTCAGATAAAAGTGCTACCGGTACCCTCCGGTGATACAATTACATCCATTTTCTTGCTACCTAAGCACTGAAAATTTTCGTGATGGTTTCTAACAAGTGACGTGACTTGCTTGTATTTCTACGCGAGGAAAGACAGTTATGCTCCTATACCTCGTGGGAGAACCTCTGGTAGAAGTGATAATAAAATTTCTTGAGTGTCAGGCCGCGTCATATTCCTCTTCCGACTTCTTCACTTCCCGACGTTTCAGTCCCTCTTCTAGGATCTTCTTCAGGATTCCACTGGTATTCTTGGATGGCTGATTAGAATGCAGAACCTGTCCGGATAGCTGAGCGCGTTAACGCCCTGCTTCCGGGAATCGGGAAGGCACCGCCGGCCTCGGAACGAATCTTTCCGTCGGATTAACGGCAGGGTCGGTATGCCGGCCAGCCTGGATGTCGTTTCTAGGCGGTTCTCCATATTCAGCTAAGTAAATACTGGCTAGTTCCCACATCCCGTCTCAGGTATCGATACGGAAATAAAGACCGGCGGCGTCTGAAAGGAAATCCGACTACCTACAGTCAGTAACATTGCTTAACTGGCATATTAATGCCGACGCCGTAGGGTAATGAAACAAGGGAAGGTTAAGAACGAAGAATTGGCTTTTTTGCAATGGAGTTTAGCATATCTGGTCGTTTCGTTTCGCCGTGCCGATTTCATCCCCGTCGATTCACGCAGTGAATTTCAGCTCTTTAATTAATTTCATTTTTTTAACCAGTGTGAATATTCATAAATTTATCACTGAAACAGGAGATTAATTATAATATTGAAGTGATTGTGATTAGAAGCACCGAGTGTAACAGGCTACTATAGCGAGGGTGAACGTTTTGCACCATTGACATACATACGCAAGATGAGCAAACTAGAACTCTTCTGGAAAATATTTCATGCACTTGAAGATAGACAAACCAACTTAAATCGTCCTCAATCTTACGTTATGTGAAAACACCGAACATCGCTGCGAAAAATTCAAAAGAACCGTGCTGTCACGGTACATATAACTCACGTTTACAGACTCTGGCCAAATGTGATAACGGATCTCTCTTACGTTCTATGCTGTTTCCGTAAATTGGATAGCAACTGAGAAGAAGCAAAATGGCTCTGAGCACTATGGGACTCAACATCTGAGGTCATCAGTCCCCTAGAACCTAGAACTATTTAAACGTAACTAACCTAAGGACATCACACACAGCCATGCTCGAGGCAGGATTCGAACCTGTGACCTCAGCAGCAGCGTGGTTCCAGATTGAAGCCCCTAGAACCGCTCGGCCACCACGGCCGGCGACACAGTCACATACGATGTTTGTTTTTTCAAGTGATGTGATTGTCAGGTTTTTTTAATTAAAATGACAGTTTCAGTTACTTTAATTAAATGCTGTCTACATAATATATAGCTATATATTCGTGTAGTTAAGATTAAAATCTAAAGACTAAATTCTTAACAATAGTTTTTATATAATTTAAAAATATCATAAAAACTGAGTCACCATAGATTACCAATGATGGTCATACCACATTTTTCATGGCAACGTGATTCAGCAAGGATCTTAGAAGAATGATCTGAATGTATAAAGTAAGAGTATCCCAAGAGGGACAGCCTATGCTGTTACGTATTATTTATTCAGATATGCGATAAATAGCTTTTCAGCCTAAATTAAAAATATTCCATTTGACGAAAATATCTTCGGCAGTAATATCGTGTCTTTTGTTTTAGTAATACTTAGATTTTAATAATTTTGAAATGACTGATTGATTGCAGGGTGTTGAGAACGGTGAGAAGTCGGATCGGCTGAAGAAGGGATGTGAAGGTTTAAACACAAAAGACTGAGATGAGAAACAGTCATGTGATAGCGATAGGCACATATACAGATGGCGGTAGTATGACGTACAAAAGCAATAAAAGGGCAGTGCGCTGGCATAGGTATCATTGGTACTCAGGTGATTCATGTGAAAAAGTTTCCGACATGATTATGGCCGCACGACGGGACTTAACAGACTTTGAATGGGAAAAGGTTATTGAAGTTAGACGCATGGGACATTACATTTCTGAAATTGTTAGGGAATTCAATATTCCGAAATCCACAGTGCCAAGAGTGTGACGTAAATACAACATTTCAGCCATTGCCTGTCAACACTGACATCGCAGTGGCTGACAGTCTTCACTTAACGACAGAGATCAGCGGCGTTTGCGTAGAGCTGTTAGTGCTAACAAACAACACTGTGTGAAATTACGGCAAGAATCAATGTGGGATGTACGACGAATTTATGTCTTAGGACAGTGCGACGAAATTTGATGTTAATGGGCTATGGCAGCTGATGAACGACGCGAGTGCCTCTGTTAATAGCTTGAGATGGCTGGCAGTGCCTCTTCTGGGCTCGTGATCCATATAAAAAAATATAAAAAAAATGGTTCAAATGGCCCTGAGCACTATGGGCCTTAACATCTGAGGTCATCAGTCCCCTAGAACTTAGAACTACTTAAACCTGACTAACCTAAGAACATCACACACATCCATGCCCGAAGCAGAATTCGAACCTGCGACCGTAGCGGCCCCGCGGTTCCAGACTGAAGCGCCTAGAACCGCTCGGCCACACCGGCCGGCTGACCCTATCGGTTGGACCTAAGACGACTAGGAAACCGTGGCCAGGTCGGATGAGATCCATTTCAGTTGGTAAGAGCTGATGGTAAGGGTCGAGTGTGGCGCACACCCCACGAAGGCATGGGCCCAGGTTGTCAACTAGGCACTGTGAAAGCTGCTGGTGGTGAGCTGGTTCTTCATGAGTGCTCTGGTCCAACTTAAGCCATCACTGACTGCAAAATCGTTATGTTCGGAAAATTGGAGACCATTTGCAGCCATTCATGGGGTTATGTTATGGATGACAATGCGCCATGTCACCACGCCACAGTTTTTCGCGCTGGTCTGTAGAACATCGTGGACAATTCGAGGGGGTGATTTGGCCACCCAGATCGGCCGACATGGATCCCATGGAACATTTGTGACATAATCGAGAGGCGAGTTCGTGCAGCCGGCCGATGTGGCCGAGCGGTTCTAGGCGCTGCAGTCTGGAACCGCGGGACCACTACGGTCGCAGGTTCGAATCCTGCCTCGGCCACGGATGTGTGTGATGTCCTTAGGTTAGTTAGGTTTAAGTAGCTCTAAGTTCTAGGGGACTGATGAACTCAGAAGTTAAGTCCCATAGTGCTCAGAGCGATTTGAACCATTTTGAGTTCGTGCACAAAATCCTGCACCGACAATAGTTTCGCTGCTATTGACGGCTGTAGAGGCAGCATGGCTCAGTATTTCTGCACGGCACTTCCAACGACTGGTTGACTCAATGCCACGTCGATTTGCCGCACTGCACCTGGAAAAAGGAGATCCGACGCGATATTAGGAGCTGTCCCATGATTTGCGTCTCCTCTGTGTATTTGAGAGCAGGCTGCGGCTGCCCGGAGGTCTCTGCCTGCAGGTGGCGTGACGTGGCCGACCTACTCCAAGGCAGGGCGGCTGCCCCGGCCCGCGGCTGTCGCACTGTCGTCGATACCGGCGGTGGCCCAGTCGATCGCCTGTAAATAAATAACTGGGGGAGCCGCTGGCCGGAGATATTTTTTAATTTCCTCCTCGTTGTCGGCGTCGGCGGGTAACATCCGCCGGTATCGATGGCGGCGCCAGGAAATGGAGGGAGCCTGCCAGGGCCAGGGGTGCAGCCGACCCGGCGCCGCTCTGCCCGACACCGAATGCGGAAAGAATTTCTCGTGTACTTGCAGGGGCTGTAGTAGGGGTGGGGAAAAAAACCGACCGGTTGAAACCGATGCCGGTATTTTCGTTCTGGATAATCTCATTTCACGCTATTTGTTTGGTCTCGTATATAACAGGTGTTTTTATTTTTTACTAAAAATTGGATATAAGAAACGAAATATCAATTATCCACAGCAGAAACGCTCAAATTTTTGATTTTTTAAATAAAACGAGGGATTTTTATTAGTAAAATTTCCATTGCTTTGATATATTGCATATTACAGAAAACGGGAAAAGCGATCACTGTTATTTCAATAACAACTACGACAGAAACGAATAACAAAGACATGGCATTAGAACTGGTACAGCATTGCTGAGACAATTACGTAAATGCCGCTATATGGTGTGGCCTACTGGATGGTACGGCAGTACATGCAGGGCGCGGGACTTGTCGCATCTGGTGTATGTGGTAGTTCCACGCTGTCGTCGTCGGACATTAGTTGCATCACGCAATGGTACCATCTCTAGTCTGGAAATACTTTACGAAGTGCGGTACCGATGAAGTGGGCCTACAATGCTCCATTTCCTTTAAAAGATTAAGAACGGGAGGAGGCTCAACAAACTTGAAAAATCACCTAAGGAGAAAACTTATATCTTAACAATTCATTCATAGTTTTCAATGAAAAGTGGCAGTAACTGATCTGTTGCCTGTGACTATTTAATAAACGTTTATATGCTTTAGCCCTTCAAAACGGACAAATTAACACATAAAATAGAGTTCTTGAACCTAAGGTTTCGCCCTTTAGCGCTAAATATTCCTAATGCTACAATGGTGATAAGATCCTCGATTACAAAGAAATTTTTGAGCAGAGTTCCCGAAGATTAGAGTTAATTATAGAGTATCAGTAATTTTTTTGTTGTATTCAACCACTTACCACTTTCCGAGAAAAGCAGCGAACCTAGGACGGACAGCCGGCCGGAGTGGCCGTGCGGTTCTAGGCGCTACAGTGTAGAGCCGAACGATCGCTATGATCGCAGGTTCGAATCCTGCGTCGGGCATGGATGTGTGTGATGTCCTTAGGTTAGTTAGGTTTAATCAGTTCTAAGTTCTAGGTGACTGATGACCTTGGACGGACTAAGTTTTCTTTCATTTTCCTATTTAACTTAAAATTATAATTTTATGTATTTTGAAACTCAGGAAATTAAAATTTTTCAACCTTTGTTCGAGTTCTATGTATATTACAGGAAATAATAAGAATAAAAAACCAAAAGGCGGTTATTAAAGAAGCCGCTTCTTTTGAGCGCTTTTGACACTCAGGTTAAACTGGCAATGAAAATATAAAGAAAATGACATAACTGACAACCGGTTGTTTCAGCGATTAACTGCCACCCCAGGCTGTAAGCCGAAGGACAGGAAGTTCGCCAGCAGCGCTGCCTGTTCCTTGCAGTATTTTAGCGCTACTTACCATTCCTATAACCGCGCAGTACAGCTGTAATAAGCAGCGATATCCAGCTCAATTTATCTATAGCTTAGGTTGTGCAAAATTCTGTTTAAGTCAAATGAACGAAGAGCTTTGTCACTTAATGTATGGCTGCAGAACCTGAAGCGCCGGCCGTTTGAGGATATCAACCCAATATGGCAAATTGGTCCTTTTCGGAAGAGTCACTCTCATATCGGAACGGATTTCCACTCTCTTCCTTATCTCTCACTATGTTACGCATTAGAAACATTTGTCTTTATTAACCATGTACTCTCGACAGTTAAATTAAGAAGCGCCACTTACGTGTACCAAAAGAGTGGAACAATCTGCATCTTGGTGAAAAGCCGTTCTAATTCGAGGTCTGGACAGCAATTAGTGTACACCCAATAATCTAGTACGAATACAGAATTTGAAGAGCTAATGTGTGGTGTTTCGAGCTAGAGTTCTGAAGATTTGTTAAGATGTCCAGAATAAAATAACTACATAAAAATGGGAGAAAAAAAGGCTAGAGTGAATGGTAGCCGACGCAGTTACTAATTCACAGTTACCATCTTTATATTCACTACAAACGACCCGCTCCGATTTCGCACAAGTAGAATCCAGCGCTGGACGACTTGTCTGGCACAGTGGTAATTTTGTTACAAAGTACCCTCAGCCACTAAAAATTGCTACGGTGACCATACTGCATTGGTAGCGGCCTTACGCCTGTATTCATGATCCAAGGACTTCTGCCATTCACCGCGAGATGACAATGGCATCGTTTTTGAAGAGACAGGGTAACTTTCAATTCATCATAGTGCAGCCAATTTCCACACAATATTTATGAATTATATACGAAAGCGATTCCTGTGAATCATTCTGTTGCTGACAACCATATCAAAATCACTACTGCAGTTCCTAAGATTACTCCTATTGTGTCTTCGCTAATGCACGCAGCCGGAACTGGAGCGCTCACACAGTTTCCACCTGGCGCCACGGGCGGAGCTATGATGTGCGCCGTCAGTCAGAAGCGGGGCCCCGATCAGCAATCTCCGCGCCACCGCCAATATGAAGGACTTTTGCATAGTGAGAAGCGGGGGTCACAGGCAGCAACGTGGGTTCATATATGGCGTTGCCGTATGTTAGTTCTAGTACAGAGTTCCAGGGCCGCTGTTCGTAGCTGTTTCATGGTGGAAATCTGCCTGTGGGACAGAGTCGCCTATAGTCTTCGCATAGGGACAGTGATTGACAGTGTGGCGGTCAGAAAGGACGTAGTCTTATGGACATTGAATTCAGTACCACACGTCGTGACAGGCCACTGCCTAGTTGTGTGTGTCCGCAAGCACATCCGACGAGAAGCTGCACAACTTTAGTTAAGCATCACAGTGCTATAAAGTGTATATTCGTGTGTCACTAATTTGTTTGCGCTGTCATAGTTCCACCGTATACCTTGGAGCACATAAACGTAATACGACTTGTGTCAGCTGTTCTACCCAGACGACCCGTACACATCAACCCAGAAACTATGGCAGGGGACTTTAATTTACATATGTATAGAATGGAATAAAAGATCGATTTCAGTACTGCGTTTTACATAAACTGCTGCTGAAACGGTGTTTGTGGCCACTCTCTACGAAGCATAGTATTTATTGCTAGTCCTAAATGGCTTCATCCTGTTCAGTTATTGACTTACCCGTTTTGTTATTTCCGTCAGCATCTTCATTTCACTGTTAAATTATTATTAGTTACTGGATTATTTATTTTTGGAGAGTACTGAGAAATCTTAAATAACAAACTAGCAACGTCTTAACCGCATCATCTTACAACGGCTTTGTCAGGTTGTATACACCACTTCTCGTGCAAGTTAAGCAACGTCGGGGTCGGTTAGTGACTGGCTAGGTACGTGGGGTGCCGTTAGCTCAGGGACACGCTAGTCGCTGAAGTGGTTTCCAATTGAAAAACTTGCACCAGCCCACTGAGCCATACGACATTCAGTGTGGTTCCACTGAAAATGATGCAATATATCTTCACGTCGCATTTGTCAAATCACTAACATTTTAAAAAAATCAGAAAGCGAATGTTCAGTCAAATTTTTTTACGACATTCTGTAGTTATATGGAGATACGACACGCATTCTGGTCTACGCGACGAATGAAGAGGCTGTAAGCAACAATAAGTAAATGTCCATGTCCAGCGTGCACCCTGTTCCACCCCACTGTGTTTTAATTATTTCACTCAAACTCCGCATTTGCACTTCAGTGACGAAAAGGGAATAACGTACGTCAACATAGCAACATCTGTGCTCGGAAATATTGCTGTGTAGCTACTCCATATATTGTTCAAGGAAAAATTTAGCTTTTGGCGTTTATGTCTCACGTGAACGTACAGATCAGAACTGTCGGTTGTAAGTTGATGTTGCTGCAGTAACTCGCGCTCCTGTACTCTTTAGATTTGTTAACCTGCAAACAGCGATTATATAGAAATGTAGAGGTTTGCAACTAAATGATGTTTACGTACGGGAAAACAGACGCGTCCCCGCATTTTAAATTCAAACTATTGGTCCGACCTGGGAGACTTCCGTTATAAGTACAACGCGCTGAGCAGCTGAATCTGCAGCGTGCAGGGTACAGGGTAGCAAAAGTGCCTATTGTCCTATTAGAGGGTGTTTCCAGCTGTTAAATATGTTAATTTAATTTTCTGACTGTTGAGGTAACTCCTATCAGAAATTAATGCAACATTTGGCACTGTTACAATTTGGAGCATAGCTTTTTTTGTGGTGTGCTTCACATGCATGAACAGGGTGTTTCAAAAATGACCGGTATACTTGAAACGGCAATAAAAACTAAACGAGCAGCGATAGAAATACACCATTTGTTGCAATATGCTTGGGACAACAGTACATTTTCAGACGGACAAACTTTCGAAATTACAGTAGTTATAATTTTCAACAACAGATGGCGCTGCAAGTGATGTGAAAGATATAGAAGACAACGCAGTCTGTGGGTGCGCAATTCCGTACATCGTCTTTCTGCTGTAAGCGTGTGCTGTTCACAACGTGCAAGTGTGCTGTGGACAACATGGTTTATTGCTTAGAACAGAGGATTTTTCTGGTGTTGGAATTCCACCGCCTAGAACACAGTGTTGTTGCAACAGAACGACGTTTTCAACGGAGGTTAAATGTAACCAAAGGACCGAAAAGCGATACAATAAAGGATCTGTTTGAAAAATTTCAACGGTCTGGGAACGTGACGGATGAACGTGCTGGAAAGGTAGGGCGACCGCGTACGGCAACCACAGAGACCAACGCGCAGCAAGTGCAGCAGGTGATCCAACAGCGGCCTCGGGTTTCCGTTCGCCGTGTTGCAGCTGCGGTCCAAATGACGCCAACGTCCACGTATCGTCTCATGCGCCAGAGTTTACACCTCTATCCATACAAAGTTCAAACGCGGCAACCCCTCAGCGCCGCTACCATTGCTGCACGAGAGACATTTGCTAACGATATAGTGCACAGGATTGATGACGGCGATATGCGTGTGGGCAGCATTTGGTTTACTGACGAAGCTTATTTTTACCTGGGCGGCTTCGTCAATAAACAGAACTGGCGCATATGGGGAACCGAAAAGCCCCATGTTGCAGTCCCATCGTTCCTGCATCCTCAAAAAGTACTGGTCTAGGCCGCCATTTCTTCCAAAGGAATCATTGGCCCATTTTTGAGATCCGAAAAGATTACTGCATCACGCTATCTGGACATTCTTCGTGAATTTGTGGCTGTGCAAACTGCCTTAGATGACACTGCGAACACCTCGTGGTTTATGCAAGATGATGCCCGGCCACATCGCACGGCCGACGTCTTTAATTTCCTGAATGAATATTTCGATGATCGTGTGATTGCTTTGGGCTATCCGAAACATACAGGAGGGGGCGTGGATTGGCCTCCCTATTCGCCAGACATGAACCCCTGTGACTTCTTTCTGTGGGGACACTTGAAAGACCAGGTGTACCGCCAGAATCCAGAAACAATTGAACAGCTGAAGCAGTACATCTCATCTGCATGTGAAGCCATTCCGTCAGACACGTTGTCAAAGGTTTCGGGTAATTTCATTCAGAGACTACGCCATATTATTGCTACGCATGGTGGATATGTGGAAAATATCGTACTATAGAGTTTCCCAGACCGCAGCACCATCTGTTGTTGACAATTTTAACTACTGTAATTTCGAAAATTTGTCTGCCTGAAAATGTACTGTTGTCCCAAGCATATTGCAACAAACGGTGTATTTCTATCGCTGCTCGTTTAGTTTGTATTGCCGTTTCAAATATACCGGTCATTTTTGAAACACCCTGTACGTCTCAACATCTGACTCCTGCGCAGAAATTCAACCACTTACGGCTCCACAATTGTCATTAAAGACTGCGTTTTATTGGCTGGACACTTTGAAAATGTAACAGATCTACTGAGGAGACTGCCTGCACTATGCTTGTCCGTCCTCTTTTAAAATGCTGCTGCGCGTTATGGGATGCTTACTAAATAGGATAGACGAGGTACACCGGAAAAGTTAAAAGAAGAGCAGCACGTTTTGCGTTATCGCGTAATAGGGGAGAGAGCACTGAAATGATACAGGATTCTGGGTGGACATCATTAAAGCAAAGGCCTTTTTATTTGCGGCGGAATCTTCTCACGAAATTACAATCACCAACTTCCTCCTCTGAACACGAAAATGTTTTGTTGGGACCGGTTTACATAGGCAGAAACGATCACCATGATAAAATAAGGGAAATCCGAGCTCGTACGGAAAGATATAGGTGTTCGTTCTTTCCGCGCGACATACGAGATTGGAATAATAGAGAACGGACAAGTTCGTTCGAAGAACCCTCTGCAAGGCACATAAATATAATTTGCAGAGTATCCATGTAGATGTAGATGAAAAGAATAGATTCTAGTAAGAACGTGAACTTCGCGGTTTCTCATCGCGGCTGCCTTCTATGACATTCAACGCTCTCTGATATCGATTGCCTCATGGGGACCGAGACTTATCGTTTCATCCTTGGGGCTTTCTAAATCGTATCCCAGAGACTAGTTATTTTTCGGATCTGTCTGCATTTTGAGAACATGCTTGTTCGTGGCTTTCGTCAACAGAAGCCATTAGCGACTTTCTGTCGATCATGTGCCACAAGCCCTTCGGTCATTTCGCGCACCGGCATTGGTCTTCATATTATATATTCATTAATCATTAATGTTTAGTATAATTATCATTGACTGAGAAGCGCTGATACAGAGAACAAAAGAAAAAAAAAACCTAACAGTTTATCGTAACTAGAGAGGCGCTCCAGTCTGACCACGTATTCGCTGCGACCTCGCACGGATTGTTAAAGACTGAAGCTGTCGAGTGGTAAGCGTTTAATAGTGACGATGCCCAAGTGTAAACAATGTAACAGCCTTACAGGGTAGGCGGAGTGTGGGTGAGAGTCTTCTCCAGGCGCAGTTTGGCCAGAAGCCCTACCAAGTACTCTCCCTCGGCGCGGCGGCCGCTCGGCTTTGTCAAGACTCCTATTCGCCAATGCGGTCGCCACCGGAGAGAAGCGGAAGACTGCAGCTGCACCCCGGGGCGACATGACCCTTCGCTATCGACCGGCCCACAGAAGCGCCGGCTGCCGACCCGAATTAGCGGCTCGCCGGCAGCGGCGGCTATTGTGACGGCAGCGGCCGCTGCGAGGCGCTGCGGTCGATGCGCTGCCGGGGGGGATTCCCCGCGCCGAGCCACTTCCGCTCGCTGCGTTCCTACTTTACCGCACATTCTCTTCTAAAGCCCTTTCTGTGCTCTCTTAAGGCATTCTGCTACTCCTGCCAAAGGTACTCGCGAGCCCAACTGGTTACATTTTACTCCCCTGCCTTCCCCCGTTACATATCGGCGTTAAAGTACACTTCTGAATAAGTGTCTTGAAAAGTAAATAAACACAGGGTGTTTCAAAATGAATATGAGGGTTTTAAGGCTTTGTAGCATTTATTACATTTAACTTACAATTGTAAGTAATACATCAAATGAAAGAGCAACCCAAACTGTTTTGTCTGTCTATCTGTGTACATGCGCATGCACTGCTTGCTGTATCTTCTGTCAAAAAGCACTAGTAGCAAAGATGTCGACAATTGAACAGAAAGTTTTTTTTTATTTTACCGTTTTCAAGGACAGAATAATTGTTACACGCTACGAGTATTTCTTATTAAGTTCGATTGTAATCCACCAAGTGATAAAAATGTCCTTAAATGGTGACAACAGTTTCAAGACATTGGTTGTCTTTGCAAAGGGAGGAGTGCGTGACGACCAAGAGTGACTTGAAGAACGGGTTGAACGACTGAGAGAGTCTTTCACGCGTAGCCCCAAGAAAGCAATTCCGAAGGCTTGTGGTGAAATAAAAATTCCAGTGAGGTCTGTGTGAATACTTTAAAGGAGAGGCGCTTACAAGTACGTCCTTATTGTTTGCAGTTGTTACAACCTCTAAAGCCTACTGACTACAGTTTACGTACCAGCTTTGGAAACGAAATGTTGCTGCATACAATGAAGCTTTTCTATATCTTACCGTCTGCAGGATGAATCGACGTTTCACGTACATGGATATTTGAACACACACAATGTACAAGTCTGGGGGTCAGAAAATCCCCACTAAATGTCAAAGATGCAACAAGACTCCCATAAATTGAATATTTTTTGTGATATATGTCGGAAAGTTTACAGGTCTTTCTTTGAAGTTAGTGGAAATGGTGTTTCTGACCTTGATATACTAGAACTATGGCGTTTTGCTCAATTGGAAGAAGCTGAACCACAGAAGTTTATTTGGCAGCAAGATGGTACGTCACCTCAAGGCGTAACTCAATATACGACTGGTTAATCGACGTTCGCTGGATTGACAGCAAGCGGTCGGATGGCGGAGCTTGTTTCGCAAGGCCTCCACGTTCACCCGATCTGACACCATGCTTTTCTTGCTTTTGGGAGTTAATAATGGATCATGTGTATGTGCCTCCGCTACCAGCTGATGTTTCCGACTTAAGAAACATGACTGAAACAGCTGTTGCAACAATTACCCCAGAAACACTCACCAAGTTTTGGGAAGAATTCCCTATCGACTGGATGTGTGCCATGTGACGAATGGTGCTCACACCGAACACTTGCTGAGTCGCTCTTTCATTTGATGTATTATTTATGAATGCAACTTGAATGTAATAAATGCAACAAAGCCTTGTACTCCTATATCCATTTTGAAACATCCGGTGCATTTTGCGTTGTGCCTGCGTTCTGAAGACTGATATCTAAGATTTCCTATTCTTCTTACTGTACTTTAAAGTTCGCCCCGTCTCTGTTCAACTGTTGTAAGGCAACAACTCCATTTTAATTCTGTTGTCAGATGCTATTTCCTATCGCCACAGACAGTAGTCAACATAACTGAGGAATGTTGTGCCATCTGAATCACATCATATGTATTTATTAATTCATCATATTTCGTAGATCTGACCAAGAAGAATCTTCAGGGATGTGGAATGAGTCAAGATGTCCAATATACTTACTTACTCTGTATGATTCATTGAAAAGAAACCATCATTATACTTAATTAAGAAAACTTATGCCATCTAAATTCAATCAGATAAATTAGAAGGGATGTCACTGCTTGGAAGGGAGCTTATATAACAGAGCTGCTATTTGTGTGCTATCAGTAGCTTAATTGTATTTTTATTGCAATGTCATTTTAGTGTGTGTTTATCAAAATTCAAACTGATTAAGTACTGAGCGTCTGAGGCGACCTGGGAAACCAGTACGGACTTTGTCTGGAGCGTCAAATACTATAGATTTTACACTCAGGGTGGCAAGTCTAATACAATAACTGCCGTTAATCCAGCGAGCGGGTTCAATTTACATCTGGCTCACGTCCATATCTTGAGAAATTATGAGCTGCGCTTTAAGCTATATGAGCAGCTCCTGCTTTCTACGTACTTACCTAGATTAATTTAGAAACACGAGTGTTTTTTTCGATTTTCCATAGAAGATTTCAAAAGTAGTAATTATGGCTAATTTCTAACGTGTTCCAATTGAATTTGAGCATGCAATGCATTTTAACAAATTTGATTTGAATGTACGGATTTCGTTGCGATTCATTTCATAGTCACGATGGGGACAGGGTGTGCAGCTCGACTTGCGATTTTTGCCACTATACCCTAAACGCTTGGAAATTGCTCGAACTTCGAAACAAATAAATTTTCATATCCGTGAGAACGTTATCGATGGTGATTCCTAACGTTTTCATGAACCTCAGTGCACGGAGAGGGATACTTCATACCATTATTAGGTAGTTTCTGCCTTGTTTCATTCGCGTATGGAGCAAGGGGCAGATATCTTATTCTCAGGGTCCAAACGCGATATATATTTTGCAGGCAGCAGAATAGGTCTTCCTCGGATATCAGTTCTCGAAACGCTGGTCAACCACTGGTCGTCTTAGTGGCCGCTTCTGTATGAGGCACAGATTAAGCAGTAGTACATGTGGAACGTGAGCAAATAGTAGTTTAGTTACAGATACTTGGGTACAACGAAAGCTGGTAAAGAAATTTAGACATCAACGTCCCGTCAGAACAGTACGAGATTGGGCACCAGCACAGTTTCTGAAACACCGCGAGGGTGGCCTTGTCGTAGGACCATCTTTGTCATGGTCTGGAATGATTCTCGTTATGATTCTAACTCAAAACGATCGACGGTGATTTGACTCATATTTTCCTGAATCAGGCGGCACCACGATCGTTTCGACAAGGCAGTCTCTTAGGCAAATGGCTCACTAGAATACTTTTGCGCTTCCAGAGTCTGAAGACGCAAACAACTGACGGTGTAAACCTACAAAATACATTAGAAACTTGGACAGAAGTTTTTCCTAGCCTCGAAGGGCAAGTGGAGAAATTGCAGAATAATAATTACAATAAAGGAGAAAAAGGTGCCAGCTTGAGCGCTGGTACTGATGAAAGGCAGTGTTTAGCACAAGAAGTCAAATTCGTGGCATGTTCGTTTAAGAATGGCTCAATAATTTGTACATCTTAATATATTGCCGTTGGATAAGCATTTATTTTGGTGTAATGGACGACCAAAAATGTACAACTCTCTAAGGTTCGGCGCAATTTGGTTGCAATTATCAGAGATAACTACCGTTCCGTGTCTGAGCTCTTGTTGGCTGGAGGCTTTCATCTAGCAACACGGCAACGGCTAACATTATACGCAAGTGACCTGGCTTCAAAGCCAGGAGAATGGAGATGAGTACCTTAATGTAATGAGGGCACTACTGTCATTAGCGCCACACAACAGCCCTACAAGCGCTGCGGGGTTCCCCCTCCCGCTACAAGCTGAGGATGCGACGCGGCATGCGTGTTTTGGCAGAAGGCTACACAACGCATAGTGTCGACGTATCGGGTTGGCTGATCGCTGTACGCCCGCGGTCGCAGCGGTGGGCGTTATCTGCAGGTAGCGGGCAGCGGGCAGCGCGTGTCACACGCTGTTAATCTGCACATGACTGCATGCAATTACCTCCTGACGGGCAGCTCTGACTGGCGGTGCCAAGTAAATTAACGAATTCCATGTTGGTCGCGCGAACACGCTATTATTTGAACTGTGATTAACGGCTGATTTTAGCAACATAATTGATGTTTAAAGAAACACGTCATGTTTAGCTAGTATAGACTATCAACACAACGTTAATGGGAAAAAAATGTCCATTTAATTGTCATACGAGAGAGGAATAAATAGCACTCTCGTCGAAACGTAGACCTCGTTTTCTTCTCTTGTTTTTCTGTAATTTCTCTTTTTTTCCGTTCCAGGCTGGTTTTTACATCCTATGTACCCCGAAACCCATAGACATTTTACTTCGTGTCGTATTATTCTATATCATCTAAAATTAGAGTGCTACCTGTTCGGTATTAATCTACAGTCGAAGCATGATAACTCGGATACGCTCTGAAACACACACAACTTCCGTTGCCCTTTTGCAAAGTTTTTTGTTCTTTTCCTGCACGAGCTGGAAGTATCTCTCAGCTGGATCATTTACAGTTTCGAATTTAACGACTGGCCACACTGCATGTTTCCACACTGGCTTTGAAATACTGCAAACATGTTTTTGATAAACGGCAGTAACATTTTCAGTGCAAGTGGGTGTAATGTTCCATAAATTACGAGAAATGTTATTTGTTTTTAATTCTGTTTCTTACTGTTATTTATTTAAAGACTGCGTGAAAAGTATCTCACAGTCATTCCAGAAATGGTAAGTCAGGTTTTTCTTTCCCTTTTGACAGGTTTTGCCCAGATTCTGCGTTCATTTGAGACACAATTTTTAAATAATAGAATATGAACGGGGTCACTTCTTGTAGCAGCAGTATCGGAGGGGATCCTGTTTCGTAACGGTTCTCGTAAAAACTTGCGAGTCCCCATACGTTCGGAACAAAAACACTTGTCACGGCCGGAGGGTGAGCGGTGAGCGGGCAGCGGGCAGCGGCAGGAGACAGCCTGTGACGGAGGTTCGGGCTGAGGCGGCGGCGGGTGGGGGAGCATCATGATGCACGACAGGCTGCGAGGCGCCGCCATCAGCTAATGAAATTTCCGCCCCCGCCTTCGCCGCCGTCACCGCCGCCTGTGACCACTCGCCACGCCGCGCCGCGCCTCAGCACTCGAGAGCTCGGCGGGGCAACAATAGTCGCTGCCCTGGGGGACGACCCTCCGGCAGGCGCCTCGGGCCCTCAGGCGCTTGACCGTCACCATGGCAACGCCGAGGCTTAGTTACCAACGTCTCCCAAGAAGTAATTCCACCGCGTACTTACCAAAGAACGTTACAACTCCCTCAAAGCAGAACATCGTTCCCACCACTTGTTGCTTTTGCCAGGTGCATAATTTCTGACGAACAAACATTTTGTACAGCTTAAAACTAAAAGTAATGTTTACAAATCTAAAGTTTTGAATACAAAATATAAAATATTGTGCGTCACAGGATTCGACGTCGTTTTTATGTGAATTACATTAAATATTCCTGTCCAAGCTCTAAAACTGTTAGTATAAAAGAATGTTTAAACGAAATAGAGATCTGTTGCAAAAAAAAAAAAAACGTGACAAATAATACTGTTTAATATAAATGCATGCACCAGTGAGATATGTCTCACCGTGTTCAACAGCAACAGAACCAATGATGAAATTCAACAGTACATAGGTAGCGAAATGGTAAAAAATTGGAGTTAAATATAAAATTCCTTGGTCCGACCAATAAAAGAAATCTGAAACAAGACAGGCATGTTGAGTCTTTACCTCATGAACTAACGAAGAATAATATATGTGCAATCAATATAATTAGCGAGTTTTTCAAAGACACTATACTCGTAAGACTGCATAATACGCTGTATTTTCCTCACACATGAACTATAGAATTGAAATCTATGGAGCAATAACCAAAGCAAAACTCAATACGCTACTGATTCTTCAACAAATGGGCTATAAGAATAATCTGAGTAGATAGAACTAATGAATAATGCGGTGGTCTGTTCCCAAAAACTGGTGTGCTACTCATAATAAACATGTATATTATAATATTTTTCGTCGAAAGATGCACCCCAATATATGTCAGTGTAATGAAAATCGAACACGTGCCATAACGGAAAAATGGAATGGTTCCATTCAGAAGTAATCATCACACCCGAAGGCTCCCACTTCGATACGAGGCGATCAATTCTTGTTTCGTAGAAGACGTTCAGCCGCTGACGAATCGACAACCGCACCCACTCTTGCGCCTCCTCGAAGTCCACGCATGTCTTTCTTCAGATCGCCAAAGATGTGAAAAGCACAAGACAAAAGATCCAGGCTGTACGGTGAATGTTACACTGTTTCCCGAAGAAATCGCCGACGCACAGCCGTGTGCGTTGCCTTATCGTGCAACGGGATGATTCGGTATGACAACATTCCAGAGCGTTTTGACTTTATAGCGCATGACAGTTTCTGCCAACTTTCTTCACAGCACTGCGCGTTGACTATGATTCCACGCTCGAGATATTCGACGAGCATAAGGCCCCTGCAGTCGTAGAAGATCATCGTGATCTTACAGGACTTTGTGTGAAGAGCTTTGGATTTCTTGGTGGCGAAGATGTGGGATGTTTCCAGTGTTGGCTTTGCCGCTTGCCCTCAGCCTATCGGAATGCTGTCGGACGGAATCATGTCGCACGACAACGCCGCACCCATACTGCAAATCGGACGAAGGCTACGCTTCAGCCATTTGGCCGGGAAACACTGCAACAACCTCTGTACAGCCTGGATCTTTCAACGTGTGATTTTCATCTCTTTGGCGATTTGAAGAAAGACTGGCGTGAACGTTGGTTTCCGTCGGACGAGGAAGTGCATGAGTCGGTGCGGTTGCAGATCCGCCAGCGGCTGACCGTGTTCTACGAAATAGGAACTGATCGTCTCGTATCGCAGTGGGAGCCTTCGGGTGTGATGATTACTGCTGAATGGAACCACTCCATGGTCCTGTTGTGGTGGGTGTTCGACTTCCACTTGACTGTCCCTCGTATACACTGACGTGCTTCCATACAACACTAGAAATTAAAAAAAATGTATTTGACATCAACAGCCACAGAAAACCACTCTGTGAAAAAGGCCCTCAATATGTAAATTAAAATTAGCCAAGTATAGTGCGACTCCTCCCAAAATGAAGCTTATGTTTCAGCTTAAGAAAATCGTTATACAACACCCTTTCGTATGTAAATGCAGAATAAGTCGCGAAGGCGCACGCACATGCACAACGCGTATCACATTCTTCGAATGTGGGTGCGATTCAATGAACATTCTAATTTCAAGAACATTTAATTTTTTGGAAAGATTGTAAAAATTTCCTTCTACATTGCAAGAATTTAACAACAACACCATGTTTTGAAGGCGAAGTACGATACTCTGATGGCAAGACCATAGCGAAATCGGCGATTCACGATACGAACTGTATCTTGAACGATTCTTTTGTTGCCGGCCGGGGTGGCCGAGCGGTTCTAGGCGCTACAGTCTGTAACCACGCGACCTCTACGGTCGCAGGTTCGAATCCTGCCTCGGGCATGGATGTGAGTGATGTCATTAGGTTAGTTAGGTTTAAGTAGTTCTAAGTTCTAGGGAAGTGATGACCTCAGCAGTTAAGTCCCATAGTGCTCAGAGCCATTTGAACCATTTTTTGATTCTTTTATTTCAAGTCTGCTGATATCATTTTTGTTCCGGAAATGTTACGTGTTGTAAAATTCCTTTGGTTGAAACAGAACACGTGAAAAGTGTAACGAGTGTTATTGCTGTCATACTGCTCTTGACTATGTAACCATTTGTTAAAGCCCAGAATGACTTCCGATGTACAGCCACCGATACAGGATCACAAACATAGGAATTCAGCGTAGACAATGCATGGTGCTGGGCGCTGCTGACAGAGAGTTACGGGACAAAGCTATTTCGGAGGGCGGCGCCGACTTGGCCAAGTTTGACAGGCGCAGGAATCTCGGAGAAGAGCGCGGACAAAAGCCGGGATAGCTTTCCCTGGCGCTCTGTGCTGGAGTTGGCGAGGGGCGACTGACGAGGGTCGGGGTCTGGGGTCCGGCCGGAGTTTTGACAAACAGCGGCATTAATAATGGCGGCGATGCGGCCCAAGGGCGGCGCGGCCCAAGGCGGCCGCTGTGGCGGCGCGGCTTTAAAGTTGGCGCCACACTACGCCACGTAGCCGCAGCCCGAGGAACTTCGAGACGGCCATCGCCTTACCCTAAGTCACTGACGCCGGATAATGAAGCGACCGGTTAACATAGGATGATTCACTGAGCTCGCAGGTAGGGGGGCGGGCGTCTACTCGGTTGACGCTACCAGAAGTTCGCTACTGCGCTACATGTACAGGACATGCACCTCTCCCTTAAAGAAGGCAAAATACCCCCTGATCATTAAAACTGGAACACCACGATGGACGCCAATATTTTCTACATTATCATTCAGAAACCGCACTTGAATGGCGGTCGTTTGTGAGGAGACTGTTACGCCTTTTGTAAGAAAGAGTATCGTCTACCAGTAGCTATCGGAGTAAGACAGGGGCAGAATCGTGGTCCATCGAAACCGGTTCATCGTTCCAAAACATTGCCCCACACTTTGGTCAGGATCACACGACTGTCAAGCAAATACCAAGTCGATGGTCTCAGGAGGGCCATACCGCTAGGCAAAAGCTCAGCAGCCTGTGTGACTAGCGCTCTAGACACGGACGCTTGGCCGTGCAAGCTCGTATCCCCTCGTCACCCACTTCGACTCAGGAAGTGGGTTTCTTTGCACCAAGACAGTATTCCACATAGAAAGTGTGGCGACCTCTGGACTACCGCAGACTATTAGCACGGTGATTACTATTACGGCTTCACCTGACGCGAGAGAGCGGTGCACCGACAATGGTGCTGCCAATGAAGACTCTGGATACAAGAGTGGCACCATGACAAATGCTGGTTCAGCGTACAGCATCATGACGAATGTCTCTATGTGTAGAGGCCCTGAGGAGAACGAACATTGCCAGACTGCACCCGGTAAGCCGGCCGATGTGGCCGAGCGGTTCTAGGCGCTACAGTCTGGAACCGCGCAACCGCTACGGTCGCAGGTTCGAATCCTGCCTCGGGCATGGATGTGTGTGATGTCCTTAGGTTAGTTAGGTTTAAGTAGTTCTAAATTCTAGGGGACTAATGACCTCAGATGATAAGTCCCATAGTGCTCAGAGCCATTTGAACCATTGTGCACTCGGTACCAGCACCTAGACTGATGGCATGGAGTGCCACTGGATATGTTTACTAACATCACTGATTTGCACAGCTGGTAATTTGGATTGCAGGCATTACATTTCTGACGTGTGGGTAGCTATGCCCTGTTATCGAAGTCTCTGTAACGTTATCTTTCAACAAGCTGCATGTGTTCCATGCTGTGATGACCTAAATTGATACAGAGGGTGTTGGAGTGTTGCCATGGCCAAGTCATTCTCCAGAGCTCTCACTTATTGGGGGCTCCTAGCCAAGGGTTGCTGACAGACCGGTACGCTTCCATCTGCTAGCCTATGCAGTTTACGAACTCTGGCACAGAACTGAAGCTGCGTGGAATGACATGCTTGTATCTGTCATTCGAGCTCAGTTTCAGTCGATGCTAGCCAGGTTCGAGCCACTGTTGCACCCAGACATGGCATCTCTGTGTCCTCTATTTCGCACTCCCCACAGCCTCAAATAGTGAATGAATTTAACGATGTATAAATTTCACTAGTTTAAAAGAAAAAGTCCTTTTGCATGTTACAACCTAATTTTTTAATTTATGCGTGTACGTAGACAAATTGTGCCTTATTTACAAGGCATCTTCAGGGAAAGGCATGAAATATTACCCATAGATTTAAAACACTTCATGTAAGTTATTGTAATAAAATGGAAATGTACTGACAGATCAGCGTCTAATTCATTAGTTTTAAGCCAGACACTTGGTTAAAAGTTGCAGTTTTTCTTGCGGTCACTGGTTGGAAATGTATTACGTATATGTGCAAACGAAAAAAAGTCATATAATATTTTAGGACGCCCTTGGAAGATACCTTGTAAATGAGGCGAAGTGCGTCTGGGAACACAGGTAAAATAAAAATATTAGTGCACAGTACTGCAATTTATGTACAGCTGCTGCTAAAATGAGCACCACGAGAAAATTGTTAACGATCGATGCATTCTTACCACTTTAATCTGTCCACGAAGAGTAAAATTTACTTTTTTGCTATGCTTCTTGGACATGCTCTTTTAATCGCCAAAGGTATATTTCAATTTTACGCAAAAAAATTAGTCACATATAGGGAACGCTTGCCGTGTTCTTCGATGAGCTATATGTCCGCCTGTCCCCACATAATTTCATTTCTAAGTGACACGTTGTCACCACGACCTGTTACATGGAATTCAAGATCCCGAATTAAAGTGTTCGCAAGGGATCGTAAGTTCGGAGCTATTCTCCTGCGCGGGCCAAATTGGTAAATTTTTATCTTCCCAGACAATGAAGACGCCATTCTTTATTAATGAAACTATCGTAGGAGTTTTGATAGCTCTTGGAAAAACTAATCGCAGTGATGTATCGCTCATTTTACCCATATATTCTAAACATGAGTTGACTTCTCGCCGCCGCCACCACCACCACCACCACCACCTCAGTGTAAACATTAGGAAGCGGTGCTGAAACAAAACTTTACCAGTAATTTCGGGTGTTTCAGAGAACAATATCTCTTCATATATGAATAAACTTTTATATCAGAGTACTGCTTCAAAAGAGCTTCAAATACAGTTCAGTATCATGATACATTAAAACGTAACGACTATCAGTCGTATTTTAGTAACATACAATTATGTTGACAATGTAAATAACTAGTTTTTAAAAGCTGCTTACCTTTATTATGCTAGAGAGTAAACTAATCTGAGCAGTATTGTTTAACGGAAAGTTTGTTTCAAATATCGTAATACAACAGCCCTGCCTTCGTTACGTCAGACATCCTTCCCCACCACAGTTTATCGTTCAACTGTAATTAATAATGACTTTTTTTTAAAAAAAATGCCCTTTACCAGTATCCCGCAACGTCTTCTTTTGATAATAAATAAATTTCAAAGTAAAGCAGAAGCACGTATTACTCACTATGATAGATTTGATAATTTATAAGATGTAATCTATTTGCAGTCGTTAGTAGATCGCTGGTGTTAGCACATAGAACTGTCAAAGAGTAACAAGCCTTCCGCGTCGAAAGCACTCGACAGACCGCCGCAGTTGCTGTCAGCTGGAAAGCTATTGATGTGCAGTTGATGGCGTGGGCTCTGCTGGTACGTCAAACCTGTCTTACGAAATAAACAACACGCGAACATGTCACAGGATGACAACTGCATGCCAGTGTAATTCCTCGATGCCACATCATCAGCCTGCTAACGCTACCCAAATGACAACAATACTGTGAGAGATTACTGATAATTAGTGCTTGGTGGTAAGTTCCGATGGACCAAACTGTTGAGATCATCGGTCCCGAAGCTTACACACTAATTAACCTAACTTCAACTAACTTATGCTAAGCACTACACACACACACACACACACACACACACACACACACACACACGCCCTAGGGAGAACTCGAACTACCGCCCTGAGGGAGGGGGGCGGGGGGAGGGGTGTGTTCCAGCGCGAACCGTGGCAAGGCGCTAAGACCTCGGCTTTACCTCGCGGGGCGATAATTAGTGCATGTTGAATGTTAGGGAATTGAATAAAGTATACAGATTTGAAGTATGAAAAACTACCCCAAAAATAGCTCACTAAACATCTGTGGCAATCTGAATAACTGTATATGTATGTGGTAGTGATGTCTGTAAGTTAATTTTTGTATTAAGCGACTAAACGTGTTTCAAATATTGGAATCTCAATGTTTTGGTCATGACAACTGTCTAGTGGAGGTAGGTTTTTGTCTTAATCTGTAATGCGGAACTGCTGACCTTTGTACTATGACCCACTGAGAATGGTCCTTCCTTTTTTTTTTCCTTCGAGGCACGATTACTGTAAGCAAAGAAACTAGACTCTTAACCCGATCTTAGCTCATTCTACTCTCCACTTTCACATGCTTAAAAGACCGGCCGTGAACGGCACTGTCCTACCACACAGCCCTTTTTCATTCAGAACATTGTTTTATTGCGCAATAATCATTAATTACACGCTATCGTCCCTCCTCATTCCAGCGGATGATCCCAATTATCAAAATTCTCTCCCCCATGGGCTACCTTTTACACGAGCGCCACCGCGATACTCATATTCAACAAAATTACTTACAGTAGCGTAGGGATAACTTATTCAGTTGTCGAAAATGATTATTCTTGTGTTGAAAGTGATCATACAAGTAGTGAACCGCTAATATCCTCCCAGAGGGGACTTGCTGTGGGATCTTCCGGAGCAAACGCTACACACCCTGCAGTAAAACTGCTGTAGCGGAAATTTACCTAACACATAGTTTTCATTTGGGTTCCTTCTGTAGACAATGTGTGTCTCATTCTTTCTAGCATAGATGTTAAACAACTATAAAATTAACAACATCAAGTGACAGGCTGAAAAAACGAGGGTCTGCTTTATATTTCATGTTCCCTGTTTTCTACGATTAATGTGGAATGTTAATTTATCCCCATATTTCGTCACACCAGTCGGATTCATTATTTGTATTGCAGTAAAACACCTAAGTGTGAGGGAATTAGAAAAGAAATACTTTTATGTTACAAGGCAAGTTTTTACAAAGTGTCACATTCAAGCTTGAATTATTTCAGTAAAAGTTTGTGCTGTGTAGCTAATCAGTACAGAAATTGCAACTTAAAGAGGTAAGTATCTAAATACATGGCCAGCAGTACTGAGTCTATAAACATAAATGATTTCAGAAGCCGGCCGCTGTGGCCGAGTGGTTCCAGGCGCTTCAGTCCGGAACCACGCTGCTGCTACGGCTCAGGTTCGAATCCTGCCTCGGGCATGTATGTGTGTGATGTCCTTAGGTTATTTAGGTTTAAGGAGTTCTAAGTCTAGGGGACTGCTGATCTCAGACGTTAACCCCATATTGCTTAGAAGCATTTGAACCACTTCATTTCAGAAGTAGTTCTGGAATTCCTACGAAAACTGTAGCTTGAATGTAGATGTAACTCCCCGTATAAACACAATCTCGTGTTGGCTAAATGCCTCGTGCTGAGCGGTAACAGTCCATCAGTGAACTCAAAAGTGTTTAAGCTATGCACATAAAGACGGAAAAAAAGAATCGGACGTTACTGAACAAAAGCAAGTGCATCTTAGATGTGAGGAGACAAATCATGAAACGTGGCAGCTAAACGAATTGTTATTTTGTACACAATGGCTGTGGCATTTACAGTGTAGTCGATGAAAATGCTCATGAAAATATAAAATTATTACTCCATTTGAGGATGGGTGAAATCCCGAAAAATGTCTTGGCATGAAAGAAAGTAGTAAAGAACTGCATGGTTGCTGAATTTGTTCTAGTAAAACGATACTAAATGATTTTCTCTTCAACGCACCGCTGCCTTTCTGCCAGGTATATGGTTAATCAGACCTTGAGAGGAACCTCGGGAGACCTGAGTAGCGTTACATCCACCGCAATACACGTGGCACACGGATGATCTTTCTGTAGTCATCCAAGCTCTTAAGGGTTATTTATCTAGTAAGAGACTAATATTACATCCCTTCTTTGTTTAAGGAACTTCCTGCGTCTCACCAGGAGCCGTAGTGGAAGGGGAAAATCCAAAATCTCAAGCAATGCTACATTACTCGCTCTTCAATTCTCTTCGTACGGTGTGCTATTAAATGACCTAATAGAACTACACTTACTGATCACACAAGCATTAAAAACTCCTTAAACTAAACCCTTTCCCTGGGAGAGCAATGATATTAAGGACAGGATATGTGCTTGGATGCGCTGCGGTGGGCTGTGGGTTTCTTGCGGCGTCCCCGTGGCGGCGGTGGCGAGGTATTTAAATTTAGTGCCCTGTGAGAGAGTACACAGAGTGCATTCATAAAGTGGGAAGCAGAGTAGTGGGGGGCTGTATAAATAAACGGCTCGGCGCATAGCTCGGGACAAACGTGAGACGCCGCCTCCGCCCCCGCCTCCGCCGTGGCCGGCATGCGGGCAATCCATTTCCTCGGGACTGACTCAGTGTCCTCGCTCATTACCGTCACGCCATCTGGAAGCCTGCCTCTGGATCACTGTCCCTGATTCGACACAGGCACTATCCCGAACCCTTGTCAAAAGGTTACGGTACGTCCACCTAAAGAAAGAATCACAGCATCACAACGATCGCTAACAGTATGTCACGTAATGTTGCCATCTATAACGTTTCAAGAATGTTCAGAAAGGTATACAAGCATGACAGAAGTACAATGGCTTCCATACACTGTCGCTTGAAATAATTAAACGCCCAACACGACAGAGGTGGTGGCTATTAGGACTGTCGATATTTTTAAAATTATCGGAACTCCGAAGTATCGATACTTAAAAAGCACCGTTATCAGTTCTCGAAATATCAAAAAGAAATTTGTATATATTGACGGAAAAATATTAATGTACAGGCTAAAAAAAAAAATCAGCTGCACATTGTAAACATATTCCCAGTTTTAGAGAAAGGAAAACGATGCGGCGATGACCGCTTTACCAACTCTGGTAACTGCCCGTAAGTGGCACAATAAAAGGAGCCCGATGGGACTGTCGTTCAGTTTCATCACATACCAGATTTGTCTGGAACATTTCATGTCAACTTCCCTGTTCTTCGTTTTCTCTTATTTTCATTTCTGCAAACGCCAGTGACCCAGCAGTTTTAGTGCCAAAATTGCGTGGTGAAGTTAAGCGTTGCAGTTTCTGTTGGTAGCGCTGAGAGCCGATTACGTCAGCATTTCCACTCACGCATCTCCGCCCACCGCAAAGACCAACCTTGTCATTTAGATTTTTGTTCGTCAGTTTCAGCAACTGTTTTTAAAGAACGCCGATATGAATATATATCACGCTAGTTGCGTTAAAACGTGTTTTTTAAGGCAACTGGTGTGCTATTTCTTTACATTCGATATCTCGTTATTCCATTCACACTGTCCCCTTCCCCAGTGGAATCGGACTGCTTCTCTGTGCCATCTATACTTGCATCACACAGTCAAGGAGGAAGATTGGACGTGATGAAAGCTCTAGAAGTAGTAAGAGTCCTCCTCACAGTATCGCATATTGTATTTACGATCTGTTAAGAAAAAAATGGACATAGCACCTTCTGCTATAATTCCGTCGCAGATTCGCTAAGTCCTCCGTTACAGTGTTGCCCTAGACCACACGTCTACTCATTTCACCCACGCAACAGTTGTCCTATTTTCGATTTACAGCAACGAAAACCTCTAGTTTCGTCATATTCACCCAAGACCGGACAACCATTAACACCGTCACAGTCCTTTATTGACGGAAAAACCGCTGCACGTTCGCCCAGTGACTATGAGCTGACTGGTGAGGTAAAATCTTTCTTTGCGGACGAAGTTAGCATAAATTTATAATAACTTCATACAACATATGGTGGAATAGTAAAGGTGTGACCTTGAAAAATATTACATAGAAGAGGACCAACAAATATCAACGGACTATTTCTGCCACTGAATCGAGTATCACGAAACCCTGTCGTTAATGTCAGTAACTGATTCCATTATTTCAAATATTGTTTTGTTCCGATTCCGCAACACTTCAAATACTTCCTAATTTTTTTATTGCTTTATGGTTCGTCAAGTCTAACAGCCATCAACTTATGTTGGTCTTTAAATCACCCATGAGATATACGTCAAACATATTTAAAATGTTTAACACGCATATAATCATTCCATATGCCGCATCCATCCACAAGTCGCAAAGTACTGACACTTTAAAACCAAACCTTCTCCTTTATTTTTAAGGCACCTGTCTTCGGACTGGTTTGAATTCTCCTCCTTTACTAACCTTTTCACCTCAGAGAAGCACTTGTACCCTACATCCTTAATTATTTGTTGAGTATAACCAACCGCTGTCTTCCCAACAGTGTTCACGCTCTACCGCTCCACGATAGCTCCATAGAAGATATTCCCTGATGTCAAAAAGTATGTTCAAATGTGTGTGAAATCTTATGGCACTTAACTGCTAAGGTCATCAGTCCCTAAGCTTACAGACTACTTAACCTAAATTATCCTAAAGACAAACACGCACACACACACACACACACACACACACACACACACACACACACATACACACACACATGCTCGAGGGAGGACTCGAACCTCCGCCGGGACCAGGCGCACAGTCCATGACTGTAGCTCCTTAGATAGCTCGGCTAATCCCGCGTGGCTCCCTGATGGCCTTATCATCCTGTAGAGAGCATCACATTTGATAAATTTTAATGATTTATGAAAACCGCCTCAATGTAAATTACACATTCATGGTGATATGAACGATTTCGATCTTAATGCATCTTCAGCTTACCGAGTTGTACTAAAGTCGTGATATAAATGGTCTGGTTGTCATATGTGACTTTGAAGTCCAAATACAGAAACATTACTCACAAATATTCTGCTGACCGCCTGGCGCAAGTATGGAGAGCAGGCACGGTATGCTGCGAACAGTAAACTGAATAAATTTCTACCTGCTAGAAAAAAATCCAAAATAAAGAATCATGTCACCCTAGAAGTACCCTAAACACTCAGAAGGTGTCAGAAACGTTCGTAGCTTCCTGTAAAATCTGCACCTACCGAAAACGGCTCTCCGAAAAAGTTTACTTCACATGACCCTCTGCATTAGGGGCTTAAACAGCAGCCCATTCTTCATTACTACTAAACTGTGATCTGCTGGGTACCCCTTACAACCCAGTATCTGATTTCGAGAGGAAGGAAGGAAGCTGAGAGTTAAACGTCCGTCGACAGACAGGACATTAAAAACGGAGCAAAAGTTCGGAAGAAACCATTCTGGCATTTGCCTGGAGTGATTAAGGGAACTGACATTAAACTTTAATTTACATGGCCAGACGAGAATTTGAACCGCCGACCTCCCGAAAGCGAGTCCAGTGTGCTAACCACTGCGCCACTTCTCCGAGTCTAATTTCGGGATCTCTGTCTCACCATGGTATAATCGAACTGGAGTCTTGGCGGGCGTCTCTGCTTTTGCTTTTTGCAAGTATGCCCCTCTTCAGTGATTTCAGAGGAGTGTGTTCAGTATTACTAGATGAAATTCACTATCGAAGTCAAGTACTCTTTCTCATACCTAATTCCTACTGCGAGCCCATATTCTCCTATAACCCTGTCTTCTGTTACTTTTGCTATCATTAAGTTCGAATCGCCCATGATTATTCGAATATCATCTGCCTGTATGTACTGAATTAGCCGTTCAATATTCTGATGTACCTCGTGCACCTCTGATAGTAACCTCGCCTATGGCAGTCCCCTTACGGAGATCCGAATGGGGGATTAATTCGGAATCACTTCTCCACTTACAGGCTTCGTCTTCCGTGGATAAACCCTATGTGTCTTTAATGAGTTGGTTTCATTGCCTTCTGTATCCTGACGTCTTGATCATTGCTGATTCTTCCGTCTATTAGGGGTAACGTCCCACCCCAAGGGGTAGAAGTTGTCCTAAACCTCTGTCCGCTTCTCCAGTCTCTTTGGCAGGGCCGTTGGCAGAACGAGGGTGACTCCTTATACCAAGTCTTCGGCCATCATAACGAGTCGAAACACATGCCTAAAATGGAACTTTAATCTGCAACGCCAGCTGTGCAAAATACACTCCTGGAAATTGAAATAAGAACACCGTGAATTCATTGTCCCAGGAAGGGGAAACTTTATTGACACATTCCTGGGGTCAGATACATCACATGATCACACTGACAGAACCACAGGCACATAGACACAGGCAACAGAGCACGCACAATTTCGGCACTAGTACAGTGTATATCCACCTTTCGCAGCAATGCAGGCTGCTATTCTCCCATGGAGACGATCGTAGAGATGCTGGATGTAGTCCTGTGGAACGGCTTGCCGTGCCATTTCCACCTGGCGCCTCAGTTGGACCAGCGTTCGTGCTGGACGTGCAGACCGGGTGAGACGACGCTTCATCCAGTCCCAAACATGCTCAATGGGGGACAGATCCGGAGATCTTGCTGGCCAGGATAGTTGACTTACACCTTCCAGGGCACATTGGGTGGCACGGGAGACATGCGGACGTGCATTGTCCTGTTGGAACAGCAAGTTCCCTTGCCGGTCTAGGAATGGTAGAACGATGGGTTCGATGACGGTTTGGATGTACCGTGCTCTATTCAGTGTCCCCTCGACGATCACCAGATGTGTACGGCCAGTGTAGGAGATCGCTCCCCACACCATGATGCCGGGTGTTGGCCCTGTGTGCCTCGGTCGTATGCAGTCCTGATTGTGGCGCTCACCTGCACGGCGCCAAACACGCATACGACCATCATTGGCACCAAGGCAGAAGCGACTCTCATCGCTGAAGACGACACGTCTCCATTCGTTCCTCCATTCACGCCTGTCGCGACACCACTGGAGGCGGGCTGCACGATGTTGGGGCGTGAGCGGAAGACGGCCTAACGGTGTGCGGGACCGTAGCCCAGCTTCATGGAGACGGTTGCGAATGATCCTCGCCGATACCCCAGGAGCAACAGTGTCCCTAATTTGCTGGGAAGTGGCGGTGCGGTCCCCTACGGCACTGCGTAGTATCCTACGGTCTTGGCGTGCATCCGTGCGTCGCTGCGGTCCGGTCCCAGGTCGACGGGCACGTGCACCTTCCGCCGACCACTGGCGACAACATCGATGTACTGTGGAGACCTCACGCCCCACGTGTTGAGCAATTCGGCGGTACGTCCACCCGGCCTCCCGCATTCCCACTATACGCCCTCGCTCAAAGTCCGTCAACTGCACATACGGTTCACGTCAACGCTGTCGCGGCATGCTACCAGTGTTAAAGACTGCGATGGAGCTCCGTATGCCTCGGCAAACTGGCTGACACTGACGGCGGCGGTGCACAAATGGTGCGCAGCTAGCGCCATTCGACGGCCAACACCGCGGTTCCTGGTGTGTCCGCTGTGCCGTGCGTGTGATCATTGCTTGTACAGCCCTCTCGCAGTGTCCGGAGCAAGTATGGTGGGTCTGACACACCGGTGTCAATGTGTTCTTTTTTCCATTTCCAGGAGTGTAGAAACGCTCTCCCACGCCTCCGAATTTGTTACGTAAAGACTCGTAAAGGTTCTCAAATAAAACAGCCATTATTAACACTAAGCCTCTTTATTCTTCATGAGTACATACTTATTTCTCAACATTTTCACCCTGACGACGAACACATAACTCCCAACGAAAGACCAGTTCGTTAACAGCGACACTGTACAATGAATTTCTTGACGCAGTCACACTTCTACACTGCTTGTACCGCTTCATGATTATCAAAGCGAATCCCTCGAAGGTGCTCTTTTATTTCTGGAAACAGTTGAAAATGTTATGGGACCAAATCGGGACTGTGTGGAGGATGATCGATGGCAGTGAAACCAAGGCGTCGGATTGTTGTATATATCGCAGCGCTTATGTGTGTTCTGGCGTTAACATGCTCAGAGAGAGGGTGCTCCATGTGTGGAAGAACTCTTCGATTTCTGAACCTGAATACAACACAATTTATCTCAAGCACAGACATACACTGTCCAGTCACGTTGGTGTGACCACGTCAAACGCCTGAAGAACCACGTTCTGCAGCGCGGACCGCTGCGTTACGTTTAAAAGGGTCAATAAGGTTCTGCAAGGTACCTACTGAGATCTCCAGTTGCCGTGGCCAGCCACTCCAGGTTTCTCGATTGAGGATCCATGGCGCGACAAACCCGGTCTAGGTGGCCCACAGATTCTCGATTGGGTTTACATCCTGAGGGACTGGTGGGAGGGCGAGTACGGCAAACGCATCTTGGCGGTCTTCGAACAATGCACATTCACTGGGAAGTGTGTGACACCTTACATTGTCTTGCTGGTAGGTAGAGTCGTACCGAGGACTAACAAACTGCATGTTGGAGCAGATATGGTCTCCAAAGACAAATGCATGTTTGTGTTGATCCAGTCTGCCTTCCATAATGACGAGTTCGCCCAGGAAGTGCCATGAAGCACGTGACAGACAATAACGCCCCGTCCTTCGGACTGGACCGTTCCGACAATTGTTACACGGTGTTAGCTGTCAGACGTTTCGCGCCAGGAGCATAAAACATGATTCATTTCAAACAGCTACCTGTCGCCACTCAGTGGACGTCCATTTGCGCTACTGGCGAACAAATTCCAGCATTGTCGCCAATGAATAGCATACAGCAAGGGTGCATGAACTAAGCGTTTGCTGCGGAGGCCCTTACGCAGCAACTTCCACTGAACGGGCGTTGAGGAGGCACTGTTTGAGAGCCCCTTGGTTTATCTGGGCGGTCAGGTGCTCAGCAGTTGCACGTCTGTTCGCCCATATACATTTCTGCAGCCGTCGCTCACCCCTGTCATCTATGGCCCGTGTTGTTGTTGTACCACAGTTGCCTCGGCATCAGATTTGGATAGCGCCATTTTGCCATACACGGTATACACTAGTCAGCCAGAACATCATGATAACCTACCTAATAGCCGGAATGTCCACCTTTGGCACGGGTAACAGACCGACGCTTCATGGCATGGAAGCAATGAGGCCTTGGTAAGACGCTGGAAGGAATTCGCACCATATCTGCACTCACAAGGCAACTAATTTCCGTAAATTCCTGGGAGGGTTTGGGGGAGGGGCATGAGCGGTAACGCCACCTTCAGTCACATCCAAGATGTGTCCGATCGGGTTTTGATCTGCTGAGCTGGGGTCTAGCACTTCAATTGGAACTCGCCACAGCGTCCCTCGAACCATTCCATCAGACTCCTGGTCTTGTGACATTGCGCATTATCTTGCTGAAAAATGCTACTGCCGTCGGGAAACATGTTCGTCGTGAAGGGGTGCATGTGTTCTGCAACCGTGTACTATACTCCTTGGCCGTCATCTTTCCTTCCACAAGCTCGACTGGACCCATCGACGCCCACGTGAATGTTCCTCCGAAAATAATGAAGACGCCTCTAGCTTGTCTCCGTCCAGCAGTAGAGATGTCAAGGAGCTGTTCCCCTGGAAGACGACGGGTTCGCGCCCTCCTATCGGCATGATGGAGAAGGCATCGGGTTTCATCAGACCAAACAACGATCTGTTCCAAAGTCCAGTGCCGATGGTCACGTGCTCATCTCAGTAGTAGTTGCCGATGTCATGGTGTTAAATATCGCACATTCATGACTGTCGGCTGCGAAGACCCATCCCCTTAGGAGTGTTCGGTGCTCTGTGTGGTCAGACACACTTTTATTCTATCCATCATTAAAGTCCGATGTTTTGTTCCACCACAGTTCACTGCCTGTACTGTTTTCCCAGTCTTACCAGGTCCGATATCTGTAATTAGATGTGGCCGCCCAACTCCACGTCGTCCGAACACCGAACATCGTTTCACCTCGGTTCCGCCACGTGTTGAAGACACCACAGCACCCTAACACCCTGCAAATCATGCAGTTTCCGAAATGCTCGCGCGGAGCCTCCGCGCCGTCACTATCTGCCCTCGGTCAAACCCAGACACATCGCACGCCTTCCCTACTCTATACACAGAAAGCGTGCTCACTTATACCACTCGCACCGTGCGTGTGTCTGATTAGCAGTCGTTCCTCGCCAGGTGACGCTTCTATTAACTGGACGGGCTTATATAGACAGTAGTAGGGGGTCATAATTTAATGGCTGAACAGTGTACTTTAACCTTGGCGGCATGCGAACAGATTACAAACTTAGCCTTGACCCGAAAGCAAACGATCATGCCCTTTGGACGTCAGATAAATCGCTCCGTTTCCACATTACAACGACAGCACTGTTTTCTGCTTCTCCCCACTGTTCGTGCTGCCACCTGCGCTATGTAAGTGGTTATTGCACGCTGACGTCGGTAATAGGCGGTGGTCACATTACCGTGACTGCACCATGTAGCTACATCTACATTTATACTCCCCAAGCCACCCAACGGTGTGTGGCGGAGAGCATTTTACGTGCCACTGTCATTACCTCCCATTCTTGTTCCGCTCGCGTATGGTTCGCGGGAAGAACGACTCCGTGCGCGCTCGAATCTCTCTAATTTTACATTCGTGATCTCCTCGGGAGTTATAAGTAGCGGGAAGCAATATATTCGATACATCATCCAGAAACGCAACCTCTCGAAACCTGGACAGCAAGCTACACCGCAATGCAGAGCGCCTCTCTTGCAGAATCTGCCACTTGAGTTTGCTGAACATCTCCGTAACGCTATCACGCTTAGCAAACCCTGTGACAAGACGCGCCGCTCTTCTTTGGATCTTCTCTATCTCCTCTGTCAACCCGATCTGGTACTGATCCCACACTGATGAGCAATACTCAATTATAGGCCGAGCGAGTGTTTTGTAAGCCAACTCCTTTGTTGATGGAGTACATTTTCTAAGGACTCTTCCAATGAATCTCAGCCTGGCACCCGCCTTACCAACAATTAATTTTATATGATCATTCCAATTCAAATCGTTCCGTACGCATGCTCCCAGATAATTTACAGAAGTAACTGCTACCACTGTTTGTTCCGCTATCATATAATCATACAATAAAGGATTCTTGTTTCTATGTATTCGATGGAACTTCCGACACTATCTACTAGGTCATATATATATATATATATATATATATATATATATATATATATATATATATATATATATTGTGAAAAGGAATGGTCCCATAACAGTCCCCTGTGGTACGCCAGAAGTAACTATAACGTCTGTAGACGTCTCTCCATTGAGAACAACATGCTGTGTTAGCTACGTTAGACACCAACATGCTACAAACTGCAGTCCGAATCCCTCTAGCAGCAGAGGGCTGCAAATATGAAGGTACGAATAATAAAGAAGTGCTATGTTAATGACGTTTGTTTTATCTGAAAATATTTAAAAGTATTCAAATTAAAAATTGGAGTTATTGTTTTTAGCAAGCCCTCAAGATGAGAAACTGATCCTATCCGTGACACCCGTCGAGCAGTACAGGCTGACAAGGGGGTGGGGGGTGGGGTGGTAGAATACGCCGTGACGTCTGTGCCAGCCATCGTGTATTTCCTTTTTCGCCGTCATCCGGCTCCGCAGTGCGATATTCGGGCGGCGGCGCGGCCGTTGTCATAACGAGCGGCCAGCCGGCGGTGGATCGGCTCTCGCGGAGCGCGCATTAATTAGACGCGGAGCCGGCGGATGGGTGGGCGGCGGCGATCGATGCGCTGTGCAGCGCCGCGGCGTGGCGTGGCGCGCTAATTGCCACCGCCGGCGCAGCCTGCCAAAGCCTTTGATGTCGCCGCAGCGCGTTCCTGCTGGTGGCTACCGCGCAAACAAACAGTCCGGATCCGCAAGGTATGCACACGGTGCAGGTGCGGGCCTCGACGCCCAGGCAGGCTGGCTGCAGCTCCAGGTAGCAATCGAAGCGGGATGTGTTTTATGTGCACATCTGTGTATGTGTATGCGATAAAACTCCACTACATTCAGCGGAAAAGGCCGATTAAAGTCTAGTATCAGTATAACCACATTACTGAAACTACACTGCTCGACGGTGAAATTGCAACACCATCAAGATGACGAGAGTTGCGCCACAGAAATATATCACGGGAATGGAAAATTTTCTTAAAAGTTTTCTCCAGCCAGCGCTAAGGAAAGTTAAATCAGGCCTGCGCGCGGTGTAGCAATTAGAGTGACGAACTGCCAGAGAGCCGATAGTACAAATATAATGGTACACCCTGGAAGCTATTGCTTCACCTTGCTCGACCAAGTATTGAGAATATGGCACTCGCTGGAGAGGGATCATAACAACATTCCTACAGCGCAGCACGATGCCGCAAGAACGATTAGATGTTCCTTCCGCAAGATCGCTTATCATCCCGCTGACATGGCGGAAAACCACCAAGTTGAAGCGTTTGAAAGCCACTGTTGTGACACTTAGATGCAATGAGGAACGTTGAGGAGCCCATAAGCCGGCCGTGGTGGCCGAGCGGTTCTAGGCGCTACAGTCTGGAACTACGTGACTGTTACGGTCGCATGTTCGAATCCTGCCTCGGGGACCGAGCGAGGAGGCGCAGTGGTTAGACACTGGACTCGCATTCGGGAGGACGACGGTTCAATCCCACGTCCGGCCATCTTGATTTAGGTTTTCCGTGGTTTCCCTAAATCGCTCCAGGCAAATGCCGGGATGGTTCCTTTCAAAGGGCACGGCCGACTTCCTACCCCGTCCTTCCCTAACCCGATGAGACCGATGACCTCGCTGTCTGGTCTCCTTCCCCAAAACAACCAACCAACCTGCCTCGGGCATGGATATGTGTGATGTCCTTAGGTTAGTTAGGTTTAAGTAGTTCTAAGTTCTAGGGGACTGATGACCACAGATGTTAAGTCCCATAGTGCTCGGAGCCATTTGAACCATTTATAGTGAACCAGCTACAAAGTAAACCCTGTGACGTGCTGCCAATCATTCGCCAGATAACTTCTACCTTCGAGACTGCTGTCTGACTGTCCACCTAACTTTATCGTTGTGAGCTGCAAGCAACTCATCCACTGAAGTAAACTTTTGGACTACTACCTCTGCCTTCCTGAGAACCTATCTAGTTGTGTTTGGCGAACAGTCGAACTATCGCTGTGGTAAGGCTGCTGTCCGTGACTTACTTGCGCCTGTGAGCAGATACTGGTGCAGAGGCATGCCGTAAGTCTGCAGTACCATCTACATCCCGCACAGAGCTGCTGGAGTTTACTCGGACACACCCCCTCGGTGTCCACCAGAAGGCCCCAGTAACTCGCAGTCTACGATCTGGTGGTCGGCGCCACTGTACGAAGTGCGCCTACCGCCCGCTGCCTGCAAAGCATCGTGGTACTGCACGAGCAGTCGGCGACGGAGATATCGGTCTCGAGAATCTACTCACCACGCGCGGCAGCGCATCTTGCTCTGCCACGACTACGGAGAAGATGATTCAGTCGTAACAATTCGAGTAAATATATTCTTGCTAATGTTATTTTATTGGCGCTACTTAATCTCCGTCCAGTGCGACGGCAATCCGCCACCTTACTGGGAAGGAGGGAAGGCCTGTATGCATGCAAGGGTTGGGGTTGTTTGGGGGAGGAGACCAGACAGCGGGGTCATCCGTCTCATCGGATTAGGGAAGGACGAGGAAGGAAGTCGGCCGTGCCCTTTCAAAGGAACGATCCCGTCATTTGCCTGGAGCGTCTAAGGGAAATCACGGAAAATCTAAATCAGGATGGCCGGACGTGGGACTGAACCGTCGTCCTCCCGAATCTCCGTCCAGTGCGACGGCAATCCGCCACCTTACTGGGAAGGAGGGAAGGCCTGTATGCATGCAAGGGTTGGGGTTGTTTGGGGGAGGAGACCAGACAGCGGGGTCATCCGTCTCATCGGATTAGGGAAGGACGAGGAAGGAAGTCGGCCGTGCCCTTTCAAAGGAACCATCCCGTCATTTGCCTGGAGCGTCTGAGGGAAATCACGGAAAATCTAAATCAGGATGGCCGGACGTGGGACTGAACCGTCGTCCTCCCGAATGCGAGTCGAGTGCATGCAAGGCACCACACTACTGGTCGATGTCGGAACCAACGTCCTGCATCATCAAAAACCTCCAAATCATCCACATACTGCTTCCAGCTGAGTGCATCCTTCGTTGGGTCTAACAGATCTGGGTTATAGGATGGATGAGGAAGAACCGTCCAATGGAGTTTTTATAACCTCTCGGATGTACAGACTTCGGTGAGGGCTTGCGTTTTCATGGAGAAAGAGAAGTTCGTTTGTATTTTTGTGGTGACAAACTGAAACCTCCCCTTAGAAAAATTAATTAATTACTGTGCTGATAAATCTCTTACATTATTTGATTT
Source organism: Schistocerca gregaria (assembly GCF_023897955.1). Classification (NCBI taxonomy): domain Eukaryota; kingdom Metazoa; phylum Arthropoda; class Insecta; order Orthoptera; family Acrididae; genus Schistocerca; species Schistocerca gregaria. Next base: position 906,325,595 of record NC_064920.1, on the reverse strand, counting down.
TCAAACAGCTGAGAAAAACAGAACGTACCCAGACATTTCGCTCTTTACCTATTCTGATCAACACTAAACTGACACACAATATTTTTAGCGCAACGCAATCTGACTTTTAATAATCCTACAAAAGAATGGCCCTGACTAACATTAACCTATACCGTTCACAAATCACTTACCTCACAAAAATCTTCATTACTCGAACTACTGCAATACAGCGAGCGCCACTACTGCCAGCTAAATAAAAGATTCAAACTACCGAAGGCACTAACTACTGATAGGCATAGTTAGCAAATGAAAGATTTTGATAGAGAACAAACAATGTATTTACCTTAATAGTGTTCAAAAGTCATAATATATATAGCAGTTCATGACAATCATTCTTACGAATGTACTGTTTCTGATGGACACACGTCCAGATCATCCGCTCTAAAAAATCCGCCATCTCACTTCCCCACATCCACCACTGCTGGCGGCTCACCTCCAACTGCGCAACGCTACGCGCTGTTGACAACCAACAGCCCAACACTACAATAGCGAATATGACAACAATGCTACCAGCCTCAGTCTGCACATAGCACAGCCAGTGATTTTCATACAGAGCGCTACGTGGCGTTACCAATATAAGAACCTAAACAGCCTACTTACAAAACATGATGAAATCACTTCTTCAGTTTCCTGAGGGTAGCACAATGCACTTCAGAGTTGATCATTGCACCATGAGAGAGGACATCAAATAGCATAACCCTTCAGAGTTCCAGAAGACAGTCACCGGCGGAGGGTGCGGCTTTGAAGTTTTTCTTCAGAGGAGTGGTGGAGTGGCACCACTCAACGGATTGCCGTTGTTTGAGGTTGAAAGTGATGAACCCAAGTTTCATTGCCTATGACGGTGTTCGAAAAAAATAGTCGTTATCAACCTCGTAACAAGCAAGCAACTCCGCACAACTGTTCCTTCGTTGCTCTTTATGGTCTTCTATTAGGGCGACGAGGAAACCAGTGGGGAGACACCTTTCAGCACCACAGCTGGTAAACTATTGTGTCTGCACTATCAATAGAGACATCCAGTTGCGCAGCGAAGTGTTTGTTTGTGACCTATCGATCACCTTCAATAAGTGTGTCCACAAGTTCCAAACCTGTAGGAGTCACAGCTGTGTGCAAGCAACCGACACGCGAGAGATCGGACAGGTTTGCGCGACCTTATTGCGATGATGACAGACGCCTCGCCCAACAACTCACCTTGCTTTTGTTCCCTGCCAAGACTCAACAGACATTCTGAAACTGCCTATGAACTCCTGCGACTCTCCGGTTTTCCACAAAAGAAACTCAGCTGGCTGCTCGGACAGCACCTCTGTTACAGAGGCCATTATGAAGACTACCTATAGTGTCGCCACCTATCGGAACTTCATGAAACTACAGAGGCTGAAGTGGGATTATTCCACGTTTCCGAGCAACAAATACCGCATTTTTTTCAACCGAAATTGGCCGAGAAAAAATGTGTTGCATTACTTATTGAACGTCCCCTGTAGTATACGGTGACAAATCCTTTTTGAAAAATTGTTCTGTCTAAAATACGCAACGAATGATATCTTCCACATCCAAGTTTAAGCTGGACGGTGTGTAGCGCCTGGAAAGCCCCATTTGTGATGAGACTATACAAAATATATTGAGCTGCGTGTTTGTGGTGGTGTAAAATATCCAGTACGTCGGTTCAGTTGCCTTTTTGTGTGTTTGAGCAGTAAGTACCCAACGCGAGGTATGGCCTGCGTTTAGGATCCTAAATCCCAGCTGAACGTGGGAATGCTGCCGAGCACTAGAGGGTGCTCCTGCTGCTGCCGCCGCCAAGCTTGCCGCACGTGCGGGGCCCTCGCGTCCGCCGGCCACCCTTTTAATATCTGATTCCGGCCCTATTGACGCAGCCTCTCCCCCGCCGGCTCATATGAATACAATAAATCGCACAGGAGAGCGTTCAGCCGCATCCTGATTTACAAGGGCGCCACGACTGCCCTGTAGCTCACGCGCAGATGGATAACACTCCATTTTTTGTGGAGCAAAAGCGGCGAGGAAGACAGCTGCTGATGTAAATGAAACATAAAATCATCCGACAGTTATACAGCCATACGAGGGCCGAAATCGTTAATCCCCGACATACGCAGGTAAATAAAAAACGGCAACAGCAATCCTGCATTCGCTGCTGGGAATCAATACTGCAAGGTGATTTATGAAGCTCGCATTTGACAAATTGTACCTTACGCAACAGCTGAAACGCTTAACGCACGTAATGGCTGCAATTTACGTCTGTCAATGGGTTTACAGTATTTGTCATACTTGACCGCCCTAAATTTTGATTTCTAATTACAGCAACTTAAGTATAACAATTGTAATAAAGTCTGCGAAGACTCATGCTCGATCACTCCCCCATCCCTCCCCTGCCGACACGGAAGTTTGCCATGTCTGCATGTAAGACGCTGGTGTAATGTTCTGCTCCTGAATTGAGCGTGTTCGGTGTACTGTGAATTCATATGCCGAAGCGTGAAACATTTTTCTTAAAGAAAAAAGCGGACGATTTCCTTCACTATCGCCGGCCGCGGTGGCCTTGCGGTTCTAGGCGCTTCAGTTCGAATCCTGCCTCGGGCATGGATGTGTGTGATGTCCTTAGGTTAGTTAGGTTTAATTAATTCCAAGTTCTAGGGGACTGATGACCTCAGATATTAAGTACCATACTGCTCAGAGCCATCCTTCACTATCTGTGACTGGTTGACAAAGCTGCATTCAACTGACAAAGCTGCATTCAAGAGAGGTTTACGAAGATGAGGCAGACTAGTAAAATTAGCCTTTGTGTTGACATATTTCAAATGTAAACCACGCAATGCAGAGTAAATGTAATCCTTCCGCAGCTATATACTAGTACAGAACTACGAGTGAGTGCAAAGCGTGCGAACTCTCGTCTATAAACGACTAGCCATTTGAATTCCAATCTTTCATTTTCTCGCAAAACTGACACATAGATCTTCTATTAGTAACAACGTTTCCTCCTTCCCAGGTGATAGGTTATTTAATATGGCAGCTTTTAAAATCAAATACACTGGACAGAATAACGTTTGCGAGAAGTTCACGGAAATGGCTTATTACCACATTTACGAACAACGTCAATGGGCTAATTGTTGAGTAATTATTTCCTTTTTCATTATTAATGGTAAATAGTCGTATGTCAATGTCCTAGGCATTATGACCCTGGTTTAATAACTTGCACTCTAACAACTTAATCAGCTTCTTTCTTGTAGCCTTGGCTTCTTTCTGCATCTTCTCACCAATAAATTTATGGACTTGAGTAAAAAGCCATTATACCTATCGGTCACAACGTCGCGCTGATCACGTATCTGCTTGTTCAGCGAGCGGCAATGCTCAAGGAGCTTTGTTCTTTGGCATGTAATCTTGTTGCTTCCCGCTTAGGCCAGAAATGCTATGTTTTATATACAGCAATATAGCTAACAAGTCTGCTCGTTTATAATCAGGATTCCTAGAGATTATTTTGTGGACAGTGTTGGTACGATATGGTGTAGTTTCAAATAACCGTGATCCTAATGGAATTCCAGTGTAGTGCTAGGCGTGAAACAACGTGTAGCTACACGAGACAGGAATAGACCCTTAGTGTTACCACGTTAAGTCGCGAACGCGAAACTGTGTTTTAGGCGCTTTTTTACTAGAGTTTACCTAAGTGGCAAGTCCTGCCCCTTCCTGCCTCGGACAAGTATCATCAAATCAATTCCAGTTAGAATTTTTCTTACGTTAAAACCAAATCCTTCGTTTCCTGTTACTCTTGAAATAAACAATTATTTTATTCGTCACAAGTAGCTAGTTTCTGACAGTTACGGAATAATCATTTATATCGAGAGAAAACAGCAGAAGTGAAAATAGTAATTACAGTCCAGGCGATTATTTAGCGAAATTGTCTGAAGATTGCCGGCCGGAGTGGCCGAGCAGTTCTAGGCGCTACAGTCTGTAACTGCGCGACCACTACGGTCGCAGGTTCGAATCCTGCCTCGGGCATGGATGCGTGTGATGTCCTTAGGTTAGTTAGGTTTAAGTATTTTTAAGTTCTAGGGGACTGATGACCTTAGAAGTTAAGTCCCATAGTGCTCAGAGTCATTTGTCTGAAGATTACCAGTTTGCAAAATGCGTTGTAGTAACAGTCTCGTACTGGCGCACAAGGTACTATTTTATGAACATCTGCAAAAGTATTTGTGATTGCCCGCGCGCGCGTATGCGTGTGTGTGTGTGTGTGTGTGTGTGTGTGTGTGTGTGTGTGTGTCGCGCGCGTCGAAAACCACAATGAGAGTGGTCGCCCAAATATTGAAGGATACACAGACAGGCAAATTGAGAGGGCACTCCAACCAGCAACTATACCACAGGCTCCGGAAGTAGACCAAGATGAAGCAAAGAAGGTGGCAAATCTGCCCTATGCTGGCTCTATTTCTGCCGGAATCAGTAGGATCCTCCGTAAACACAATATCAAGTGTGTTTTCTGTCCATCCAACAAGATCGGGGGACTGCTGGGGAGTGTCAAAGACGACCTGGGGTTACGAAAACCAGGGATTTACAATATACCTTGTCAATGTGGCATGTCCTACATTGGCCAGACGACAAGAACTGTGGAGATCATGTGCAAAGAACATCAGAGGCACACTAGATTAAGACAGGTGACTAAGTCAGCCATTGCTAAACACTGTCTAGAACTATATCATGCCATGAAGTATGAGGATACCAAGATTCTAGCACAAACACCCAGATTTTGGGACAGTGTTATAAGAGAATCGATAGAAATAAAAATGGCTGACGATCTTATGAACCGTGACACAGGGTACCAGCTAAGCAGAGCCTGGGATCCGGCTCTGGAATCGTTAAAGGAGCATCGGGGCCAGCTACAACACTACATTAACAGAAGACCCAGAGACATGGAGATGGGAAACGAGCCCCTGACGGACCGCAGAGGGAACATCCAGAGCCGCAGCGTACGAAAAACGGAGCGGCAACGCTCCAACAGGTCGTGATGAGCGAGCGCGGACCGCAGGCGGAACGCTTGGTACCCCAGACCGTAGATGAAACCCCCAGGAGCGGGTCTGGTGGGCGCGGACCGCAGAGGGAACACCTAGAACCGCAGCGGACGGAAAACGGAGCAGCAACGCTCCAGCAGGTCGCAGGGAATGGGCGCGGACCACAGAGGAAGCGCCTGCAGCCGTTGGTGGAGGGGGAAGGCCATAGGCATAAATACTGGAGCAGGTCCATTTGAGGAGCAGTCTCAGGTCGCACCTGATGAAAGTTACGAGCTACGTGACCGAAATATCGTGCGAGTACGACGCTGATATCCGGCAGAACCAGACAACCCGAGATGTCAAAGAAAGTAGCAGTTGAAAAGATCTCAGGTTTTTACCAGTAGCAGTTATATTAAGTGGAAAACTGCTTTTGCAGCTCCGATCACAAGAGATCGATAGTTCAGACACGAAGAGGCAAGTGAAAACACACATGAATAACAATAATCCATACAAATTATAAAAACGGATGTACATTTACACCTATGTTCCACATCTCCTCCTAAACCACTGCGCCGATTTAAGCCAAATTTGGTTCATACATCATTTACTGTCCGGAAATAATTGCTAGAAAGGGGGAGGGGGTGTAAGAACCACACACCTATCAAAGGGGCGGATGTGGGTGTGAAAAAGTAGTGCAGCCCTAGACGCGAGAATACCCATACTTTAGTTATCCAGTATTTGAGATGACTTAGATACTTGCAACAAACTTTACACATAATTTCGATCCTTTACGAAGCTTTTCCTCGCTTACGGCCCCTGCAAAATGATGAAAGGTGAAAAGTTATGGCTTGTTACATTTTCGCTATTCAAGCAGTTAAACTGCCATATGAAGTCTGGCGTTTTGATTTATTACTTGATGGTATTCGTTACACATTCTGTAGACAGTATTTACATATACTACTGAATATACCAGAGAAATTACATCATTGTACGACAAAATACAGGAGATATATCACAAACACAGAGATGCATAAGTAATTGCTGCATCATTTACGATGTTTTAATGTTTTACTTCTTTACTCCTAATTCTATCATCAACACGTTTCACAGACAGTATGGCACTCGGTGTACCTGCAAAATTATATCACTGTACAGCACATAGTTCGGAAGATACGTTGTCATGAACATTAATATTCTTGAAAATGCAACTGGAGGGCGAAATTCGCTAGGTGTACAGGTGAAATATATGTATAAGTATTTTAAATGTGTGTGAAATATATTTGACATTTGTGTATGCGGGCAGAGTCCCTGGTAGAAAGCTCATCCAAAACTCCTGAAACGTTTTCTATTAAATTTGGTATATTAGTTACAATCTGGAAAGAAAACTGCAGGGGAAAGAACTACCAGCCTCCTATTGCGGTGAGTGTGATGACATGGAGAGGGAAAGGAGGACAGGTAGATGCACAGACAGTGAAGGAGAAGGAGGAGATAGGCACAGAAAGGGGGGAGGGGATGGACGGAGAAAGGGGAGGGGAAATGGACAGAGAATGGGGAGAGGAGGAGATGGACACGGAAAGGAAAGAAAAGGATAGGATAGGATAGGAAAGAAAAGGAAAGGAAAGAGATGAACAGAGTGAGTGGGGAGGAAGTGTGATCAAAGAGAGGGAAGAAGAAGAGATGAAATTAGAGGAGGGACGAGCAGATGAAGAGAGGGGAGAGGGGTTAGGAGCAAACTGACGGAGGGAGGGGGGAGGAGGGGATGGACACAGGCGTAGGAGGAGATGGGCAGAGAATGGAGAAGATGGGCATAGAGATGGTCTGGAGTAGATGGACAACGAGTGGTGGGTGGAAGAGTTGGACAGAGAGGAAGTGGTGGAGATGGACATAGAAAGGAGGAAAGAGAAGGTGGACTAATACAACACTGGAGTAAATATATGCCCGGGGAACCAGGTTTTCAGCTGGCCCTTGCGCGCTTCATAATCAGGAACAGCGCTACAGAGCGGGAGAATCGGACTCCGGTGACCACGACCTGTGGCCACTGGCGAGGCGGTGTCCGGGAGGCGCAGCGCTCGGCCAGTGGCCGCCTGGTATTCTCGCAGGCGCCGGCTGGCGTCTTTGCTGTTTACAACTCATCGACAGGGCGGCTTCATCAATAATTCAGCGCGCCGTAAAGTGGCCAGCGCCGTAACGTGAGGGGTGTGGACGGAGGGGGGGAAGGAGAAGGGAGGCAGGCAGAGGAGCGCGAATTAATGCGCCACGGCCGGGGTCGGCAGGCACGCCGGATTTGCCTCGCAAAAAATCTGGTTATAAGGCGCTTTGGCAGCCGCTCGCCGTCACTCGTTTCCGCAGCCGCTTCCTGCAGCCGAGGAATGACGGGGGAATGAGTGAGGGCGTAGGTGGGGGTGGCTGGGTTCGGCGCCTGCCGACACTGTGAGGAGTGGGGACGCAGAAAATCGCAGACGTTTGCCGGTAATCGGCTTTACTGAAGGGACTGCTGAACTTGAGCTGAAGTTTGTTAATCACGTTTCTTAAGCCGCTTCTCTCAGAGGCCGGGGCACGCAGGAGAGGAGGGAGACATATTAAATCTTAAAAGAGATGGAGGCGCGGAAGGCAGCCCGGTTTTATGAATTCCCGTCGTTTCCGATAGGCGAACGCGCCGAGCTAATCTGGTTGGAGCGGCCGCCGGCTGGCGGCGTCATGCGCGGTGCGCTCTGGCTGCTGGTCGCCACTGCAGGTACCGCAGCCGACCAATCCGTTTTACTTATTTTCTTTCCTGCTAGCCAATTGTCTCCGTCCCGTAAAGGAACAACACCGGTTCTGCCACACGTCGACTGGAACTGCTGATTATTCTTCCGGTGGTAAGTCACTGTTCTAAAGCTACGAACCAGTCGTCTAATCAGTAAATTTCTCAGGAACTATTACCTATTTCACGGCTACCTGACATGATTAGTCAGTGAAGCAGGTGATCTGCAATTTTGTATTGTAGTATTCTTCTGAAAACCACATTATCTGCTAAGATCGTTATGTAAGCATAATCACTGGGTTACTGGTTTCGGCAATCTGTATTGACATCCTCACATCCACAAAACTGGCAGTAGCTACATCATACGATGCTTACCCCACTCTGTCACAAGAGGACTATACAATACATATTAAAAAAAGAGTCGAGGCATTACTATTACCTAGTTGCTTAGTCACTCTTAATTTGACCTTCGCCAATCAAGCCAATGTCGGCATTTCCTCACTCCCTCGTCCATCAAATCCCATCCCATCGACACCAACAGTAAATACGAGAGCTGCACAACTTGAATTCTTGTCATCCAGCTGATAGTCACAGTCTGACATAGCATCCATAGAAATTATTTCCTCTGCAATCGTGTCAAGAGAGCAACTGAGTTATGTCCCACAACGCCAGCGTCCATATACAGGGGTTCAGTAAATTCTATCATCAAAATTTCTAAACACTGCACAATGTGTACGATCCAAAGCCGGAGACGTCATCTCATGACACACAGATAGCAGACGTTATATAAGGCGAAGGTGCTGGCAGTACCAGGCACACTCGTCGTTGGCCGTGCTCGATCCCAGGAGTGAAAGGCTGACGTCCATCGTTCAACGGTGAAACCTTCTGTAAATAGATGTTAATGCCACCCTTTGGACCTTCGTTGACCTTCAAAGACCTTACTGTTACACGTCATTGGATTCGTCTCGATAGCCGCTATCAGAAAAGAAGTTCCAAACTATAGCACCCCATTAAAAAAAAGGGGGGGGCGGGGGGTTGGCCTTCATATCTCTGAAGTGAGCGTACCTAGCAACAAAAACCATCGTCATATTATGGCTCCTGTTGTTCCATGCAGCATTTGTCCCACAAACTTTACAGCTACTATCATACTTTCGGAGTTATTATAGGTGTCAGTAGTCAGTAGTTAATGACTTACAGTGTATACCTCAAACGCATATGCAGGCGAAACTGCAGTGAAAAGGATAGTTCTCATACACAACAAAAACTATTCATATGCGACTTCTGGAAGAGAACACCCTGCATAATCTCCCCTTATATACAGATTGCAGATACCGTTACTGCAACCTTTTCTTTTGTCTAGTTGCGCTGATATACTGAACATCTGTATATCCAGGCACGTTAGGGAACTGTATGACGGTTTGACGTTTGCTGCATGTCGCCTTCGTGGTGTTGCAGTTTTAAAGGCCAGCACGGTAAATCTGCCCGTGCCGTAATATCGGCGCTATCGCTTGCTTCTACAAGTCTCCCGTGTGCTTCGCCGCAGGTGGCACGCCACACTAGCCCCCACGTGGAACCTGTGTGGCCAGACCGGCGGTGGCTCTGCCTTTGTGCACCCCACGCGGGCGGAAGAAGTGAATAGCGGCCGACAGGAATTTTACATTACAGCGGCGCGTGTTAATTGCAATCGGGCCGTCCCCCGGCCAGCACTGGAGTCTAATGAAGTGGCCGCACGCCGGCCTATTGTGTCGCGCGCTAAATGATGTACGCGCAGCGCCAGCGCCACACCCTCCCTGTATGCACCTGTACGCTGAAACCCCTGATTAGGAAGTATGGCATGCACTGCGCCCGTAGGACACGTGCTGACTTGTCTGTTCTGTTCCAACGTAGTTCTTACGAATCAGTAAAATTTTCATGCTGTACTATTTTTGCCATCTTGAGTTGTCCGTATTCAGCCGCATATCAGCGTCGTCCTTGCACGATACTTCGACAAAGTGATTCGTTATCTTCATCAGGTCCTATCTGAGACTCAGTGCTGATTTCATTCGAAACTTACAATTAAATGCAGTAATTCCTTTAATGTGTTTAGAGGCTTAACACATCATATTCGGGAACTTATCTTTTACATTTAATCAGACGTTTCACAGAGTTTGGTGCAAATGGCTCTGAGCACTATGGGCCTCAACTGCTGTCGTCATCAGTCCCCTAGAACTTATAACTATTTAAACCTAACTAACCTAAGGACATCACACACATCCATGCCCGAGGCAGGATTCGAACCTTCGACCGTAGCAGACGCACGGCTTCACAGAGATTCTCTACGGATTCCAGTACACTTATTTCCCATCGGTAGTTAAGTATTATCACTTTCGGAACACTTTCAGGCTAATAAATACCCAAAAGGTCTTTAAAAAAAAATCACGCTTTTGCCGTTGTTCAGAAATATTCTGTGAAAGTCAGTGAGAAAAACCTTTTTAACAGTACAGATTTCTGGGAAGAAATTTGCCTCTTACTATGTAAGTGAAGTACACAGAAGACCCTGTCATTAGTAACGACTGACATTTTCGAGGAAGGAGAGCCATTTTATGTAATTTCTTAGAATTTAAAAAAAATTTTCAAAGAGCTTATAATGTCGTACATTGCATACATATATAGAAATTAAAATATGATACTCATGTCATGCTCCTACGTTCAACTTGCGTGTCATACGACCACGATCTCAGGTTTCATGATGATGAGATTTGGTTTGTGGGGCGAGCAACTGCGCGGTCATCAGCGCCCGTACTAAATCTCAATTTTTACACTGTCCATTTTTTTACACAATCCAATCTAGCGACCGTCACGAATGATAAAGATGATGATGATGATGATGATGATGATGACGACGACGACGACGACAACACAAAAACCTAGTCCCCGGGCAGAGAAAATGCCCAACCCGGCCGGTAATCGAACCCGGGAGCCAGTGATACAGAGGCAGGAATGCTAGGCACTAGACCACGGGCTGCGGACAATCTCAGGGTTGTTTCACTGACAGCTGAAGGTAGTCAGCAAATTTCTTCATATGTACGCGACCTAGGCAAATTAAGGATTTGGGGAAAAAATTCTTTTAAATTTTGAGAAAGTCATTAACCAGAATTACGCTTTCATCATCGTTTTATTGCAGGTGGAATGCTACTGCCTTCCTCGCAAATGAGAGGTAGCTCTTGACTCGTTCAACTTAACATAGGATTAAAAGCATACAGAGACCTGACAGTTTACTCGTACACCAAGCAGATGAAACTCGCTTTAAGCACCTGAAGGAGAAGCTGGCGATCATCCCTTACACATTTGGATTACAGTAATTTGATCCATCAATATATTCGGCTACTGGAGGATGAGGTGTCGCAGTGTTTTAAACATGGAACTCATATTAAACGTCTACAGCTACACCTACATGATTACTTTGCAATTCACAATTAAGTGCCTGTCAGAGAGTTTGCCGAACTACCTTTAAGCTACTTCTTCACAGTTCCAGTCTCGAGCAGCTCGAGGGGAAAACCAACACCTAAATCTGCGCGCACGCTACGTAATTTCTCTTATTATATTATGACGATGATTTCTCTCTATGAAGGTGGTCGCTAACAAAATATTTTCACATTCTAAGGAGAAAGTTAGCGATCGAAATTTCATGAGAAGTTCCCGCCGCAGTAAAAAATGCCTTTGTTTTAAAGACTGTACCCCAATTCTTGTATCATATTCTTGGCATTCTCTTCCTTATTTCACGGTAATACAAAACGAGCTGCCCTTCTTTGAACTTTTTCGATATCCTCCGTGAGTCCTATCCAATGCGGATCCCACACAGCACAGCAATACTCCAGGACAGGGCGGAGAAGCGTAACGTAAGCAGTCTCTTTCGTACACATGTTACATTTTCTGAGTGTCTGCCAGTAGATCGCAATCTTCGACATGCTTTCCCCACAACATTATCTATGTGATCGTAAGTGGTCAAGTTATTCGTAATTGTAAGTTCGAGGTATTTAGTTGAGTTTACAGCGTTTACATTTGTGTGCCTTATCGTGCAACTGAAATTTAGCTGATTGTTTTGGGTGCTAATGTGGAAGACTTCATATTTTTGATGATTTAGAGTCTACTGCCACTTTTTGCACCATACGGATATATTGTCTAAATCATTGTGAAATTCGTGTTGATGCCCTGATGACTTTACATGATGGCAAATGACAGCATCATCTGCAAACAATCTAAGAGGGCTGCCCGTGGATAACGCCAGATATTACTTCTGTTTTACAGTATGACTTTTCGTCCATTATTAAGAACTGTGTCTTTTCTGACAGGGAATCACGAATCCTATCACACAACTGAGACGATAATCAGGACAAACGGAACTATCTTTTTTTTTTTAAGTTTCCTTAAATCTGCGAATAGGCTATTTTCCTATCTTAAAAATGTGGTTACTCTGATAAATAGCATTTACAGTCAGTATTCTCACAAAATATCCTTTATTTTATCTAATTAAAACTTAAAAATCATTAAATATGAAAGTCTGTGAACGAAAACAGTCTCCTATTGGCTGATGCTCTGGTGACGTCACAGGCTAGGTAGGAGTAAGAGGAAGCTATACTTATGGGAGCATTAGCGGAGTTATGAGATTTTTACGTTCTAGCACTGAAAACGCTTTACTGTTTAGTAATGGAAAACGCAATTACAACTTTTAAGTTACAGCAGAAAGGAATCTTGTGAACGCAGGTAGTGGAAGTTTTGCGAAAGATGATGTGTTTACGCTCTGCCAATTTAAAGCGGCGATAAGTGAAACGACGGACATTCTTTTCCCTGCTCCCTGCAACATCATTAAACTTGCTCAAAACTAAGAACTGTAGAACTTTTACAAGTGAGTCCGTCTATTATAACTAATTGTCGACTATCAGTCATGAATCCAAAGCACAACAAAATTATTCTTTCTAAATTCTAGTGCTGATTTCCTGTGTAGAAGGCACTCAGCTGAGTTGCTGCATACGTCTGGCGTTCCGTGACGCAACGGATAGCGCATTCAACTGCAGCGAAGAGTGTCACTTGTTCGAATCCTGGTAGACTCGTAAAGCTTTAAAAGTTTTACACGAAATACGAAAACAGCGTTCGCAAGAAATGATTGTAACGGCTGTTTCGATTGTGGGATGTATTATATTTCGCTTCACATTAATCTTATTCTGAGGAACGGACAACAGAATAAATGCATTTACTTTGGGAACAAACAGTTCATGTTTTTGAAACAGTACAACAGTACAACTAGGTATTTGACGATGAGGCTATCAGGGAGACATAAAGCGTGTACAACATGTAGGTGACACAAACGTAAGGGCTGAGATGTTTGTGAGTGGAAACTAATGTAAGCGTCTGAAGCAGTCCTACTTCATCTTCACGTTAAGTCGATGACACTGAAAAAGTTTTAACAATATAAGTATCCTACCTGGACATTAAGAAAATAAAAACATAGTTTCTAATAAGATAAAAAGTGTGTGGCCACATTAACAGGGAAATATCTTTTTGAATGTCACGTGTGCGAACAGCGATTGCAAAAGTAAGCGCATGTAAACAGCAAGGAAAACACAATAATATTCTGTTTATTATCGGTGTGGTGAAGTTTTGTGATTATGATTTGGTTTTTATTTGATAGGACTGTCGAGTCGCTCTTCAAATAAGTTAAAATATTCTTTCGTATCAGATTTGAGCCAGCGATCTATGGACATCGTCTTAGAAAATTCGACGGTATAACGCTCTAACAACTGAGCTGTCGAATAATTGAGGTGAAGTTAGGTAAAACGACAATTTTCACATGTAGTTTAATTTCCTTGAATAACGCTATCAAATGGCTCTGAGCACTATGGGACTTAACATCTGTGGTCATCAGTCCCCTAGAACTACTTAAACCTAACTAACCTAAGGACTTCACACACATCCATGCCTTAGGCAGGATTCGAACCTGCGACCGTAGCGGTCACGCTGTTCCAGACTGAAGCGCCTAGAACCGCACGGCCACAACGGCCGGCTGAATGACGCTATCCTTCGTCGTAACAGTGGGAGAGCATATCTCGGAGATGAGTTAATGTTAACTTCTTAGTGCAACACATTTTTAATTAAATTAGTGAACATGTGCATCGACGTAGTTGCAATTTGCCGGTACAGTGCAACCACGTTTTCGCATTTTCACATTGTCTGGAACACTCAAAAACAACTTTTCAGGAGTGGACACTATTTGTAACCCATTTTTCGAAACAAATTCCAAAACAAGATATCTCTGTGAATTAGCGTTATTACAGTAGGAGCAGCGAGCTAGCCAGTGACGTCACAAGCTCATATGACTCGAATGGAGCGTTTTAGAGGGTTTTCAAATTATTTGAATTTCATTTCTGTTTTTATAAAAGAATAATGAAATTCAAGAGGATAAAAGCATGTTAGGAGCGTAAAATGACGTAATTAATCATTTAAGACAGTTTCCAGAAAACAGTCAAATATCCTTTTCTGTCCGCCTATTATGCAAACAACTTTTCTTATTTAATGAGCCGGCCGTGTTGGCCGATCGGTTCTAGGCGCTACAGTCTGGAACCGCGTGACCGCTACGGTTGCAGGTTCGAATCCTGCCTCGGTCATGGATGTGTGTGATGTCCTTAGGTTAGTTAGGTTTAAGTAGTTGTACGTTTTAGGGGACTGATGACCTCAGATGTTAAGTCCCATAGTGCTCAGAGACATTTGAAGCACTTTTTTTATGCTGAAACATCACCAGGACCCATTGTGTGAAAACCTGTGGGTACTTTTATTTGCTCCTCATTTTCTAGAAAAGCAGATTCTGATGCTTTCTTTACCGTATGGGTTCCCATAACTATTTTCAAGGTATTTGCCCTCGTCTGCATGGTCATCTGTTGTGGAAACACACACAGGAATAGGATAATGTTTCTGACGAACTCCGCTGTAAAATTTGACCAATTTCATACAACGTTTCTGCTGTGTGTTTGGTCCCAAGGCGGCAGCCTGATCCAGAACAAATATGGTCGGGAACTCTGCTTTAACGTCCGGGTAGCTCATCCGCTCCGAGTGGAAAGCGAAGTTAGGTGGGGGCACAACTCGTTGGTACTGTTTTAAGGACAAAGTTGTTTCGGCGACGGTCCCCACCGTCGGGAGGAGAGAATTGCCCCCGGACGAGCAGACCGGCAGTGCTGACGGCGGATAATTTCCCGAGCGTACGGCCGGGACAGGGAAACTCGGCAAACAAGGCGCGGCCAGGTTATTACACTTTAATTACGGGAGCCGGTGGCCGGCAGCGGCTGTGCGGTCCCGCGACCGCGTCGCCCTTGTAATTGGTTTTAAACCGACGGGACGGCGCGCAGCGAGCAACGCGGCCGCTACCGGAGGCCGATGCCGTCACCGGCAATCACGCCGGCCGGCGCCGAGCCGGCTGCCCCCGGCCACCATTAATCTTCGCCAGAAACAACACCGACCTCCCGCGCCGATGCTAATGAACTCTGGCTCAAATGGTTTCGGGAGCGGGGAGGAAGGGGCCATGAGGACGACACAGCCCCGCTGAAGTAGCATTCGTCTGCTGTCTTACGCCATTGATAACTCCTCGATATTCTTCGACTCAAAGAGGTCCCGAGAGGAATTAGTCATCGTCGAGGGACGCTCTGAACGAATAAGCAGCGTAACGATGTGCAAGTCGGCGAACTGACTTCAGAAAAAAGAGCCGCTCTCAGCGAAACTACGTAGAGACATCGACCATGTGCAGGGAAATGACAACGGCAGTTGGTAGACTATATTCGTACTTGGCCAGGGCCATCCCTTCCCTTTTTTTGTCCGAAGTGTTTAAGCTAGCAGGTAAGTTTTGACTAGATGTAAATGAAAATTTTAATAAATGGGTTCTTTCTAACGCTCTATAAGGACAAAAAACACATGCATGCAGGGGTGATACCGTCAGTCAAAATTAGTTTTATCTAGGTATCCAAGAAGGCACAGTATCATAAATGGCCTACCTCTTCACTGAGTTCTGTGATGTTACTCATCCAAGCTTAGATGGACGAGATTTAAATACTGGATTTTCCTACTGATTCGGAGAGTGTGACAGAAGCATTACCTACATACCCGTAAGAAGCACAAGAAGTACAAAAACACGACAAAGTAAAAACTATCACTTTCGGCGCATTAACATTTTGATTTTTGATACTTCCATCACTGGAGGCAGATAGTTCTGTGCGCTTATACTTACCTACTAATGGAAAAAAATTCACTTCCACGAAACATTTTTGAACAAATATAAAATCTTCGCGAGATTTAACATTTGCATAGTTTTTATTGCGAGTATATCCTCAAATATTACAGAAAATACCATTACTAATATAAAATCCTTCTCCCACCAGAACAACGTCATTGAGACACCGAAGTAGAATATCTATAAGATTTACACCTGAAGATGAATTAGGCGTCTAAACACCGTTACATGAAGTTATTGCATTTCATTGGGACTTGTTACGGTGCAATATTCGTTTTCTGTACTAAATTTTATAGTACTCTGCGCACTAACATGGATGCTGTCTGAAGCGTCAATGGTTCAAGGGAAGACGAAACGTTGTAACCTAAAGTTCGTACGAAACACGGTGGTCTCGCACTATGGTAGTATCAGGGTGTGAGGAGTAACATTTGGACAGAGCAAAGGAAAGTATCCTTCATGGGTGTTATTAGCGTAACATGTCATGAAGAGCCACATTACAGTTCCTTACCTCGTTATGATCATCCTACTTCGGAATAGTGTCGTTGGATACATGCCCCCAGGCGGGCAATGCAAATCGGTTATGATCTTATTTCAGGCACCGCCCCGTCATTCGTCTCAAGCGACTTAAGGAAACCATACAAATCTTAAAACTCGATGGTCGAATGGGGATTTCAGGCCTAGTCCAATTCTTGAAGCATGTTCCACCCTGCTCGCATATTTCCGGTATCTGCGCTGATTAACAGTTTTCTTTTCTTGGTACATTATCACACTAACTAAAATTTTGGATCTCCTTAAAGAAACAAATTATGGGATTGTGACTCTTGTATGCGAGTAATAAGTAAAAATACGTGGAGCTGAATCTACTTCCCGAGGACGGTAAAGTCAAAGAAGGAAGGAAGGGAGATTAGGATTTAATGCACCGTTGACATCGAGGTCACTAGTGTCCGAGCACTCGCTAAGTCGACTAGGACAGGTAAGGAAATCTGCGGCAATCATTATGGCACTCGCTTTAAATGGTTTAGGGTTACCAAGCAATACAACTCTGTCACCTTAGCAATCCAGAACTTCGTTCGGGGAGACACCGTCAAAGTCGCGAAACCCAGCAATGTTACAGAGTCTCATCTGGTTTAGGGTGTGTCTAAAAAATCCATCAACGTCCGTTATGGAAATGACAACGTATGTTTAATGTGACAGGACACGCACCGAATAAATACTGAGTTTTGCTGCAAATTGCAAAAAGCGGAGATGTAGAAGCATACAAGGTTAGTCCAAACGTGCGGAACAGTAACCTTGGGCAGAATGACTGCAATTGTGATGCAATAAGCTATCAAAATCTTCAGGAGAGACTGGCCCTGCTAAGACAACGTCTGTTTTTTTGAACGCTTAGTGGTCTGTTTTTTTGAAAGCTTAGTGGTCTTGGCCAGGTCATGATTATTAATGTCATGGAGAAGAAATACGGCAAGCTGCGTCCGATGAATTCTGGCAGGCTGACCAGTAAAAATTCTTTCACAAATTCAGACTTGTTTCTTTTATAATAGCTACAATTCTATCCTACGTAACCGTAACTTAGGCTTCCTAACCTTGTTTCTGCAGTGTGACACTACCCCTTACGCCAGACAAGGTAATCTTGCGCATTAAGATGGAGCAATCAGCAATGGCCAACAAAGCCGGAAGAAGAAATCTCTGTTAGAGACACAAGGCGCATCATTGAATATCGAGTACCAGTTTCCTGTCTTTTCCACTTGATTTGCCAAAATTGAAGAACGAAACTGATTCTCTAACCCGAGGGGAAAAACTCACGGGAATGTGAAAACAAACTTGTAGATGGGGTGATTTGGAATATTGTACATTCAAAGTTGTGTGGCAATGGAAAGAAATCGGACTAAACTGAAGTATAAACATAAATAAAACTAAAGAGAAAAAAACTCACGCTACTCTAGGGAAAGAACCACAAGAGACTTCAGAACAGCTATAAATAGGATTGTGGAGTGAGTGAGTTGCACTAAGACCGTTGCAGTTCATCTACGAACCGTAAGGGAAGCAACATCAATCATCATACTACGGATATGCTTTACTTGACTACAAGTGTTCTAGAGAAAATGCACCAGAAATTGTTGAGTATGCTGGCATCTGAAAAAATGAGTTGAAAATATTATCTACCAGATATTTAAGTAGTTTGGCAATTATATTCTTCAAAATCACCAGAAGGTTGAAAAAGACCAGAAGTAAATAATCAAAATGACTATTGCACGGTCAGACAAAAATATAGAGAACAAACGCACGACTGCTGCTAATACAGCAAGAGATTAGATTTAGCTAACGAGTGTAGATAAAAAAATTTGTAGACTACGGAAAGTAGTGGATACCTGCGTAAAAGGTGTGAGAAAGATTAATAAATACAAAAGAAAACGAGAAAAGAGAGAAAGAGAAACATTTCACTTCGACAACGAGAAAATCAAGTCACCAAACTTGAAGAAAAATCTAAATGTTGCATTTCGGATAGGTGAGCACCTGTATTACGGAGTGCTTTGATCTCCATATTTTTCTCAATATTCACTAGCACTTTTGCAACACAACATCGATGTAGCTGTAGAAAATTTTATCAGAGCAGAAACACAAGAAGACTGAGTCGGATATTAAGGAAACTAGGTTCCTTTGTCGACAAACCAAGCCCCTATCTCCGGAAACTTGCAAAACTAAACGCCTTTTGGTGAATTTGCAACGAAAAGACCGTAAACGGCATGGTATCCCGCCCTTTTAACTCTTTTTCCCGGTGAAAATTCCATTAAGGCTTTTTCCACCCCGTTCGGTTATGAAAATCTAGTTAACACGTAAACGCAGAGAGCAGGTCGGGGCACATTTCCAGCGGGCACGAAACAATTTACGGCGCGACAGTGAGCAAAACCCGGCGCGGCGCGGCCACGCGGCCTAAGTTCATTATGCAATTAGCGCTCAATTAATCCGGAGCCAGGCGGCATATGCGGCGGCAGGAATTTACAAAGCCATCCATTCTGGTTGGCGCTCGCCGCCGTGCTACACGTGTTGGACCTAACCGTGATTAATGGCCGCGCCCACGGCTTTTAGCGCGATGAATCTTTGGCGCGGTGAATACACGGCTTTTTCCAGCAAGGTTCAGTGCTTTTTGTGCTGTCTCGCTGAGGCCAGATGTCAGTCTGTAAGAGTCGAATAACATGTACACCCGGCTAACGAGCAGAGCACGTACGGATATCCCGACATTTGCGGCACTATGTTAAACCTTAATGCAGGGGTTCACAGCATTTTTAGGATTCCGTACCTCAATCGGTAAGAAACAGGAACACAAATAGAATCACTTTGTTGCCCGTCTGCCTGTCTGTCAGTCTGACTGTTAAAAATCCTTTCACTTAGCAACGGGTAGATGTGTCAAATTAAAATTTATGTCACGTATTAACATCTACAGTCTATTGGTGATACAAAAAAATAAAGATCGTATGTCAGTGCAACCGCAAGATAGAGCCATTTATGTCATATACTTTGACACTCTCAAACTGGTGAAGATCAGCAGGACACTTTCCGTTGAACTAGAAACATGAAATTTTGCAAGAAGCAGGGTTTGACAGTTCAACGAAAGGAAAAAATCCGAAAATTGTTAATTCGTGATTATAACAGAAGAGAATTAATTTTTTGGTAATTAGTCATCTGATTGTTGGTCTGTCTGTTAATACCCCTTTCTTTTCAGAAACGGTTGTATGTATGTATTAAACCAGGGACCTAGAAACGACGGAGAGGCTTCGTACTGCCGTAGCCCTCAGTGGTTCACAACCCCACAACAGGCCACAACAGTCCACCCACCCCACCGCCACCCCACGCCGAACCCAGGGTTAATGTGCGGTTCGGCTCCCAGTGGACATCCGCCTGGAACCTCTCATACCAGACAAGTGGAACCCCAAATGTCTGCGTGGTAGAATAATTATGTTGTATGAGTACGTGGAAACGGTGTTTGCACAGCAATCGCCGGAACAGTGTAACTGAGGTGGAGTAAGGGAAAACAGCCCGTATTCGCAGAGGTAGATCGAAAAACGCCTGAAAAACTATCCACAGGCTGGCCCTAACACCGGACCTCGACACTAATCAGCCGGAAGGATTCGTGCCGCGGACCGGCATGTCTTTCCGTTCGGAAATCAGCGCGTTAGCACTCGCGGCTAGCCGGGCGGGCCCACTCAGAAACAGTTACATTTATCACGTTGATATTTATGTCGCATAGTAAGGTTTATAGTCCCTTGCAGGAGTAATAAATTTAAGCTTCTGAATCAGTGCGATCAAAAGATACAGCCAGATATGTCGCAAACATACTCATCAAAAGCTATAGAATACTCAACGTTAGTCTAGAACCATGAAATTTGGTAAAAAACAAGGTTTCGCAGTACAACTAAAGAAAAACAATTCGAAAATTTTTAAAGCGTAATTACATGACATTAAAAATATCTCTTTGCCATTACAACTTACACTGCATTCATCATCCGTCAAAAGCATAACAGAAACATATTACTGGACGCACACATAAAATGTAAGCTTTAGTTATGTTTTAGTAGATATACGACAACTAGTTTATCATGTACTCTCTCTCCGGATATATAAACTTAAGTTCCCTTCACTTTTTTTTTTCATGTCCGACCTAGTCTCAGGAACTACTGTAGAGATTTTGATACGGTTTTGTAATTTCCGGGACCGATAGTTTGCCAGAACCGATGTCGATGACAGGCAAACTTCTTGGAAATTCGCGATTTCCGGGATGGATGAACTATCTGTATACAGAATTAAGTTCGTACCGAACCGTCCTATTCGCACTTAGCCAAGTTCTTTGAATGAGAGTAAATTCCTGAAAATCAGACAGAAGATAGTCATTGTTGATACAATGTAGGTATTCAGTTTACTTCAGTTTAAGCTTCAGATCTGAGAGGCGTGGTCGATATGAAATATTATTTACTTACGTTTGGTACCCATCTGCGTGAAGCATATTCAAACGTACATCAGGGAGTAGGCGGCTATATCGATCACGGATTCTCAACCGGGAAATTTTAAGTGAGCTATTAGTCAGTAATATAGTTTGGTACATTAACTACTATTATTTTTGGGTCGTTCGACATTTCTGAGTCTGAGGAAGTCTGCTATTACAGAATATAACAATTCCTCAAGTCGCGTTTTAAGAGTACTGTCAATATTTGAAGCCATTTCTCTTCGTTTGCTACTTCAGTTATGCTTTGTCATACAGATAAGAAAAAAATACAGTCTTTTGCAACTGAGAGATTTATTTGTATATACCAAACAAGTTTCGCCTATTAGTGCAATGCATCTCCAGTGGTCTATAAAATAAAGAAAATTATTTAACCATACATATTTTGATGGGAGATCTTACGGCGTTTTTGCCAGTTCATTTAAATTATCTAACTATTTACAAATATATGGTTCTGCTTCTCTACACTTCTTAAACTTACATTCATTGTATATATCTGCGTGCACATACGGAAGAACACATGAATCCATAAAAAGAACACAAAACGAACTTAAGTATAAAAAACACAACCACGCATTTGTAAATTATTTAAGTGAGCTGCGAAGGCTCTCTATAAACATATCAAAATACGTAAAAATAAATAACTTTCTTTATATTATATACCAATGAAGGTACGTAATAAGAATAGGCGAAACATGTTTTTTAGACACAAATAAAACACTGAGTTGCATAGAAGAAATATTTTCCTATCTATGTGGTAGATCATAATTTTAAGAGCATTTTTGCTCTCGGAGAAATTCTCTGGAAGATAATGGATGAAGTTTAATCTAAAGGTTCAAGACTGGGAGAAAATGTTGATTCTATAGTCACTTCCAACTTAAACGTCTCGAAAGCTGCATTCATTGCGGAAGTTCATCATTGTGAAGCAGCAGCATTTGACTTTCAACACGAAAAGGTCCTCAGGCGTTTACCCTGTGATTTTCTCTTGAAGTCCACTTGCTCGTGGAATGCAATAGTCGCACAGTGAGTCACTGGCCAAAATTGAAACCGTTGCTAATTCTAGACTTTGCTGACTTATAGTATTATAAATTAAGGTGTTCAAAATCCATCGTAACCCTATAGGCTTTCTGAATAAAAGTGGCCAACCCTACATTCCATTTTCTAGCAAAGCTTTCTCCAACGATATTCTCCATGTAAAATGCATAAATATTTTGGCACTCCCTCCATTACCTCTGCCAGGTATTAAACTCTTTAAGAAAGTATCGGCTTTTCCCATAGCCACCAAAAACATTATTGGTATCTAAAACAATTCTACACTAAAAAGCCAAAGAAATTGGAACACCTGCGTAATCTCGTGTAGGACATCAGCGAGCATCTAGAAGCGCCACAGAAGCATGGACTCGGCCAACGTATGAAGTAGTGCTGGAGGGAATTGACCCCATGAATCTAGCGGGGCTGTCCATAAATCAATAAGAGTATGACAGGGTGGAGATCTCTCATGTACAGCACATTGCAAGGCATCCCAGATATGCTCAATAATGATCATATCTGGGGAGTTTGGTGGCCGGCGGATGTGTTTAAAGTCTGAAGAGTGTTCCTGGAGCCACTCTGCAACAATTCTTGACGTGTGAGGTGTCGCATCGTCCTGCTGGAATTGCCCAAGTCCGTCGGAATGCACAATGGACACGAATGGATGCAGGTGATCAGACGGGATGCTTGCGTACGTGTCACGTGTCAGGTACGTATCTCGATATATCAGGGGTTCCATATAGAACCAACTGCACACTCCCCACACCATTGCAGAGCCTCCACCAGCTTGAACAGTCCCCTGCTGACATGCAGGGTCCGTAATTCCGTACACGTACACGCCTATCCGCTCGATACAATCTGAAACGAGACTTGTCCGACGAGGTAACAAGTTTCCAGTCATGAACAGTCCAATTCCGGTGTTGACGGGCCCAGGCGAGGCGTAAAGCTTCGTGTCGTGCAGTCATCAAGGGTACACGAGTGGGATTTCGGCTCCGAAAGCCCATATCGATGATGTTTCGTTGAATGGTTCGCGCGCTGACACTGTCGATGACCCAGCATTTAAATCTGCAGACATCTGCGGAAGTATTGCACTTCTGTCACGTTGAACGATGCTCTTCAGTCGTCGTTGGTCCCGTTCTAGCAGGATCTTTTTCCAGCCGCAGCGCTGTCGGAGATTGATGTTTTACCGGATTCCTGATATTCACAGTACACTCGTGAAATGGTCGTACGGGAAAATCGCCACTTCATCGCTACCTCGGAGATGCTGCGTCCCATCGCTCGTGCATCGCTGTTACATCAAGTTCGAACTGTAGCAACGGTAACCGATCTAACAACTGCGCCAGACACTTGTTGTCTTACATAGGCGTTGCCGACCGCAGCGCCGTATTGTGCCTCTTTATATATCTCTGTATTTGAATACACATACCTATACAGTTTCTTTGGCGCTTCAGTGTATAAGCCCAATATAACAAGCGACTAATGCCCTTGCAAAGTGGAAAGAAACGCTACGATCACGGAACGGCCCTAACACTATGCTGTGATGTATTCCAAGAATGTCTAATATAAATAATAATACTGTGAACTTATGCAACAACCTATTAACTGCCATGTATTTATTCATTGGCATCTTGCGGTCTGAGGCGCCTTGTCACGGTCCGCGCTGCTGCCCCCGTCGGAGGTTCGAGTCCTCCCTCGGGCATGTGTGTTTGTGTTGTCCTTAGTGTAAATTGGCTCTGAGCACTATGGGACTAAACAGCTGTGGTCATCAGTCCCCTAGAACTTAGAACTACTTAAACCTAACTACCCTAAGGACATTACACACATCCATGCCCGAGGCAGGATTCGAACCTGTGACCGTAGCCCTTAGTGTAAGTTAGTTTAAGTTAGATTAAACAGTGCATAAGCTTAGAGACCGATAACCTCAGCAGTTAGGTTCCATAAGACCTTACCACAAATTTCCAATTTTCCAATGGCATCTTGCGTAAATTAAGCGTCATGTTGGGGAAACCAACTGTAATATTTCCAGCAGAATGATCCATACTTTTTATTCGTTATTGTTGTACTGTTATTCACTGATTCTGTTGTCCAGTCTGAAACATGTCTGACAACTAAATCTATCTCATCTTTACTTACGATGGACTTTCCAAACCACCGAATGTATAATCCATGTTGGATACACTATTTTCAGATATCGCCCTGACGACTTTGTAAAATTAATTTGCATTCAAAGGAAACGATATCGTGCTCCTAAAACGGAGTAGGACTTACGATGAACAGTCAGCGAAACCGTTCAGCTTCGCAACAGCAGAAGCAAGTCTGTCTGACTTTGTTGTATTTCTTCTCCGGTCAGTCTATAAGATCGTTGCACGTGAAGCACCGTAATCCCAGAAAGTTCGATACCAAAGAGTGATTCAATAAAATACCTGTATGTAGTAAAACATATACCTAGTTAAACAGTAATTCTAACTCGAAAGTTACACATACATCTCCAGAACTACATACTGGAATACTGACGTACAGTCCACGATCAGGACTTGCAGAGTTTAAAATATCTAGCCGTCTCGTGTGGATAATGTTATGGGCGATTATGGAAATGTAAGGATGGGCAACTATGAAGTATGATGCTGGTACCAACCCAATGCAAACCTCTCTAATGATGTTTAGAGCCCGTCGAGATTAACATCCCGTGCGACAGACGTATCAGCGGTAGGGTCACGATCTGGCAGCAAGAGGTTCTGTGCACAGATTTAACACCGGACAATGGCGCCCTGTACGACAATAAGGAACTCAAGAACTTTGATCCACTTTCTCTCCTCTCTTTGCAAGGAGAATTCCGAGATTGAAAATGTCTTCCGTCCACGTAATTCGAACGAGATATCTCAAATTCGAGCGGAGCGATAGTATTGAGCGTTAGTGACAAGAGTCGGAACGTTGGAAAGAGAGCGATGCGTATTCGTACGTGAGGGTAAGGCATTCATTGAGTGACACTGTCCTCTGCTCTGGTAGTGACACAATGGACATAAGATTTTTCCTTTTCGTTAGTTTAATTAGGGCACAGAGTGGCAGAGGAAGTCGCGTGAAGTAATAAAGCAAACGGCTCTCTCTGTAAATTAACAAATGATGCAACTTAATTCCATTCATCAATTAAACTAAGTACCTGGGTGTTAAAATTACGAACAACTTCAGTTGGAAGGACCACATAGATAATATTGTCGGGAAGGCGAGCAAAAGGTTGCGTTTCATTGGCAGGACACTTAGAAGATGCAACAAGTCCACTAAAGAGACAGCTTACACTACACTCGTTCGTCCTCTGTTAGAATATTGCTGCGCGGTGTGGGATCCTTACCAGGTGGGATTGACGGAGGACATCGAAAGGGTGCAAAAAAAGGGCAGCTCGTTTTGTATTATCACGTTATAGGGGAGAGAGTGTGGCAGATATGATACACGAGTTGGGATGGAAGTCATTACAGCATAGACGTTTTTCGTCGCGGCGAGACCTTTTTACGAAATTTCAGTCACCAACTTTCTCTTCCGAATGCGAAAATATTTTGTTGAGCCCAACCTACATAGGTAGGAATGATCGTCAAAATAAAATAAGAGAAATCAGAGCTCGAACAGAAAGGTTTAGGTGTTCGTTTTTCCCGCTCGCTGTTCGGGAGTGGAATAGTAGAGAGATAGTATGATTGTGGTTCGATGAACCCTCTGCCAAGCACTTAAATGTGAATTGCAGAGTAGTCATGTAGATGTAGTCATGTAGATGTAGTCATGTAGATGTAAACAAGCCGCGATTACATGCATTAAGGATAATCACCAACGATGTAGCTTGGTGATAATTAAACTTTCGCTACTTGAGTCAGTATAGACGGAAAACTATTTTCAGTGTGTGTAAACAACTTTATAGGAATTACCTTCAGACTGTGCGGTGCAGGATTTGCGCTGTTAGTAATGTTAATGTCATGATTTGCCCGCAGGCTCCGGAACTGGTACGGCGACGTAGGGTGGAAACAGACGCACCAAGAACGAAAGACATGCAGCGTGAACGGCACACGTTACTGTTATCTCCTTCGTCAACATATGATCCCTTCTCTACGGGAGAGAGGTGTTTCGCACTCAATTGCTTTGATGCATGATGGAGACCCACCACGTATTGCTCATGAGGTCACTCGCTTACTTCGTAACATATTCGGAGAAAATCGAATCACTGGCCAATAGTTCCAAACTGTGTGTTCAGCAAGATCGCCAGATTTGAACCCGTTTTTTGTGGCTGTGAGGTTAGGCGAAGGCCAGGGTTTGTCAGCGGATGCTAACACATGTTGGAGACAAGATCAGCATTGTGAGGGAGGTAGCAGACATTCCAGCTGATATGTGTCGGACGCAATATAGCAATCTCTAGTGGGATTCTAAGCTATCGAGGACGCAGATGGTCGTCACATTGAGTAACGATTGTGACGTGGACAGTAAATATGGTACGCAACAAACAGATGTTACCCTATCATACGGAAATTTTCGACTGTTTATTTGTTATTTCTTTCCCGCACGTTCTTAAAAATGTTTCCACCCCGTTTTACTGTCCTACAATCACTCGTTTCTCATGGAGGCTCTCTCAAGTAGCGTAAGTTTAGCTATTACCACCGAATACGTTGCGAGCACTAGTGACGTCCTAAACGTATCAATTTATAAACGCGGTAAGCAGCGACATTCGTCATGCATGAATAGGAAATAGATAAGAAATTATTTTAAAAACTGGGTAAACGCGATAATTATGTCTATTATACGAAAATCGTCACCACTTTATACATTAATAAAATAATCATATCCATCTGCTATCCGAGCAGTATGGCGATAGCTTGCTTTTGACGTGTTGATATTACTCAATATACACCATTAATAACGAACAAATGGTAGATTCGTAGAAGCTCTTCAACCCGCAAGAGAAAATGCTACAGAAATAAGAGTTAAGCGGCCTACATTGTCAACGGAACGGAAGTTTTAGTGCTTCACGAAAGCGAGAAGCCCCAGTAAACCCACTTTAACGCATTATAGCAGGTGGAGAGCTCCAAGTATTGGTGTTCAAACTGTTACACGTAGAAGAACTTTCAGTTACAGTTCAGTACTGATGAAGAAAGAGGAAAAAATATTTCTCTGATAATTTTATTAGATCCGATCTTCCTAAAATTTCATTTACGGTGTGTGAGAAATTTAGCAATCTAATGACAACAACACTAGTGTAGATATATTAAAGCTACCCGTCATGTATCGGAACGACTGCAGTCATTGTGAAGTTGTTAGTGTTAATTCTGGCAGTGGGAGAGAAGCGTTGTTCTCGTGTGAAACTGAAGGTACTGGAAGACAAACATAATGACAGCAGAAGTATCAAGTTTTGCAAAATGTTAACTGTTTAACTGTTCTTTTAAGGACTATCAATTTAATGAATTTTTTGGTAAATGAGCCCAAGTACGAGTATATCAGCCGTGTGTCACAATTATTTCCGTAAAGCAGAAGCCGGCCGGTGTGACCGAGCGATTCTAGGCACTTCAGTCTGGAACTGCGTGAGCGCTACGGTTCGAATCCTGCCTCGGCATGGATGTGTGTGATGTTCTTAGGTTAGTTTTAAGTAGTTCTAAGTTCTAGGGGAGTGATGACCTCAGCAGCTAAGTCCCATAGTGCTCAGAACCATCTGAACCATTCTCGTAAAGCGGAAATATTATAAATACAGGGTGTTTCAAAAATGAGCGGTATATTCGAAACAGCAATACAAACTAAACGAGCAGCGATAGAAATACACCGTTTGTTGCAATATGCTTGGGACAACAGTACATTTTCAGGCAGACAAACTTTCGAAATTACAGTAGTTACAATTGTCAACAACAGATGGCGCTGCGGTCTGGGAATCTCTATAGTACGATATTTTCCACATATCCACCATGCGTAGCAATAATATGGCGTAGTCTCTGAATGAAATTACCCGAAACCTTTGACAACGTGTCTGGCGGAATGGCTTCACATGCAGATAAGGTGTACTGCTTCAGCTGTTCAATTGTTTCTGGATTCTGGAGGTACACCTGGTCTTTCAAGTGTCCCCACAGAAAGAAGTCACAGGGCTTCATGTCTGGCGAATAGGGAGGCCAATCCACGCCGCCTCCTGTATGTTTCGGATTGCCCAAAGCAATCACACGATCATCGAAATATTCATTCAGGAAATTAAAGACGTCGGCCGTGCGATGTGGCCGGGCACCATCTTGCATAAAACACGAGGTGTTCGCAGTGTCGCCTAAGGCAGTTTGTACCGCCACAAATTCACGAAGAATGTCCAGATAGAGTGATGCAGTAATCGTTTCGGATCTGAAAAATGGGCCAATGATTCCTTTGGAAGAAATGGCGGCCCAGACCAGTGCTTTTTGAGGATGCAGGGATGATGGGACTGCAACATGGGGCTTTTCGGTTCCCCATATGCGCCAGTTCTGTTTATTGTTGAAGCCGTCCAGGTAAAAATAAGCTTCGTCAGTAAACCAAATGCTGTCCACATGCATATCGCCGTCATCAATCCTGTGCACTATATCGTTAGCGAATGTCTCTCGTGCAGTAATGGTAGCGGCGCTGAGGGGTTGCCGCATTTGAATTTTGTATGGATAGAGGTGTAAACTCTGGCGCATGAGACGATACGTGGACGTTGGCGTCATTTGGACCGCAGCTGCAACACGGCGAACGGAAACCCGAGGCCGCTGTTGGATCACCTGCTGCACTAGCTGCGCGTTGCCCTCTGTGGTTGCCGTACGCGGTCGCCCTATCTTTCCAGCACGTTCATGCGTCACGTTCCCAGTCCGTTGAAATTATTCAAACAGATCCTTTATTGTATCGCTTTTCGGTCCTTTAGTTACATTAAACCTCCGTTGAAAACGTCGTTCTGTTGCAACAACACTGTGTTCTAGGTGGTGGAATTCCAACACCAGAAAAATTCTCTGTTCTAAGGAATAAACCATGTTGTCCACAGCACTCTTGCACGTTGTGAACAGCACACGCTCACAGCAGAAAGACGACGTACAGAATGGCGCACCCACAGACTGCGTTGTCTTCTATATCTTTCACATCACTTGCAGCGCCATCTGTTGTTGAAAATTGTAACTACTGTAATTTCGAAAGTTTGTCCGCCTGAAAATGTACTGTTGTCCCAAGCATATTGCAACAAACGGTGTATTTCTATCGCTGCTCGTTTAGTTTTTATTGCCGTTTCAAATATACCGGTCATTTTTGAAACATCCTGTAGATGAAATATTATAAAGCGGGAAGTAAGCAAAAGAATGATACGCAAGTATTGGCGCTACACGTATAATAATGGGAGTATATCTGGGCTGTTGGACAAAATCAATACTTCACGCCTGGCCGCGGGGTAGCTGCGCGATCTAGGGCGCCCTGTCACGCTTCGCGCGACTCCCCCTCCCGTTGGAGGTTCGAGTCCTCCCTCGGGTATGGATGTGTGTGTTGTTGTGACAGTAAGTTAGATCAAGTAATATGTAAGCCTAGGGTACGATAAGCTCGGCAATTTGGTCCCGTAGGAACTTACCACTTCACGCCTGGAGATTAGGCATTACTCGGGATATTATGCAAAATTTTGTGAGCCATTAATACTATCTGTGGTCTTGTCACAAGATACGGACTGACTTTCCATACAATCTACTGACAGCTTTTTTCTCAGCGAACGCAGTGCATTCCACGAAAATTTTGCTTACTCATGCGAGTAAATCAAAAAATGGTTCAAATGGCTCTGAGCACTATGTGACTTAACATCCGAGGTCATCAGTCCCCTAGAACTTAAAACTACTTAAACGTAACTAACCTAAGGACATCACACACATTCATCCCCAAGGTAGGATTCGAACCTGCGACCGTAGCAGTCACGCGGTTCCGGACTGAAACGCCCAGAACCGCTCGGCCACCAAGGCCGGCGAGTACATCACATGCGGTCCTCTTTCCAAAAAAAAATAAGCTATCTGTCCAAATATACTGCGGACTTGAACACTGTATGTCACGACTAGCGGAACGCCAGAATAAAAAGTTTTCAGTTGAGAAGCAGTGGCAGCAGAATGGGTAGGTCAGCAGAGCTCAGTGACTTCGAACATGGAGTATTCATTGGGTGTCATCAGACTGATAAATCCATCAGAACCATTTCAACCCCTACGAAGTTGCCCAAGTCGACTATTGGTGATGTGGCTGTGAAGTGGAAACGCGGAGGAACAACCAGAACTAAACCAAAAACAGACAGACGTCATGTAGCGACGGGCGGGGACCGTCGAGCATTGCGCAGGATGACTGCTCAAACATCGCAGGAAACCAGCGGAAG
Organism: Schistocerca gregaria; assembly: GCF_023897955.1. NCBI lineage: Eukaryota > Metazoa > Arthropoda > Insecta > Orthoptera > Acrididae > Schistocerca > Schistocerca gregaria. Next base: position 906,295,220 of record NC_064920.1, on the reverse strand, counting down.
GAATCACTCGTGAGTTCCCAAGTGCCACCAGCAGTACAGCTGACACAATGACTGTGCGTCGGGGGCTAAAAGAGTCAGGTACAGCCGCAGAGCTGCCGCTCATAAGCACCTCATATCTGTTGTCAGTGCCTAGCGACGCTTCACTTGAGGTGTGTCAAGAGCAACGTCACTGCACAGAGGATGAGTGGAAACGAGCGATTTGGAGTGAAGAACGACACTGTCCCTTATTACCTGCGGTGGCAGGGTTTGGGTTTCCCGAATGCGTGCTGGACGTTAACAGTCAACGTGTGTAGTGACAGCGGCGAAGTACGAAAGAGAGAGACGGTGTTACGCTATGGGGGGCGGGGGCTTTCCGTGGTTATGGTGCTGTCTTTCTATTGCACTTAAGAAAACGCTAAATGCGGAAGGGTGTGAACACATCTTAGAGCATAGTGTACTGCGTATATCAGGTGAGCAGGTCGGAGATTGGTTCCATCAACATGACAGTGCATCCGACTCATAAAGTAGCAAATATGAGGCAGTGCAATATGGACAACAATACAGGGTGTCCGAAAAGTCTTTCCCTGATTACATAAATTGATAACTCAGGCTAGAAGTAAGATACAACGAAACTTGAGTCGAATTGTGTACAACTATCAAAGAATTTTTTTTCTGTTTTAGGTTCGCAGTACGTAAGTAGTGGATGAGCTGCAGTGCCCAAGAAGCCATGTTAACCAATCAGGAGAAGGCACAGTGTGTCCTGTGGTACCTCGGTTGCTGATCTTCCTCAGCAGACAGGTGGAAGCTGTAAGGCGGTCTTTTCTGCGAAGTCCGAAGAAATCGGTGCGCAGGGCCTCACGTGAATTACAGATGCAAAAAAGCTCTCTCCATGACATTTTACACAAACGTTTATTGTTTCGTGGATATAAAGTGCAAATGGTTCAGGCCTTGTTGCCCAATGGCAGTACACGTCGGTATGACTTTGTTGGCGAAATGCTATCACGTATTGAGGACGATGATGGTTATCTCACACGAATTGCCTTTTCCGACGAAGCGACCTTTTTTGTCAGTGGAGTAGTGAATCGCCATAATGTGCGCATTTTGGGTTCACAACCCCCTGGCGAGGTCATGGAGTGCACCAGAGGCAGCACAAAGGTGAATGTTTGGTGCCCACTAATGCACGATTGAATTATCGGGCCATTCTTCTTCGCTGAGGCTAGCATCACATCTGCAATGTATCTGGACATGTTATAACTGTATGCTGTTCCTCAGCTGCTTCAGTATCACCCCGATGTCTTGTTTCAGCAAGACGGTGCACAGCCTCATTGGGGTTTGGATGTCCGTGCCTATCTCGATATGATCTTTCCTGGACGATGGATTGGTCGTGATGGGCCAACGGTTTGGCCTCCACGCTCTCCTGACATAACCCCATTAGACTTCTTTTTACGGGGTTATGTCAAGGACGAGGTCTACCGAACACGTGTACCAGATCTTGAAACCCTGCGGCAACGGATAACCACAGTCGTTGAATCGATCCCTCCAGTGATGTTGGCTAATGTGTGGACGGAAATTGAAATCGCCTAGATGTGCTACATGCTACTAAGTGTGCTCATGTGGAAGTTTACTGATGTGTGAAAAAACTTTAATAGTTTGTAAACGATTAGACACCAGTTTCATATTTGTATCTTACTTATAGCCTGAGTTATCAGTTTATGTAATCAGGGAAAGACTTTTCGGACACAATGTATTAGAAGAGCAGGTCGGAGTCGATGACTGGTTACATCAGCATGACAGTGCATCGACTCATAAAGCAGCAAATGTGAGGCAATGCTCTGTGGACAATAACATTTCCGAAATTGACTGGCCTGCCCAGGGTCCCGACCTAAGTCCAATGTAATACGTTTGCGATGAGTTACAAAATAGGTTTCGCTCCAGACCACAGTGTCCAACATCGCAACATTTTCTGGTTTCGTCTCCTGTGGAGAAATGGGCTGCTCTTTTTCACAAAAACACAGACGTATTGGAAGTATTCCCAGCAGAGTTCCGGTTTCCAACAAAGGCTATGTGTGTACACACACCTCATATTAATTTCAATCAATAGGTGTCTATCGGCCAGTCACCAATCAGGCGTCGTGTTAACAACACTCGCTTCCCCCTGAGTGTTCGAGATGGCGTAGGCCACAGCTGGCAGATGGTTTCACCCACTGCAACATGACATCACTCGTTTGCAGACAGAAATTCTCGCACTACCGCATTAGCCTATGCTCAACGGAATTTCACTTTTCGAACATTTTATAGTTCTATACTTAAGACACGTATTACTGAACCCGCTACAACTTGCGCGTATTGAGCCATAAGTTTGTTATACAGCAGAGAAGACAAATATCTGCTTCAGTTATTTATTTACGAACGTCTTCAATTTATCAAACCAAGCATGTAAATCACGCCTCATTCTGCTGAATTACTCTCTTAGAAATTCAATATTATGATAAATACAACAGCCACACAAATAATCACCTTCGGTAGAGTTACAGAAAAATTTAGTCACAAGCGAAACGTTAGTGGTGAACGAATGAATGGGTGGTCGGCCGTGCAGACGAATAAATATATTAAATATCAAACATCTACAATGTATATAAAAGGGCACTTGTAATTAAAAAGGTGGTCATATAACACTCCGTTAATGACGTTCGACCAAGTAATTAATAAAAGCTGTCGTTGCTTTAATCAAGAAAGGGGAAATTATTTTTATTAAGTTCCCCCAGTGGAATAAAAGCAGTGCTGAATGAATTGATAATGAAAGCGGCAAGAATTTCCCCTCTCACCATCACCAACACACACACATCTTTTCTGTTCTTCTTCTATCGTGAGAGGGCGGTGACGTCAGGAACCCGCCGGACCATGAATACCTCCTATCTGGATACGGAAAAATGAAATCAGAAAGCATGAAACGAAATTTCTCGATCTAATATAGGATTTGTCCGGAGATCTATTAACAGGAGTTTTAGGCTCAAAAGGGAAAAGGGTGCGCTACGGAACAAAAACGAAGACAGATGGCCCGAGCGTGGGTGTGGGGTAGCACGGCGCACCCCCGAGTCCAGAGCGGACCCGTTGCTAACGAGGGAGCGGGCCGCAATTAGCAGTCGCCAGATACCATCTGCCGGCGACAGCCGCCCCTGATTGATGCACGCAGCGGGGAAGAAGGCCAACGGCCGCCGCTCCGGGCCCACCTCGCACGAGGGTTCTTCGTTTTCACTGCACCGGGCCTCATCATTAGGTCGACATCGACATCATTACAGGCTGCTTCAATCCAGAGGTAATCAAACCTGAACTCAGTTCACAGCATCTCACTACCCAGACATGTAGCTGGTACGATTTCTGAAAACCTGAAGAGGACAAACCCGGATGAATATAGTTATACTATCAGACAGCCAAATGCGATCAAAGCCAACGTTTCATTATATATTGTGTAGCGTGGCGAGAAGTCCCTGTAACCCCTAGTATCGAGTGCTGATTTGGCTTGTTATAGCACAACTGTGTTCCCCACCATGCTGTAAACACATTTCTATACGCCCCCATGTTCTTCTTGAGATATATTTTAGCATGTCTGGTGTTATAGTGCAAAATGCATCCTCAACAGCATTGCGCAATTCTTTTTAGCTTAACGACGTGCAGATACATGCGTCTTAATGAGCCCAAACCGCATCTCCCTTAACGAGTTGTCACGAGTTCTTGGTGGCCGTTTCAAGCGAGCTGGTGTTGCCCATGAACCACGACCTACCCGCCGTCCTGGAAAGAGTTCATTTGCGAACTCCCGCAATGAAAGAGTGTAGTGAGGACGCGCTCCGTCTTGCTGCAACCATATGCGTTCTGTGAGGCCCCTTTCCCAAGTAGATGATGTGATGTCATCGCTGCCCCTATCTTTACGTACTCGACTGTGTAATAGTTCCTTTTTCTCCAAACGACAATACTTCTGAGACGTGAGCTGCGATAAATGGCACATTCAAACTTCCTGGCAGATTAAAACTGTGTGCCGGACCGAGACTCGAACTCAGGACCTTTGGCTTTCGCGGGCAAGTGCTCTACCAAATGAGGACGGGGCGTAAGTCGTGCTTGGATAGCTCAGTTGGTAGAGCACTTGCCCCCGAAAGGCAAAGGTCCCGAGTTCGAGTCTCGGCCAGGCACACAGTTATAATCTGCCAGGAAGTTTCATGTCAGCGCACACTCCGCTGCAGAAAGGAAATCTCTTTCTGGAAACATACCCCAGTCAGTGGCTAAGCCATGTCTCCGCAATATCCTTTCTTTCAGGAGTGCTAGTTCTGCAACGTTCGCAGGAGAGCTTCTGTAAGGTTTGGAAGGTAGGAGACGAGGTACTGGCAGAAGTAAAGCTGTGAGGATGGGGCGTGAGTCATACTAGGGTAGCTCAGTTGGTAGAGCACTTGCCCACGAATGGCAAGGGTCCCGAGTTCGAGTCTCTGTCCGGTACACAGTTTTAATGTGCCAAGAAGTTTCATATCAGCGCACACTCCGCTGCACAGTGAAAATCACATTCTGGATACGTTTCTTCATCGTCTGATGGCTCTTTCCCAGTAGAGCTTATTTGTTTGGCATTTCCCGTCACACAGCAATAGCTTCTGCTGGTTCCGCGTACGCCTTTTCTCTGGACTCTTAATCTAAATGCTTTTATTTTATTCTATACATTCACTTAGTTTCAATATATTCTGACCTTTTTTCTGGGTGTGGCGATTTCTCATTCCTTAGTGTATCTGCAATGTATTTTCATCTTACAATAGTGAGTCATTAACCTTACGCACCAAGAAATCTGTGGACAGAAGTAATTTACACGTTCAAAATAAAATCGCTACTTGTAATTACAAACGAGCAACCAAGTACAGGGTGGTCATAATTCAACTTTCGCTACTTGAGTCACTGTACACGAAAAACTATTTACCCTCCGGGTATCCCACGTTATAGGGACGATATTCCGACTGTCCGCTGTAAGATTTGTGTTGATAAAAGTGTTAATGTCTTGACTTGCCCATGGACGCAGCTACTTGTACGGCGAAGTAGGTTTGAAACACGAGCATGAGCGTCTATTACAGCTGCGGACATTCAACGTGTGACCGGAAAAGGTGAGCAGGGCTTTACTTGTACATCTGTTTTATCAAAACAACTGCAATAGTTCTGCTGCTCTTCGCCAGTATTGACACGTTAATGGTATACAGAGAGGCCTGATTTCCACACCGGGGTTGAAGAACATGATTTGGGAATTGCTCGTGGGAGAGGCCGATGGCCAGTTGCCACAAACTGTTGAAGAAATCACTGATACCAAAGCTGAGAATGATGGATGCAATGCACGCTCTACGAAAGTGCACGATCTGTATCACAATAGCCCAACATTCCATGGTTCTCTGTTGTTTCGGGCAGCAGCAGAGCTGTCTATAGTGCGATTAAAGGCTGTCGTGGGTACAAATAGTCGTTACACTGAGCAACGTTTGTAATCTGGGATGTGAACATGGTACGTAATTATGAAATTTATCCCTTAATAAGGAAAAGAAATGAGTTTCCTCCAATGATTAATTTGTCATTTCTCTTTCACATGTCTTTACAAATGTTTCCACATATTTTGGTTGTCCTACGATCGCTTGGTTTTCTCGGGGGCTCTCTCGAGTAGCGAAAATTTAATTATGACCACCCTGTAGTTCCCGTGGGAAATGGCAGCAAGTGTTTCCCTATCTCGAGTCGTAAAGCCACCATGTAATACCAGGAGATAGGAAATCCCGGATACATAATCAATGTTAGTGACGTCACTGGAAGGTACTATTGGCGAGCATTGTGTCCCTGACTGTTCTCTTGCCCGTGGATATCGGCTTTGCGAAACAGGGCCACTGCTGTTCCATTAGCTGGCTTATCAGTTGTCCTCATTAATAACAGAAGAACCTGTTTCCATACCAAACGACGTGGCCCAGTGATTTAATACGCTGTAGTCGTATAAGGTAACTCCTCGGTTGAAATCCACATCCGGCTACCCAAACTCACATTTTCTATAGTTTCAGTAAGTCACATTAAGCGAATGCAGGATCAATCATCAACAAAACCGTGGCCGAATACAGTTCTCCTTCTAGTTCAATAGAGTGCTCCGCTTCGAATGACCCAGACGGAGATGGGACGTTGCATTTTATCTTACCTTCCTTTTTCGTCCTTTCATCTAGGTAGTTCCCTGTTGGTTCAGGGTAGAAACCTGCTCTCTTCGAACAGTAAATACATCAAAAACTACTAAAATTAAGGTGACAAGCCTCACTGACATGTAAATCATTGGCGTTATTAAAAACCTCTCAGGGTTTCTCTGCTTGATTGATTAACGGTGCGCTTTCGAGTGCACAACTGTGTTGTTCATTTATTTTTATTACTAACATGTCGACTACCGTCCCAGTGGTCAAATGTGAAATGCGTGTGAATTCCTACGAAACCAAACTAATGAGGTCATCGGTCCCTAGACTTACACACTACTTAAACTAACTTAAACCAACTTATGCTAACAACAACACACGCACCCATGCCCGAGGGAGGACTCGAACCTCCGGCGGCAGTGGCCGCACAGTCCGTGACTTGGCGCCCTAAACCGCGGGGCCACTCCGCGCGGCGACCCCGTGGTGTACCACAGGTGCTGCGAGCTGTTACGCGTACTCACTGCCTAGACTCCAGAATTTGAAGTATTGTTGGTGCCGCGTAGCTATTTATAGCCGAGTTCGATTCCTGACGAGTGCTACACCCTTTTATGCACACTTGTTTTTCTAGAGCCCGCAGTCTTATTCCGTGGAAAGCACAGTCTCTCAGAGTTTTCCAGCTTTGGTGGATGAGTTGGCTGATGAGATCTTGATAAAGCGTGAGTCGGACCACAACCCTTGTTTAAACAGAAATCTCCATCGCGGTTATCTTACGTTTCCCGACAACTTTACCTCAATAGAATCCTGAATTATGCTGTCTCAGAATCTTGGCGTTTACAACACGAAACTAATCTCATATTTCCTTATAATCTGGATAGTGCTCGGGTGGTTGTTTTAGTCAGGTATTTCGTAGTGATTCCTTGCGATTGCTATCGATTATCGTAATAGCATGTCACATTCGGCTGAAATGCGGTAGATACTCGGCTTTCCTATACGTATGTCGTCTTCAACATCATAACCTGGCTTTACATCCGATAGCATACCATGTCATTATAGGATGACCCAGAAGTCCGCTAACTTCGGAAAATGCAGTAGTTCACTGCAAAATGTAGGTAGAGAGGTAAAAATCGACACACGTGCCTTTAACGACGTGGGGGCTCATTGAAAGCAAAAGAGAATCCAAACACCGCCAACAGAGGGCGCTGGACAGCATCATGCCAGTGACGCCGCAAGAGAATAGTGTATAAAATGAGATGTAGGGAGAGAGAGGAGGAATCTTTATGAATTGTTAGCACCGACTTTTGGCGCTGAGAGAATTTCCGGTGTGGGTACTGCAGAAAATGGAAAAAGATGAAGATTGGTTGTCTAACGTGTTGTGGACCGACGAAGCCCATTTCACTCTCCAAGGGTTTATCAACACCCGAAATTGCAGAATGCGGGCTCGTACAACTGTCCTGGAAACCCCATTGGATAATCAGGAAGTCGCGGTGTGGTGTTGATTTACACATCAATCGCGATTGCACACTTTTTCTTCAAGGAAATGCAGGGTCCTCATTTTCAAACCGTCAGCATGAAAGTTGCGAGGTACGCCGATAAGCTACAGAATCGCATCATCTCTAGCCTGGCTGAAAAAGACCTGCAGGAAGGTACGACTTTTACGCTGGATGGCGCTCCTCCCTATAGTGCTACACGTGTGAAAGATCACTTACGAACATCATTTGGTGAGGATCGGTTCTGAGCCGCCACTTCCGTCATGCTTTGTTTCCCAGATCCCTCGACCTCTGTCCGTGTCATTAATGGTTGCGGCGTTACCAGAAGCTGGAAGTTCAAAATGGTTCAAAAGGCTCTGAGCACTGTGGGACTTAACTTCTGAGGTCATCAGCCTCTATAACTTAGAACTACTTAAACCTAACTAACCTAAGGACATCACACACATCCATGCGCGAGGCAGGATTCGAACCTGCGACCGTAGCAGTCGCGCGCTTCCAGACAGTAGCGCCTAGAACCGCTCGGCCACACCGGCCGGCCATGTTTCATCATGATCTTCACCATCATTAAAGACAATTTTCTTTATGGGACTGTGAGTTACGATGTAATTCTCTGAAAGCTGCAGTTCCATAGCTTCAGTTTAATGTTTTTATTTTATTACCGCGCTCGTCGCACGTCATTATAGATGCTAAAAGACAACATCCGACGGCAGTTTCTCACCATGACTAATGATATGCCGTACATCATTTTCAGATCTCTGTCCCTCGAGTAAAAGTATTAATGAATGACGGCCGATGTACTGAGCACTGAACATTTGTTATGAAGAACATCGTTTTTGCTAAAAACCAGGTGTTATGCTACTTATTGCTTTTGTATCATACGGAGCGCCATCTGTAGGTCATTTTGTGTACTTTTTTGGTTTCAATAAAACACCCTGTCATTTCAAGCAGGTGGGTTAACTTTTACCTCTCTACCTACTTTGATTTTCCGAATGTTAATGGACTTTTGGGTCACCCTGTAGATTTCCAATCCCCATCAAAATTTTAATTTCCACCGAGACACGATTCTACCAGACTGCGAACAGCAAAACAAGTGCTGTCTGTGCTTGCAAAGTCTGCGGGATTCAAATGCAAGCAGCACTGAGGTAAGGGTGAGAAGCGCACAACACAGAGCTGCGCCACGTCACAGACTTGGCCGCTCCACTGGCGCAGGCGCCGTCATCAGCGGAGCTGCTTACAGAAAGGGGCCTCTTTCAAGCAGGCTACTTGCAGCCCCCTTGTCTGCAGCTATTCGTGCCTTTGTTTACACCGCGACACGGCGCTCGCAATAATGTCTCCAGTCCCGCCGCTAAGAGGCAAATTAGCTGCGCCGAGGAGGGGCACGGCGGCGAGTCCGCTCTGACAGAGCCGCGTGCTATTCTTTTGTTCCTCTGAAAGCTTCCGCCAAACCGACACACACGGGGCCACACGTGGTGCAGAAAACAGTGCCAGGGCAGCAGAATATTTCCCTCTTCCATTCTTAAATATGTGTTGGTTTTTATTTTAGTACGGTTGAAACAATATTCAGTTATCAATAAAACTAAACAGCATTCCTGAACTGGTGTAATGATGAAAGCAGTTATCAACTAAGTTTTTCCATTAGGCATACCCCTAACTTAGGTGAGTACACCAGTGCATTTGCACGCTCTGACCTATGGGCAGTCACGAGAAGACCTTCTACCTGACGTGAAAATCTGATATAATGCTGGGTGTAGAATGGGACGGAACTTCCGATCTTATGTCCCCAATATGACACTAAACTACCGGAGTTGCTAATAGATAGTGTGAGGATCTGCACTAAATAGATCGGAAGACTACCAAAATGGTTCAAATGGCTCTGAGCAATATGGGACTTAACATCTGAGGTAATCAGTCCCCTAGAACTTAGAACTACTTAAACCTAAATAACCTAAGGACATCACACACATCCATGCCCGAGGCAGGATTCGAACCTGCGACCGTAGCGGTTGCGCGGTTCCGGACTGAAGCGCCTAGAACCACTCGGCCACCAACAGGCGGCGACTACCAAAAAAACGTTTAGTTGAGTAAGAATCACATTTCGTTTTTTCTTTTTAAGTAGCTTGGGGCCTCAGTGAGTGACTACAATCCAAAGGTTTCGGATTCGATATCTAGTCCTTCGTAAAACTTTGAGTATCTTTGAGATTCAGATCTTGCATTTTAAGACTCAGCTTTCGCACGGAAAATTGAAATACGCACAGCGAATAGCATTCCACGTTTAACTACAGGGTTGGACAAAAATATGGGAACATGAAAAATGCAACGCGTTACCATAATACGGTGTAGGAATGGATAAAAACAGGTTTTGGAAACCCAACTCGAATGCGTAATAACAGTTCCTCTATGGATTAAAACAAGTCCTGTGTGGTTTTCAAAGGAAACTATACCCTCACACCTACAAAATAGTGGAAAATTCAGGCAACGATGCTGGAGGTAGATGGCGATCAGGCGCCATTCTCTCCGAAATAGATCACAAAGGCTCCATAACATTGAAATCTGGTGACTGTGATGGCCAGGCGACATGGACAATTCATCCTGGTGCTCACAAAACCAGTCCTGGACGCTCAGAGCTGTATGAACAGGGCTACTATCGCCTTGAAACACAGCATCACTATTGGGGAATAAACATTGTACCATGGGTTGGACCTAACCAGCCGAAATGGTCACTTAATCCGTGGCGGTCTTGCAGAGTACCCATGGGGCCCAAGGAATATCACGATATGGCTGCCCAAATCTTAGTCGAACCCCTGCCATATTTCACTCATGGGACGTGAGCCCGGCCCTAAGTTGGAGAAGCCCACATTTTATGGCTTCGTCACTATGTTTTCCTGTTACGGGCACTTGCATCACTAATGTGTAGTTTTGAAATAGCAGCTCGTTCTTTCACTTCCTGCTTCTGGTGATCTCTCGTTTTGTTTTGGCGTTGCGGGGTTGCGAGTGCGATATTCTGTGCTGCAATTAATTTTGCAGTTGTGTTCTCTTATTTTTTGTTGCAGTGCTCTTCAGTGGCCGTCCGTCACGATCACTAAACACAAACATGCGTCCGCGTTGAGACGTAACGGATGGTGTTTTTCTTTTTTCTCTGCGTTGCGGAAGTACACACAACACGACCACCAACAAATTGCCAACGTCCGATTTCGTGTAACTCCGACATAAGGCACTGAGAACTACACTTTTCTCACCACGAACTGGGTACAATGCGCAGGCGCCGTTCGTGGTCAAATACAGCAGCGGAACCTGCAGGTTTGCGTAGCATCTGCATTTATGTTCAAGCATCCTTTCTCGCAATGCTTCCGTATTTTTGTCCAATCCCTGTATTCCTGGCTTCCCCCCATTTCCAACAAATGGCCGATTGCGCCGATTCCTAGACTGGGGGAAGCCAGGAATATAACCTTTAAGAGTATGCCTAGGAAACCACTATTTCATGTTGAAACAAACAGGTTTGTCGAAGATACTGAAGGTGCTGAATTCACCAGTCCAGTATAGTATAGTGTTACTAAAAACTTTAATACATTGACTTTCTGCGTACGCAAGTAATAAGCAGCATGACACCGGACTCGCGAAATACTTGTTACTCCTTGTGGGTTTTGGATGATTTTTTACCCATCCCATTCTGAAGTTTCCAAACGCTTTATTTTACGAAGAGTAACAGTAATTTTAGCTACTATTTCTCATGTTTTTATGATCAAATATCGTATGTTGGTATACTCGCATGTATTCGAAGTCTGCCAACTGTCGACCACGCTAAGGAAAATGCAAGGATAACATGGTTCATTGCGCCATCGTGCATTCTTTGCAATATTTAAAAGCTCAAGTTCTATACAATGGGAAGTGGCGTGCTAGATCTCATTTCAGTGTCATTCAGTACATGGCGTACTGGTGAACGATTTCAGCGGTAAGTGTTGATTATGTGCGGCGATATCTGGAATTAACTGCTAGGAAGCCACTGCGCGTGTTCCAGGGGAGAAAAGACGTCGAACCACTCCTGACAGGGGGCAACAGAAATATAAGTTATGGGCGCGATCAGTTGACGTGATGTAATGACTGAAGTCGAAGGTAACGGAAAAATTGTCAGTGTCAATGAAATTCACCAACAGCCGTGTAACTTAAGACGTTATTTCATTTTATTTTGAAGGCTATGCCATCTTCAGGCCCCATACGCATCTCTCCAAACAAACGAAAATGTCGTATAGAGCCATAAATCTCGGAATGTCGTAAATTAAATCGTTACACTAGTGCTTCGTTCGAAGACTTAACAGCAACTCCTTGCCTTCAGAATAAAATAAACTCTTGACACTGACAATTACTTATCCAGCCGATGTCCCCTGTCCATGATGAACCAACAGCGAATTATTGTCATGGCAGCCACATGAAGTTGCTCGCAAATCAGTTGCGAATTATCTAGCTATGTAAGGACGAACGGTTTAATACGAATAGCTGAGAACCAAACTGCCACCTCCTCCCCACACATCAAGAAGCTACAAATGTTCAAAAGGCTGATGTCACTCTGATCGGAAAGCTAACGTTGTTTTATAGGATTGTCGTCTTTCGACGTATCAGCCAACAAGGATGTGTGCCTGCTAATTCTCGAAATATTCTCTATCAGGTAGTTGACCCTAAGTCGAACAACAGTTACATACATAAAGACGGACCATCTTTCATCTGTTACTAGCGTGGAAGATGGATTCGTTTTCGTGGTACTGACGCGTCATCCTTGCTCATACTTATCCCAACGCAATTTGGGGGCTAAAATGGAAGCAAGAATGTATTATAAGAAGCCCTGCGTAGCTGAAACTGAAGTGCTGCAAGAAACGTAACTACGGCAGTTGCGAAGATTCTGGACGAGGAGGGCGTGTATTTCCGACGTTTTAATGACTCAGGGGCTACAAAGGCACCGATGGACGTGAAATTTTTCCCTGGGAGAATTTTTGGGTGTTATTAATTATTAAGATAGGGGAGTAGCAAAATATTTGCTCAGAAATGGACTACTATAACGATTTAATCAACTTCATAAGAAAATGAAAATGCAAAGAGAAAACAAAGCCTTTTGAAAGACGACGAAAAACTTACTGAAATATTTCGGAGTACGATTTTACCCTTGCGTGGTCGCTAATTTTGATGCGAGGCGGACTTTTCTCAGAGGAAAAGAAATCCCCCAGTAAGGGGAGCATAGACTGTTTGCGAAGTAGAGGAAAAGTCAACACGACTTACATTTTGGATGACGTAACGCAGCGTCGCTACGGAATGACATAGGTAAACACTGGGTCCTTCCCGAGGGAGCCCCGAGACCAGAGGAAGCCCGCGCGCGATTACCAACGTCTGGAGGCGCAGAAAAGGGGGACGTACGCTGCAACCGGTGGGGCGCCCTTCACTGCAGCGCCTCCTGGCACGAATGCTGAAATGGTCACTTTATGTTGGAAGAAAATACAATTTTCTTTTTACCTACGTTTATTGCTTTCTTTTTCAACGCAATTGGCTCTCCCTTTTAGCTCTTACTTTATGTTTTAATTCAGTATCGTGAAGTATTAGTTATTCTTTTGGCAGTAACCTTCTACTCTAGCTTAAGTGACCACCTTACGAATTCCGTTACTGTTATCCTAGAATTTGTCTTTGCTGTGCATAACTGCTCTCAGGATCAGTATTGTAGCAATTTCCATGTGTCTCTATACTCTCTAGTCAGTAATCCTTGTCCTACTGCAGTCACCACAGGAATATACAATTTTGCGATGATTGCTGATACACAAAGTCGATTTTTTGTGTTTTTTTAAATTTTGTTTACTTCTTTCCTTATAGACAGCTGCACAAAAAGCTTTTATCCTATAGAACAGTGGACAATGAAATGGTCCACGCTTACAGAATAAAACTAGTCCTGATCCAGTAACCGAATTAGAGGTTGGACAGACCTTGACTTAGAAAGGCTAGTCTTCAAGATCGAGTTTTTACGTTCGATCCCTCTTTTTAAGCGTAGAAAGGAAAACAGAGCTCACTGGTCAAGTATGGGGCGAAAATTGACCATAATATTTTCTTTAACTACACGAAAGAAGCCAGTATTCGCAAGTAGTGGTTTGATAAAAATCACAGAAAAACTAGATCTGGTCTTTCGGATGAAGATTTGAATTCCGCTCCTCTTGAAAGCGAATTGAATGGCCCCTTTAACCACAAAGCCCTCTCTCTGAAATATACCAATATAAAAACTTACCTGCTTGATTCAGTCGCAGTTTCCTGTTGTTTTAGCCTTCAAAAAATCTTAAAACTCTTTGAGATGTCGCCTTTTGCAAAAAAAAAAGCAATTAAAAACTGCTTGTTTACGCATTGATACAGCTGTTAAACACTTCTAATAACCTACCTGGTAATCGTGTGTATCCCGCAACATTACGCTAAGTGTTACTGTCATACGGAGTGCGATCCCCATCTACCCAAATGGATTCAGATATTCTGCGGTTCCTCTGCAACGCACGCAATATACTCCTTCCTCAACTCTTCCTGTTCAATTAGAGCTTGTGGTCCGTCTCTAATGACTTCGGGTTGACGATTCGTTGAACCCAAATGCTCTTTTCCTGTTATTTCAGGTCGCTTTATTGGTGTTTTCTCGAAGAATGACAAAATGGTTCAAATGGCTCTGAGCACTATGGGACTTAACTGCTGAGGTCGTCAGTCCCCTAGAACTTAGAACTACTTAAACCTAACTAAGCTAAGGACATCACACACATCCATGCCCGAGGCAGGATACGAACCTGCGACCGTAGCGGTAGCGCGGTTCCAGACATGACAAAAGCTAGAAGATATATTTATCGTTTTAAGACTCAATACGCATTAATAAGGAATTAATATCTAAAGCGCAGAGAGTCATGCGCTTAGAGCACGAAGAGGTTTGACGTTCATATATGAATAGAAAGTTAGGCGCCTCACTTTGGAAGAGACATTTGCAATACCTGGTTGTTGAAAAATCATTGTTTTGTGCATTAAACTTGTCTTCTTGTTAGCATTGTATCTCGGCGATGAAATAATAATCATACGGAATTCGTGAAGGCTGACTAGTTCTCATTATTATAAAGACAGCCAAAAACGAAATGACTAGTTATTTCCTCAAAAATAAATACAGCCCTTACACAAATAAGTCTACTCTGACAAGAAAAAACGTATACACATCAAAACAAATACGCTGTTTTGAGGCCGTGAAATCCTAAAGTTAGCTTTTCCGTATTTCCTGTCTTCCTTTATTGTTGGCGAAATTGGTCGTGGACTGGCGAAGTTTTTAAAGCGCGTACTACATTTTGTGTGTGCCCCACCCAACGGTTTACAAACACATCACGACGCAAAAATTTTCATAAGCGCAGAACTTGCGCTTCTTTCTTCGATATTGAGCCGTGACTTCCTGCGATGCTCTTGGCAGGATATGGCCGCGTGGTTTGAGGTGCCATGCCACGGATTGCGCAGCCCCTCCCGCCGGAGGTTCGAGTCCTCCCTCGGGCATGGGTGCCTGTATTGCTCTTAGCGTAAGTTAGTTTAAGTAGAGTGTAAGTGTAGGGACCGATGACCTCAGCAGTTTGGTCCCTTAGGAATTCACACACGTTTGAACAATTTGAACATCTTGGCAGGATAGTTTCTTTGTCGGCGTTCCCCGCTTTGCGGTGTCTTGGTTGGCAATCGTCCCCTATTTAGAACGACCGCGGCTCGTGAGGGACGGTGACGAAGAGTCGGATGGCGGCAACGACAGAGGGAAGAGCACGTACGGAGCGATGCGAGTGGTCAGTCTGCGCTTGGCGTACTGCGCGGACACACGGTGTTCACGTAGTGTCTGGCGGCGAGCGGAACTGGAGTGTGGAAGCAGTCACAGGTCAACAAAGGCTGTGTCTACGAGTTGTGTCTATCTCGAATCCTGAGGAGAGCGCCGGAGTTTACCCTGGCGTACATGTCAACGGCGAGCTCGTGCACTAACTTTAAATGGTGAGCCATTTTGTGGTGGAACTTTTGGATGTCATTGCTCCGTGTGCCCACGTTAACTTTTGCTCATTCCTTAAATCGCTTGGACTTGCAACCGGGATACTTGACACTGACAGTCCATGTAACAGCGCTGTGCCTTGGTTCTGTTGCATTACAAGTGTGGCCAGTTTTCAGCGATTCCTTTCTTTATTATCATTGTTAATATGTCAAATGGTCAATTTTGTGAATCAAAGTTTAATATCTATAAAAACTGCAGCCGGCAATTTAAATTGCCAACTTCTTTGTGTTGGCAATAATACTGGTAACAATTTCGCGTCATCAAACGGTGCTTTGGTATTTAAGGTTGTGCGCGGATTGGCTCTGAGCACTATAGGACTTTACTTCTGAGGTCATCAGCCCCCTAGAACTTAGAACTACTTAAACCTAACTAACCTAAGGACATCACACTCATCCATGCCCGAAGCAGGATTAGAACCTGCGACCGTAGCGGCCGCGCGGTTCCGGACTGTAACGCCTAGAACCGCTCGGCCACTCCGGCCGGCGTGTGTGCGGATTGTCTGTTTATATCACCTTCAGTTAGTTGTGATTTAGAAATTTATCAAGTGAAATTTCACGTATGTCGAGATTGTTTAATGAACTATTACTTTAATAGTAACTGCGGTTGTCACACTATAACGTTTAACAACTCTTCCTGCATTTGGCGCTACCCAGTGCCTGGCTGTTGGTTTTAGTATTTTAGTGAACTGTTTATTAACACTGGGTTTGTGTGTACTAGAAGCCGTAATTGGTGTGCGCAGGCCCTTCATCCCGTTGCTGTCACTTGAGCTCTCGAGCACGGAATACAGACGAACGGCCAGTTTGAACGCCAAATGTCGAGAATGTACTGCTTGCTGTGTAGGTCTTTCAGGCTATCTTAACATCATACTGCCGAATGTTTTCCATTATAGTTAATTCACGTATTTAAGAGATCTTGCTATTTCAGTTTTTTTAATCTAATAGCTTTTACAAATTGTTATTTTTCGTATTCACAAGGCCTGATAATTGACTAGTGAGCTCAGATCTGTAGTTATGTTAAAGTTAGATTTGTGTAAAGCAATTTTTTATAATTTAAAGTCGGGCCCATAAGGGTGTTTTTTTCTTTTAATTTTTTTTTGAATTACTCTCGTTGCCTTTATACTGTTGAATAATCGGTGTAGATCACAACAATTTGCAAATACTAATTAGTCATTGTGTTGTTACCAGTGCTCTGTTTTAATTAACGCGATGAAAAATAAATTTTTGTATCCTTAAATGCGTTCAGCATTCCACTCCAGCAGCCCATGTGCCCTGCTTACCAGTACTGTTTCTTAACAGATATCACCTGTGTTGCTAAGCAATGCTGAGGCGTTGGCAGCCACTCAGGGAACATACTGGACGCTAGAATAAACTTTTCATCTCTCTCCCAACTGGAGTGAAAGGAATTGTGGGTACGTATCGGCAAAGTGACATACACTTACCCAAATTCCTGTTCCTGCGTGATAGGCAAGGCTAGAAGCAGAGACCAGAACCTAAAATGGCAAGATAAAGTGGAAGATACAATTTCCTTCATATACTGTTGCCCTGCATGTGCACATCATCTCAATGATTCGTTGGATTTCTGTTTTCTGTCATGTCTGTGCCCAAAATATTGTTTCTTAAACTGTCTCTGAAATCATGCTTCTTTCAATGAGAGTGATGAGAAACGTCAAGCAAATCATCGTACCAGGAAGAGCACCTTGAATAAAATAATACAAGCTACGCATGGAAACGACTGAACAGGTGAGATCAGCATCATGTTCGTATGTGCTGTTTCTCATCAGCACCTTGACGAAGCGTCAGTGTCCAAGCATTGCAATCTCTCTCCCCCCCCCCCCCCCCCACTCCCCATCCTCACCTCTCACTCCAGCCCTCCTTCTTCATCCTTCTTTCTTTTTTTTCTGTCTCTCTGTTCCTAACATCTGGAACGACACTGATGTATGTAGACGTACGTATCGTACTTGCTGATATATACACATCCTACGCGAATGATACAGCGACGAAAGAAGACGGGTGGCTGAAGTGGGGACGCGATCTCCGCTACCATGCGTTATGCATGAGGCGAACGTAAACACGGCAGCGGCTACAGCTACGGCTAGCTCACACAGGCATTCCCGCAGAGACTCACGCGTCCGGCGGCGGCGCTGCCGACGATATCCAGCCAGGGGCCATCACACGTCGCGACACGGTGTGCAGGGTGTTGTTTCTTGGAAGGCACAAAACCGTTCTTCTGTAGCACGTTGTCCGTACAGGATAGGTAAACAGCCAATTCATGACTTCGCAGATTTATGAAAATTTGGCATGACGTTTAACAAGGCCAGTTCTACCGCCATATCAAAATTCATCAAGCCCTTACCTTACAGCGGTGTCAGGTGAAATGCGACTTAATTGTTCATTCAGCAGCTAACCCTCTTGAAGTCACCGCTGCTGCTTCTCAAGCGCATCTTCAGCTTGCCGATAGCACTTGTACTGAGTTCAGTGATTGCGACTGGTCCGGACAGTGTAACGACTGATACAGTCTATGGAAACTAAAGTGCAAAAATCGACGGGTCCGGCGAAAGAGCTGAACATGAGATGGTCAATTCGACCTATGCTTTGAGTTGATAATCGGTCACAGAGGAAGTCACGTTCATCACCAAATTAGTACGCTGGTGGTTGGTTGATTGGTTGGTTCAGGGGAGGGGACAAAACAGTGTGTGCATCAAATGTGTGTGAATTTCTAAGGGACCAAACTGTTGAGATCATCGATTCCTACTCTTACACACTACTTAAACCAACTTGTGCTAAGAACAACACACACACGCACCCATGCCCGAGGGAGGGCTCTAACCTCCGGCGGGAGGGGCCGCGTAGTCAGTGACGTAGCGCCCAGACCGCTCGGCCACTCCGCGCGGCGCGAGGGCATCGGTCGCATCGGGTTAGGGAAGGAAGTCGGCCGTGCCATTTCGAAGGAACCACCCCGGCATTGGCCTGAAGCGATTTAGGGAAATCACGGAAAACCTAAATGAGGATGGCCGCACGCGAGTTCGAACCGTCGTCCTCCCGAATACGAGTCCAGTGTGCTGGCCACTGCGCCACCTCGTTTGGTTACTACGCTGGTGATCCGCTTTATTGGAAGAGTACACAGTGTTCTTCATCTTAGTCAGTTAGCAGAATAAAAACGTTTTGCAGCATATCAGGACACAATAATCCGTGATTTGGTCTTGAAAAACGAAAGAGCCATAGATGTTGACCTTCCTCAAGAAACAGGAGATGTTAAAATTTCTATTGTCGGTAACCTTTTACAAAGATTTGCATGGATTTTCTTTGCGCTCAATCCGATAGTTGCGTTGACATTCAAATGAAAAACTGAATCACTATTTTCGCAAAATGTATGCTACGTAAACCATCCACCGGCTTTGTGTAGAATTCAGTAGAAAATTAAACAAACTTAAAAATTACTAATTATTTGACTACCGCTGTCTAGATCACAAATTTGTTTATTTTTAACGTCCGGTATGATCAGTATGTATGCTCAATTTCTACTGACTTCATTTGCAATCACCGTTAATCTATAATCATCGTCCCTCTTTTTTTCGACGGTAATAAAGGATAGTGCTCATAGATTTCTCGGTGTTGTCTTTTTTGTAACACTGATCTAGAGTTATTCTGTTAGCTGGGGATATTTTAAGAAATCAATAGGATTATGTCGAAGAAACATACCTATCTTTCAGCTGAAGGAACCTAGGGAAAGTGTAGCGAACCGAATCAAGTTGACGGACGTGATGTTCGAACTCCGACTCTACGCACACAGGTGTTCCTAGCTCTGTTGCGGCACGCAACAGTAAGGGATAGAAATTAGTAAAAAAATATTAAAACTCACTCACACTGCCACAGTCAAGTCATGCCAGAGACATACGTGGAAGCAGGAAGCGAGCCAGTATGTCGCGAGTGCGCCAGGTCGACAACACTGTCTGCCGAGTAAGGACACGCATTCAGCAGAAAGTGCACTGCGACAGAAGACAAAGGACACGAGACAAGCATATTTATTAGTTCATTAGACATAGCGAGGGGCCGACACAGCAGTTAACAGACTAAGTGAATATAGCAGAATAAGGAGGACACTGTCGGTCATTACGAACCGAGACTTGCATCACAGCCTCACGCTAGTTGCCGTTACGTACTCCCGCTCTTCAGCTCTTGTCATGAGTTGATCATTGGGCTCGATGGCATTCGCAGTAATGGCACTCGATTCCATGGTTAGGGTACTGTAGTTAGTCTATTGTGATGCGCCAAAACACTGTGCCCACCACATTAATAGCTTGTTTATCCGTCTTTGGAACAAAATAACGGACTATCAAATCAATTGTGTGATTGGATTGAGGAGTTCCTAGATAACAGAACGCAGCATGTTATTCTCAATGGAGACAAGTCTTCCTAAGTAAGAGTGATTTCAGGTGTGTCGCAGGGAAGTATCAGAGGACCGTTGCTATTCACAATATACATAAATGACCTGGTGGATGACATCGGAAGTTCACTGAGGCTTTTTGCAGATGATGCTGTGGTGTATCGAGAGGTTGCAACAATGGAAAATTGTACTGAAATGCAGGAGGATCTGCAGCGAATTGAAGCATAGTGCACGGAACGGCAATTGAATCTCAATGTAGACAAGTGTAATACATAGAATACATAGAAAGATAGGTCCCTTATCATTTAGCTACAAAATAGCAGGTCAGCAACTGGAAGCAGTTAATTCCATAAATTATCTGGGAGTACGCATTAGGAATGATTTAATATGGAATGATCATATAAAGTTGATCGTCGGTAAAGCAGATGCCAGACTGAGATTCATTGGAAGAATCCTAAGGAAATGCAATCCGACAACAAAGGAAGTAGGTTGCAGTACGCTTGTTCGCCCACTGCTTGAATACTGCTCAGCAGTGTGGGATCCACACCAGATAGGGTTGATAGAAGAGATAGAGAAGATCCAAGGGAGAGCACCGCGCTTCGTTACAGGATCATTTAGTAATCGCGAAAGCGTTACGGAGATGATAGATAAACTCCAGTGGAAGACTCTGCAGGAGAGACGCTCAGTAGCTCGGTACGGGCTTTTGTTAAAGTTTCGAGAACATACCTTCACCGAAGAGTCAAGCAGAATATTGCTCCCTCCTACGTATATCTCGCGAAGAGACCATGAGGATAAAATCAGAGAGATTAGAGCGCACACAGAAGCATACCGACAATCCTCGTTTCCACGAACAATACGAGACAGGAATAGAAGGGAGAACCGAAAGAGGTACTCAGGGAGTATGGATGAAAAAAAAAAGAAAAAAAATACACTACTGATTCTGTGCATCAGATATCCGACAGTTTATTGGTTATGTGGAGGTATGTTAAATTAGATGTGTACCTACAGGTCATGTAATTCGGGTAAATAACGGACCACTAATTTGCCTACGAGGTGATGGCACCCGATAACGACCCAGATGGGTTCCATAGGATTTACGTCAGGCGAATTTGGTCGCCGAAACATCAACTTGAGTCACTATGACGCTCCTCAAAACACTGTAACACGGTTCTCTCTCCGAGACATGGACAAAAATACTGCTGAAAGAGACGTCACCGTCGGGGAAGACATCAAGCATGAAGGGATTCAGGTGGTTTCGCAACTGTCAGCGTGTCTTCGATTACTACCACAGGTCCCGTCAAGAGTAGGATAATGACTCTCACAGCATAATACTGCTGGCCGGAGTGGGCGAGCGGTTCTAGGTGGTACAGTCTGGGACCGCTGTGGTCGCAGGTTCGAATTCTGCCTCGGGCATGGATGTGCGTGATGTCCTTAGGTTAGTTAGGTTGATGTACTTCTAAGTTCTAGGGGACTGATGACCCCAGATGGTAAGTCCCATAGTGCTCAGAGCGATTTCAACCATTTGAACATAATACTGCTCCCACTAGCCTGTGTCCGTGGTCCGTTGCACGTTCCGAGCCGCCGTTCGCCTCGATGACGGCGTTTGTGGAGACGATCATCGACCAAGTGTAGCAATAATGTGATTCACCAGAAGAGCCGACACTTCTACATTGATCGACGAGCGAAACCCGAAGGTCCTGTACCCACTGCAATCACAAATGACGATTTCATTGGGTCAACATGTGAACACCTAAGGGTGGTCTGCTGCGGAGCTCCACGTTCAACAATGTACTATGAGCGGTGTTCTCCAAAACACTTGTGCGTACGCCGGCACTGTGCGCTTTCGGCAGAGATCCTACTTTACAGAGCAGAAAAGCCTCCGAACCCCACGTTCGGTGAAGAGTCGTGGACGTCCAACCATATAGCGCCTAGTGATACTTTCAGTCGTTCTTCCTGTTACCGTAGATGCTCACGATGCACGGTAGCTCGTGAATATTCGACCAGCTTCGCCGTTTTCAAGATATTCGTTCACAGTCTTTGCATAATTACACACATCAAAAAAGTTTTGCATCACCTCGGTTCCGAGAGTTCCGGAACCCGAACAGAAAATTGGAATAGGGATCAACATAAACATCATTTCTACCCTTTTTATTGCTCATAAAAACCACACATTGCATGTTGTACCAACTCACACAGAGACCTTCAGAGGTAGTGGTCCAGATTGCTGCACATACCGGTATCTCTAATACCCAATAGCACGTTCTCTCGCATTGATGCATGCCTGTATTCGTCGTGGCATACTATCCGCAAGTTCTTCAAGGCACTGTTGGTCCAGATTGTCCCACTCCTCAACGGTGATTCTGCGTTGATACCTCAGAGAGGTTGGTGGGACACGTCGTCCATAAACAGACCTTTTCAATCTATCTCAGACATGTTCGATAAGGCTCATGTCTGGAGAACATGCTGGGCACTCTAGTCGAGCGATGTCGTTATCCTGAAGGAAGCCATTCACAAGATGTGCACGATGGGGGCGCGAATTGTCGTCCATGAAGGCGAATGCCTCACCAATATCCTGTCGATATGGTTGCACTATCGATCGGAGTATGGCATTCACGTATCGTACAGCCGTTATGGCACCTTCCATGACCACCAGCGGCGTATGTCGGCCCCATGTATGC
Source organism: Schistocerca gregaria (assembly GCF_023897955.1). NCBI lineage: Eukaryota > Metazoa > Arthropoda > Insecta > Orthoptera > Acrididae > Schistocerca > Schistocerca gregaria. The sequence goes on along the minus strand of NC_064920.1, from coordinate 906,272,467 downwards.
CACCCCAAAACAGCAGGGAACCTTCACATTGCTGCACTCACTGGACGGTGTGTCTAAGACGTTCAGCCTGTCCGGGTTGCCTCCAAACACGTCTCCGACGATTATCTGTCTGGTTGAAGGCATATGTGACAGTTATCGGTGAAGAGAATGTGATGCCGACCCTGAGCGATCCATACGGCATGTTTTTGGGCCCATCTGTACCGCTGTGCATGGTGTCGTGGTTGCAAAGATGGATCTCGCCATGGACGTCGGGAGTGAAGTTGCACATCATGCAGACTATTGTGCGCAGTTTGAGTCGTAACACGACGTCCTGTGGCTGCACGAATAGCATTATTCAACATGGTGGCGTTGCTGTCAGGGTTCCTCCGAGCTATAATCAGTAGGTAGCGATCATCCACTGCAGTAGTACCCCTTCGGCGGCCTGAGGGGGACATGTCATCGACAGTTCCTATCTCTCTGTATCTCCTTCACGTCCGAACAACATCACTTTGGTTCACTCCGAGACGCCTTGATACTTTCCTTGTTGAAAGCCCTTCCTAGCACAAAGTAACAATGCGGACGCGATCGAAACGGGCTATTGACCGTCTAGGTATGGTTGAGCTACAGACAACACGAGCCGTGTACCTCCTTCCTGGTGGAATGACTGGAACTGATCGGCTGTCGGACCCTCTCCGTCTCACAGACACTGTTCATGCATCGTTGTTTACATCTTTGGCGGATTTAGTGACATCTCTGAACAGTCTAAGGGGCTGTGCCTGTAATACAATATCCACAGTCAACGTTTTTCTTCAGGAGTTCTAGGAACCGGAATGGTGCAAAACTTTTTGTGATGTGTGTATAATCTGCCCTTTGTCACAGTCGCTTACCTCAATGCATTTTCCCATTTGCAAATCACATCTTCGCTAGGGTGATCCTCGTCCGTGTCTGCTCCACTTACATACTTTTGTTACCGCGTCATGTGTCCGCAACGCGATCAGGTGGCATATAGGGTCGCGGTGTGCAGTGGTCCTAATATTTAGTCTTCTCAGTGTATTTACTGAACGCTCGAGCACAGACTTTGAACTAGCCGACGATATGCTCAAGATAAACGCCTTCACCTGATGAACTTCATGCTGCTCGCCGCCAATAATTTACTGGTGGAGACTCTGTCTTCCGACAACACCACATCGTAGAGTACTACCAATAACAACGGTGAAGTCACCGATGACAGTGCCACTAAAGCTGAGTTATTAAACACGATTTTCCCAAACTCCTTCACGAAAGAAGACGAAGTAAATATTCCTGAAACCCAATACAGAACAACTGCAAAGATGAGAAATACAGAAATAGGGATCCTCGGTGACGCAAAGCAGCTTAAATCACTTAATGGAAGCAAGGCTTCTGGTCCAGATTGTATACCAGTCAGGTTCCTCTCAGAGTATACTGATACAATAGCTCCATATTTAGCAGTCATATACAACCACTCGCTCACAGAAAGATCCGTACCTAAAGACTGGAATATTGCTCAAGTCACACCAATACACAAAAACGGAAGTAGGAGTAATTCGTTGAATTACAGTAGGGTTTGGAAACATATACTGTATTTGAATACTATAAAGTGCCTCGAAGAAAACGATTTATTGACACGTAGTCAGCACCAATTCAGAAAATATTGTTCTTGCGAAACACAACTAGCTCTTTGTACTCATGAAGTAATGAGTGCTATCGACAGAGGATGCCAAATTGATTCCATATTTTTAGATTTCGAGAAGGCTTTCGACACCGTTCCTCACAAGCGACTTCTAACCAAACTGCCTGCCTATGGAATATTGCCTCAATTGTGCGATTGGATTCGTGATTTCCTGTCAGAAAGGTCACAGTTCGTAGTAATAGACGGAAATTCATCGAGTAAAACAGAAGTAATATCCGGCGTTGCCCAAGGAAGTGTTACAGGCCTCTCTTGTTCCTGATCTATATTAACGACATAGGAGACAATCTGAGTAGCCGTCTTAGATTGTTTGCAGATGATGCTGTCATTTACCGTCTTGTAAATTCATAAGATGACCAAAACGAATTGCAAAATGATTTAGATAAGATATCTGTATGGTGCGAAAAGTGGCAATTGGCCCTGAATAACCGGTCGGGGTGGCCGAGCGGTTCTAGGCGCAACAGTCTGGAACCGCGCGACCGTAGCAGCAGCGCGGTTCCGGACTGAAGCCCCTAGAACAGCTCGGTCACAGCGGCCAGCACCAGTTTTCTTCTCCGATTGTGAAAACATTCTGTTGGCACCCACCTACATAGGGAGAAATGATCATCACGATAAAATAAGAGAAATCAGGATTCGCACAGAAAAATTTAAGTGCTCGTTTTTCCCGCGCGCTGTTCGAGAGTGGAACGGTAGAGAGACAGCTTGAAGGCGGTTCATTGAACCCTCAGCAGGCACTTTATTGTGAATAGCAGAGTAATCATGTACATGTATATTTAGATGCACAGGACTTCAACCAGAAGCCAGCAACATGGCGTTTTGGGATCAACGTTTCTCTTCAACAGCTAGGCGCTTCGGGTGCTGACGCTCATCAAGGGCAGACACGAGATACTTCGCGGGTGGGCTCATCGAGGGTCATCTTACAATTCGCAAAGGGACCGAGTACACTCCAGTAGCCAGCGCGAGAACCACTCCGTGCGGTGCAACTGGAGTGCTTGCTCGCAGCAGTGCACTGTGGCAACAGGTCACTGATATCTCCTCCTGAGCTGACTCGACAGGCATCGGTTAAAACCAGACTCACAGCTGAATGAGCAACAATCAAGGCTGGTGTGGAAGAACGACATCTTGTGAACACTGAATAATTAACTGAACTCTTGGCAGTGTTTCACTAGCGTCGTTGACGCCTCGCACTTTCCCAACAGCTGTCCTAACTCAAAGGTGTCTCCGCTCGTCCCTCTGTAGCTCCCTTGACGTCTATGGTGCCTCAATTCGTGCGACACGTTTTATTGTTTCTTCTTTTTCGTATCGTATTTAAAGTGCATAAAGAGAACTATCCTGCGTTTGACAGCGACACCTTCGAGAGGAGTCTAATAAAACAAAGGCGAGCTTATTCATCCCCCCCCCCCTTCGTACAGTGTGTGTTGTGTGCGACCATGGGTGTGCCACGGCCAGATCCGCGGGCACTGCCTGGAGTGGCCCTCGAGCGCTGCAGCGCCGCGTGGGGAAGGCGCTCCCTGCACCCAGCGGCCGCCCTCCTGGAGCGCGCGCCGTGCCGGCTGGTCCGGCCCTGAAGGGCCCCGAGGGCGCGCCGAGCCGGCGTAATTGCTCGTCTGCCGGCTGCCGGCGGCCGGTGTCGCGCGCACTTGCCGCCCGGCCAAGCCGCCTGTCAATTAGCGCGGCCCTCCTTCAGACTCAGGCTCGGCTAAACGTTCCCTCCTCACACTCCTGCCGCCCGCCTCTGTGTTCGTAGCCTTCACATTCAGACCAAAACTCACGTACCACTGCGTAGGAACGGTAGAACCCTTACAGTTCATTTTGTCTTCCTGAAAGCATTCGACACGATAAAACGTCAGTGCTTAGTACCGAATGTAAGATCGTGTGCGTGTTTCTTGGTTCAGTCGTCGATATTAGTAGAATTAACTTCAGGCGTGCCCCAGAGAAGCGTGCTGAGGTCCCTTGCTCCTCGTGTTGTCTATTAATGATCTGCAGACAGTATGAACAACATTCAGAAACTTAAAACTGTAAACTTTTTCAATACGGAAAGGCTTAGTATCCTACGAGCATAGTGCGCATTACATCTTCATCTACATACATACTCCGCAATCCACCATACGGTGCGTGGCGGGGGGTACCTGGGTACCTCGTACCACAACTAGCATCTTCTCTCCCTGTTCCACCCCCAAACAGAACGAGGGAAAAATGACTGCCTATATGCCTCTGTACGAGCCCTAATCTCTCTTATCTTATCTTTGTGATCTTTCCGCGAAATGTAAGCTGGCGGCAGTAAACTTGTACTGCAGTCAGCCGCAAATGCTAGTTCTCTAAATTTCCTCAGTAGCGATTCACGAAAAGATCGCCTCCTTTCCTCCGAAGACTCCCACCCGAGTTCCTGAAGCATTTCCGTAACACTCGCGTGATGATCAGACCTACCAGTAACACGCCTCTGAATTGCTTCTATGTCCTCCCTCAATCCGACCTGATACAGATCCCAAACGCTCGAGCAGCACTCAAGAATAGGTCGCACTAGCGTTTTATAAGCGGTCCTTTACAGATGAACCACATCTTCCCAAAATTCTACCAATGAACCGAAGACGACTATCCACCTTCCCCACAACTGCCATTACATGCTTGTCCCACTTCACATCGCTCTGCAATGTTACGCTCAAATATTTAATCGACGTGACTGTGTCAAGCGCTGCACTACTAATGGAGTATTCAAACATTACGGGATTCTTTTTCCTATTCATTTTCATTAATTTACATTTATCTATATTTAGAGTTAGCTGCCATTCTTTACACCAATCACAAATCCTGTCCAAGTCATCTTGTATCCTCCTACAATCACTCAACGACGAAACCTTTCCGTACACCACAGCATCACCAGCAAACAGCCGCACATTGCTACCCACCCTATCCAAAATATCATTTATGTAGGTAGAAAACAACAGTGGACCTACCACACTTCCCTGGGGCACTCCAGATGATATCCTCACCTCTGATGATCACTCACCATGTGATGAGCGCCTATGCTCGACGTAGAAGTGCAGTAACCACTCACAGAGCGCAAGTGGCAACACTAGCAATGGAGCGTTATACGTGGAGGTGTTGGAAAATTAGATTCCCCTGTCGACTGTTGTCAGAGTTGTGTGGGAAAGTAAAAAAAAAGGAGATTGAGACATTAAAGATAACACATCTCTTTATTTTTCTACATAATTTCCAAGTACATTGAGACATTTGTCTTACCGCTTTATAAACTTGAAAAAGCCTACCAGGAAAAAATTAAGGCGTTGCATACGGAAGAAACGTTGAACGGCTTGTTTGACGTTAACATTGCTGCCAAAACGCATTCCGCCGAGAGTCGTCTTCAAAGCAGGAAACAGATGGAACTCACTTGGTGCGAGTTCGGGACTGTAAGGGGGATGATGTGGGCGCTCCCAACCAAGAGCTGCAATATGGTTTTGGCGTTGCGTCGCCGTGTGTGGTCTCGCATTGTCATCCAACAGCAGAACGCCAGATCTGAGAAGGCCAGGCCTTACCTGCAGACGGAGTGCTTTTTAATTTCTTTCGGACCGGTGATGAGGCATGTTTATACCCCACGGATGCGGCCTTCGATTCGGGCTTATAATGGTGGACCCATGTTTCATCCCGTCCGAAACAAGGTCATTGCCAGGTGATGTTCCAGGCTGAAAGTCATGTCGCCGTATCGTATTTCGCCCATATCACACAACTCTGCCCACAGTCGACAGGGGAAACTTATTTTCCAACTCCCCTTCGTATATAGCGGGTCCGCGGGACAAGGAAAACAGACCTGTTATTGTCGTAATGCGGAAACGGAGCGCGTTGTCTGCCGGCAAAAACGGCATTTTCACTGCCTTTCGGGCCAAGGGGGGAAGTTAAATTTGTAAACTTTTACCGTGCCGCCGTGGTTAAAGTATACCGTGTATGGCAGAATGGTGCATCCAAAACCATTGTCAAGACTACTGTGGTGCACCACGGCCCATAGATGAGACAGCTGAATGACAGATGCAGGGATCTGTACAGGCGAATAGAAGTGCAACAGTTGAGCAACTGACCGCCCAGATGAACCAAGGGTCTACCTCCCGGGTTCGATTCCCGGCGGGGTCAGGGATTTTCTCTGTTTCGTGATGACTGGGTGTTATGTGATGTCCTTAGGTTAGTTAGGTTTAAGTAGTTCTAAGTTCTAGGGGACTGAAGACCATAGATGTTAAGTCTCACAGTGCTCAGAGACATTTGAACCATTTGAAGGGTCCACCAACATCGTCTCCGCAACAACCGTTCGCTGAACGTTGCTGGATATGGGCCCCCGCAGCAGGAGCCTCGTTTATGCACCAATCCTGACTGCTGTTCATCGGTGACGAAGGCTGGAACTTGCACGCCAGTACCGCAGCTATTCATCGGTGACAAAGGCTGGAACTTGCACGCCAGTAGCGCAAGTGAACGTCCACTGAGTGGCGTTGGTGGCAATTCCAGATGAACCACGTTTTATGCTCCATCGGAGACATGGCCGTTGGCGTGTATGACATGAAACGTCTGAAAGGATTTGTGCTCTGTAAAATAATGTACAGTGCTTGTCAGTGGATAATTAGGCTTTCATCTTAATCCATTCACATATTAATCGTGGAACGAATGATTGCTTACATGACTACTAGCTGTAATTAGTAAGTACTGCCTTGCTCACACCGTCCTGCAGGAGCGAATGGTGGGATTTATTATAACATCCTGAATTGCTCGCTTAGTGCTAGATCTTGAAAATTTGTATGTAGTTTTTCGTGAGATAGTTAACATCCATTTTCAGGTATTTGCAGTTCAAGTTTTGCAACATTTGTGTGACAATCTCCTATGGTGATCATTCGTGGTACCTTTCTTTGTGTATGTTCTATTTGGTATGGGTCCCAAACAACTGACAAACGTTACGGGATGGACCGAAAGAGATTTTCATAAGCAAGCTCCTTTGAAGACTGATAGCCTATTCCACAAAAGCCGAAGGTGGGAGAATTATAGTCTGAAGAATGTTTCTGGAGCATTTCTTAGGTCTTCCCGTCATTCTGGAGGGCATAATTGAACAACAAAAGTAACCATCTATCCCTGAGGGCCATGTCCACCCACACGTACAATTTCTTTTCCTCCGAACGATGGCATCTACCATCAGGACAACACCATGTGTTACACAGCTCGCAGTATACGGGCGTCATTCGAAAAGCAACGTGATGAGTTTACCGTACTCCCCTGGCCACCAAACTCAGTGGACTTAAACCAAGTCGACAATCTGTGGTTCCACATCGAGCTAGCTTTTCGCTCCATGAATCCTCAGCGCTGAAACCTAGCGCCGCTGGCGGTAGCGCAGAAGTCGTCGTGGCTTCACATCCCCGTCTATACTTTCCACTCCCTCACGAACTCTCTTCCTGCATGTCCGCGCTCCAAAACGTGGTTATTCAGGCTTTTGACAGGTGCTCACATTATTGAGACAGGACTGTGCGTGAACCAGTTGATAGTATTCAGTCAGCTCACATTTGTAGGGCACATATACTCAGTCGTACGCAAAGCATGTAGTAAATTGCTTCTGTTGGTTTCTTGGGTACTGGGAAAACGCTATCAGTCTGTACAGGAGCTTGCTTATGAAAATCTAATGCGGTCCATCCTGTAACGTTTGTCAGTTGTTTGGGACCCATATCAAATAGGACTAGAAGAGATATTGGACATATACAAAGAAAGGTACCATGAATGATCACCACAGAAGAGTATTACACAAATGTTGCAAAACATGAACTGCAAATGCCTGAAAATGGATATTAACTATCTCACTAAAACCTATATACAAATTTTCAAGATCTAGCACTAAGCGAACAATTCAGGATTCTATAATAATTCCAATCATTCGCTCCTGCAGGACGGTCTGGGCAAGGCAGTACTTACTAATTATAGCGGGCACACAGTCATGTAAGCAATCATTTGTTCCAAAATTAATATGCGAATGGAATAAGATGAAAGCCTAATTATCCACTAACAAGCACTAAAAATTATTTTACAGAGCACAAATGTAGATGAAGACTACGAAAGTACCTGAACACTTTATTTATATTTAATTTGAGGCAGCACACCTAGCTGCAGGACAACTAGAAGTACAGGGTTCGGCAAGATAAGGTATGGGTGTACCCAGCGAGGAGCAGCGGAGGATATCCGCTCTGCCTCCCTACAACCTTTAAAAAAAAATTGTTCGCAAACGCACTCGCTTACTACTCCGCCACACTGAAAATCGTGTCAATTCAGGGTCAGTTTAAAGAGAGACAGAACATGTAGTAAGTGTTGACCGTTAGCAAGTGCAGTTTGGTCCATGTCTCGTGTGATTTTGAACTATTTCGCCGTTCGCCGCTATTCTTTCCATGCGAAGAACGGTTTTAACACATCAACAAAGCTGGACAAGCAAACAAACAAACAAAATAAAACTTTAGTATTTGAACGAAATTTTGTGGTAAATGATTGTATTTTGAGCAACAAGAATTAATGCCTTAATCATTACTTTGCAGACGATATGTTGTTCGCCCAGAAAGTATTTAGAACTTCAATAAGATCTTAAACTATTTAAAACTGTAGCAGTATTAAGAGCATTAATGATGGCGGCACGAAGCGGCTCAAATACACTCCTGGAAATTGAAATAAGAACACCGTGAATTCATTGTCCCAGGAAGGGGAAACTTTATTGACACATTCCTGGGGTCAGATACATCATATGATCACACTGACAGAACCACAGGCACATAGACACAGGCAACGGAGCATGCACAATGTCGGCACTAGTACAGTGTATATCCACCTTTCGCAGCAATGCAGGCTGCTATTCTCCCATGGAGACGATCGTAGAGATGCTGGATGTAGTCCTGTGGAACGGCTTGCCATGCCATTTCCACCTGGCGCCTCAGTTGGACCAGCGTTCGTGCTGGACGTGCAGACCGCGTGAGACGACGCTTCATCCAGTCCCAAACGTGCTCAATGGGGGACAGATCCGGGGATCTTGCAGGCCAGGGTAGTTGACTTACACCTTCTAGAGCAAGTTGGGTGGCACGGGATACATGCGGACGTGCATTGTCCTGTTGGAACAGCAAGTTCCCTTGCCGGTCTAGGAATGGTAGAACGATGGGTTCGATGACGGTTTGGATGTAGCGTGCACTATTCAGTGTCCCCTCGACGATCACCAGAGGTGTACGGTCAGTGTAGGAGATCGCTCCCCATACCATGATGTCGGGTGTTGGCCCTGTGTGCCTCTGTCGTATGCAGTCCTGATTGTGGCGCTCACCTGCACGGCACCAAACACGCATACGACCATCATTGGCACCAAGGCAGAAGCGACTCTCATCGCTGAAGACGACACGTCTCAATTCGTCCCTCCATTCACGCCTGTCGCGACACCACTGGAGGCGGGCTGCACGATGTTGGGGCGTGAGCGGAAGACGGCCTAACGGTGTGCGGGACCGTAGCCTAGCTTCATGGAGACGGTTGCGAATGGTCCTCGCCGATACCCCAGGAGCAACAGTGTCCTTAATTTGCTGGGAAGTGGCGGTGCGGTCCCCTACGGCACTGCGTAGGATCCTACGGTCTTGGCGTGCATGCGTGCGTCGCTGCGGTCCGGTCCCAGGTCGACGGGCACGTGCACCTTCGGCCGACCACTGGCGACAACATCGATGTGCTGTGGAGACCTCACGCCCCACGTGTTGAGCAATTCGGCGGTACGTCCACCCGGCCTCCCGCATGCCCACTACACGGCATCCGTCGCGGCATGCTACCAGTGTTAAAGACTGCGATGGAGATCCGTATGCCACGGCGAACTGGCTGACACTGACGGCGGCGGTGCACAAATGCTGCGCAGCTAGCGCCATTCGACGGCCAACACCGCGGTTCCTGGTGTGTCCGCTGTGCCGTGCGTGTGATCATTGCTTGTACAGCCCTCTCGCAGTGTCCGGAGCATGTATGGTGGGTCTAACACACCGGTGTCAATGTGTTCTTTTTTCCATTTCCAGTAGTGTATATTTGCGTAACCAAGACAGACGACAAAGTATTCGTTACGAAGGGGGAGGATGAAAAGACTTCTTAATTTAGTTGTAAGAGAGTAATCACTCCAAACATTGTTGAACCAGTAGACGCAACGGCCCAACAGCTGATTTGAATCAGAAGACACGGACAAGAGCGCATTACAGATTTGCCACAAATATAGTCCTGAACTGTGTAAAAGTACCAACTGTGTAATAGTACCAACAATTGACTGGCGACAATGGCAGTTGAAACATCAGTTTCACAGTTATCGAAATATTCCACACTAAAGGTTGGGGCTTACTGTAGTGATTGTAAGATTTACCTAGACGAATGAGAGAGGTGAGGGAGGAAAGAGTGAGGAAAAAAGTCAGTGTGTTCAATAGTTGGGGTGTTTGTGTGTGTGTTTGGGGGGGGGGGGGGGGGGGAGTTCGTCAAGTACAAATATCATATAAAATTCCTTACACTCTAAAGAACCGGTAAAGTAGGTTGTACGAGGCGCGTAATACCCGAAAGCCATGATTTTACTAAGATAATATGTTGTTGGGCAGACATACAGAAACTGTTTATTTTGTGAGTACAAATGTTTCATTACTACTCTCACAGAAACGCAGATGTCATAAAAAAAGACCCATCTTCATATGCATTTCAATACTAATACTTAAATCACGTAACACTCACTGAATCGTGTTGATATAGTGCATCACGTAATACACTCCTGGAAATTGAAATAAGAACACCGTGAATTCATTGTCCCAGGAAGGGGAAACTTTATTGACACATTCCTGGGGTCAGATACATCACATGATCACACTGACAGAACCACAGGCACATAGACACAGGCAACAGAGCATGCACAATGTCGGCACTAGTACAGTGTATATCCACCTTTCGCAGCAATGCAGGCTGCTATTCTCCCATGGAGACGATCGTAGAGATACTGGATGTAGTCCTGCAGAACGGCTTGCCATGCCATTATCCACCTGGCGCCTCAGTTGGACCAGCGTTCGTGCTGGACGTGCAGACCGCGTGAGACGACGCTTCATCCAGTCCCAAACATGCTCAATGGGGGACAGATCCGGAGATCTTGCTGGCCAGTGTGGTTGACTTACATCTTCTAGAGCACGTTGGGTGGCACGGTGTGTCCGCTGTGCCGTGCTTGTGATCATTGCTTGTACACCCCTCTCGCAGTGTCCGGAGCAAGTATGGTGGGTCTGACACACCGGTGTCAATGTGTTCTTTTTTCCATTTCCAGGAGTGTACAATAGGATAAACAACGCCGGAATCCCTATTAGTAGTGATTCTACGAAAGCTGATGCACTATTGACCCTAAGATCCCGAAAAACGAAGTCAATCTTCGTCAAGGAGGCGTTGCAACTTCTGTTTTAATTCTAAAACTTGACTGTATGATTGACATCTTCTTGAAGCAAATCACTAGAACTCTGAGTGAAATTTCACTGTCGGTGTAAAGGATTAATATCATTTTTTAGCAAGAGAAAATTAAACAACTACGACATGGTATCATTTTTGTACTTCAGAGATCCTGGATTCTTGCAGGACGGTTGGTGTATTTCATCTCTCTCGAGCAGAACCGTTAGTTATTTTATATTAAATGGAAACGACAGCTAGGCTCAACACCTGGGAGCACTAAATGAAACACAACGTATTGTTTACCATGTAGTAATAAGAGAGTGACACAAAACATGTGCAGTTCCGGGGGCAGCTACATTGGATCGGACGTAAAATATTTCGAAACAGACAAAGTAAATGGGAGGCTATTTTGTTTCTAATTTCCGTCGTAAAACATAAAGAAGAAAATGAGGCCGTAAATGCTGAATTTATGGAAAAAAGTAATGAAATCACTTATCGGGAGCGACCCCTGCGCAATCAATAAGTTAACGCCGATGCTGGCGGCGCCCTTGTCGTAACTGCTTATATATCTGGCGCCGCAATAAAAGCCTCCGTGCACGCTGCAGGCTGGAGGCGCTACGCTCGCACAGCGAGAGAGTGCTAAAAGCATTAGCGGCTAATCCGGCGCCGCGAGCGGGGAATGTTAACTCGCGGCGGATTATGGAGCCAGGCAGCAACCATTAACTCCGCGAGCAACAGCGCTTCCTGGCCTGCATCGACGAGACCGCAGGCTGTTTATCCCGGCCGGCACTGTTAACGATTCGCAACTTGACGGCCGCAGGAAAAACTGAAAAGTTTCTATTCTCTCTCTTCTAACAAGACGAAGCAAACGAATCCAGAACAACTAACGTGCTTCACTGTTCCTATGAATACAAGACGCAACTCGATTTTTATTTTTTTTAATGTCCTTCTACAAACATTCAGCGAAATCTTCCTAGACGTAAAACTTATTTTTTTAATGATCTAATTTGTTGGAGAAGTTCGGTATTTTTTTCTGTAATAAATCACTCAACATATGAGATCTCCCAATGACACTGTAGGATGAGTGTTCAATGAGCAAAGCACTACCTTTTTTTTCTTTTTCTTTTTCTTTTTTGTAAGCGGGTTGGTTTTATTCAGGATTCCAACATACATATTATTCCCCACTCTTTTGTATACAAAACCCTATTTTCCAACATAATCTCCTTTCAATGTGACGGCCTTACACCACCTTTCTGTGAACTCCTGCATGCCCGTATAATACTACTCAATTGCTCGACAATAATATTACCTTGAAACTCTTCCATTTGGTTCGTATTTGCATAGAAAAACAGTAATATCAGAAATTGAGCCCGCCTTGATGCAAAACACCTTGTTATTCCTTTATTTCTTTATTATCCCAAACTAGTTTTGGCGACAAATATCACTATCATCAGTTTTTTTTTTTAAATCTAAAACATGCAGAAAATGGTATGGTTGTACAAACACAGTAAAACACTATTACATTTTTACAAATCGTCTTTTGAAATATAGTTTTATATTGATACTTTCATACTACGTTATGTATTGTATGCTACAGCATGCTTTAAGCAATTATTGGCGCTCTTTGTGACACATTTTCTGTGCTCTTTTTTTCTGTTGCCGTCTTTTTACTTAGCGAACATCATGTCATCTGCAACCATGTGAGCGGCTGTTAGTAAACAAATACTCAAAGGTGAATTTCGTTTGTCAGCCGTATATACTTGGGGTTGTAGTAGTGTTGTGGAAACCAGTTATTTTGGTGTGTATTTAGCTGTTGCTTAGCTATTCGTGTACTAACGTTCGTTGGATGGCGTGTGGCTGCTTTTTACACAGAAAATCAAAAATTTTGCACTTCGTTTCTGATCCAGAATGTTACGCCATCTTGCTGTTCGCGTGTGTCGCGAGAGGCGTATCGCATGTGGCGAGAAAGGGTATGAAAAACTGTAGCGTGAATTACGACGACTTCTGTTCATTATTTATGTCTGTGTGTGTGATGGGGAAGTGGTTCTTTTGCGTCTGTGTGCCTTCTGTTCTGTGTACTTTGTCAGTTCTCTCAGAGTGATAAAAAGTGTGTTGTTGCAGTGTGTTGTGCTTTCCTTTATTACATTTTTCCCTTCGACTGTAGCCTTTTGTATGTGGTAATTTTCTTCTATTGTTAGTTGTCGGTATAGACTGTTCCTGTTTCTCAGAATGCGTGGATCGTTTTCGATATTAGTGGGGTTATGGTTTCTGTTCATTAGATGCACTGCAAAAGTTGAATGTGTGCTGTCACTTCTTAGAGCTCTCATGTGCTCTATGTACCTCGTTCGGAAATTTCTGCTTGTTTGTCCTATGTACTGGGCCAGACAAGAGGTGCAAGTGAGTTGACAGCCCGCAGCTCGTAGTCGTGCGGTAGCGTTCTCGCTTCCCACGCCCGGTTTTTTTTTTTTTTTTTTTTTTTTTTTTTTTTTTTTTTTTTTTTTTTGGAGTTGATATATTCCAGCGTTGCTGAATTTGTCTGAGGTTTTCTGGCTGGTCTTAGCCTTTTTTGAACTGTGTTGTTTCTTCTGAATGTCATTGGGATCTCTTGCTTTTTTTAAGATGTTTCCTATTCTATGTAATATTTTGTTATTGTATGTTAGCGTGTACCATCTCTCTCTTTTTTCTGAAGTGGTGTGGTCTGCTATGTTGTCTGTGTGTGCTGAATGTTTCCGTTTCCCTTCTTGTGGAGTTTGTTTATGTGTCTGTCTTGTAGTCGTTTTCAACAGCAGTTTGTTTGATTATGTTTAGTTCCTGTGTGTAGTTTCCTGGTTTAAGAGGTGTTCTGTTTATCCTGTTGAGCATGTGTGTGAAACTGGCTTATTTATGCACTGACTGGTGGATGGATGAGCTGTGGATAACAGTGCTTGTAGATGTGGGTTTTCTGTAGATGGAGAATTCATGACTTCGACGTCGGAGCAATGTCTTGCTGCATCAATAACCATCCCAATTTCCATATACTGCTTCCCGCCGAACACATCCTTCATTGGTGGAAGTCGAAAGGTGCGAGATTCGGACTGTTGGGTGGATGAGGAAGAACACCCAATGAAGTTCTGTGAGCTCACTCTGGTGCGCAGACTTCTGTAAGGGCTTGCCTTGTCATGGAGGAGAAGGAAGAGGTCTTTTGCACTTTTGTGGCGACGAACATGCTGGAGCTGTTTCTTCATTTTCCTGAGGGAAGCACAATACACCTCAGAGTTGATAGTTGCACCAGGAGGAAGGACATCAAACGAAGAAATCCCTTCAGAGTCCTAGAAGACCGTCGCCATGACTTTACCGGCTGAGGGTGCGTCCTTCAATGTTTAGTTCACAGGAAAGGTGGTATGGTGCCACTCCATGAACTGCCGTTACGTTCCCTGTTCGAAATGGTGAACGCATCTTTCATCGCCATAGACTATTGCCGACGAAGAATGGTCACGATTAGCCTCGTAACGGGCAAGCAATTGCGCAGAGGGTCTTTCGTTGCTCTTTATGGCCTTTTGTTAGGCCATTTGAGTTCCCCAATCGGTGGACGAGTGTATCAGCACTACCAACAGACAAGTACTGCTCTGCGGTGAGCTGCCTGTCTGTGATCCGTCGATCACCACAAATGAGGGGGTCCACACGTTCCAACACTGCAGGACCCACAGCTGCTGGCCGGCAGGTGGGAGATCGGACAGGTTTGCGCGATCCTGTTGACATAACGACAGATGTCTCGTCTAAAGACTAAGCGTCTTGATGTTCACTGCCAGGTCTCCCTAGGCATTATGCAAGCATCTATGAATATCTGCCATGCTTTGGTATTCCGTAAAAAGAAACTCAATAACAGCTCTCTGCTTCGAACGCACGTCCGTTGCAGACGCCATTTTGAAGCTATTTATAGCGCCGCCGTCTATCCGAACCTCGTGAAACCGTAATGGCTGACGCGGGAATATTCCACAATCTGCCACAACAAATTTCGCATTTTTTTTCTATCGGAAGTGGCCGTGAAAAAACATGGTCTGTATTACTTGCCAAACGCTCCTCGTAATTCTGCAAATGACTTGTGAGATCACTTGAACCGAATGGATAGTGTGCTGAAAGCAGGTTTTAAGGTGAACATCGACAAAAGTAAATCAAAGTTAATGGAATATAGACAAATTGAATCAAGCAATGCTGAGAGAGCTAGATTAGGAAATGAGACATTAAGAGTTCAAAAATGGCTCTGAGCGGTATGCGACTTAACTTCCGAGGTCATCAGTCAACTAGAACTTAGAACTACATAAACCTAACTAACCTAAGCACATCAAACACATCCATGCCCGAGGCAGGATTCAACCTGCGACCGTCAAGGTCGCGCGGTTCCAGATTGAAGCGCCTAGAACCGCTCGGCCACACCGGCCGGCCATGTTTCTTCATGATCTTCACCATCATTAAAGACAATTTTCTTTATGGGACTGTGAGTTACGATGTAATTCCCTGAAAGCAGCAGTTCCATAGCTTCAGTTTAATGTTTTTATTTTATTTATTTATACTTCTTTCCAATATAAATAAAAGTAAACTAAAATGAAGTCTGAGGTGCAAGCTCATGCCTGGGCAATTGGATTGTCTGCAAAGAGAGTGCAGCCTTTCTTCGCCGCGGCACTGGGCGTGGGGCCCATCGCCCCGGCCGCCATTTAAGCCCCGAGAAAGATCCCTGCTGCTCATCTGATAGCAGGCTAAGTGGACGTGGCACCGCCCTGGAGCGACTGCAACGAGGAAAATTTACCGCTCCTATTCGGGATTGAACCCGAGACCTCCAGTTCTAGGGGCTAGTGCTCCGCCCTCGGATTTTTCTTCTTTGATGTCGAGATGTTCATTCTGTCAGTATTTTGATATTTTTTAAAAATATAACTTTATTAGCAAAGAGCAATGAGGAACAATAGAGAGACCGACCGTTGTGGCCGAGCGGTTCTAGGCGCTTCAGTCCGGAAACGCGCTGCTGCTACGGTCGCAGGTTCGAATCCTGCCTCGGGCATGGATGTGTGTGAAGTCCTTAGATGTTAAATCCCATAGTGCTTAGAGCCATCTGTACTATTTGAACAATAGAGAAACGTAATTACAGTATACTACATATTGTAAGGGAAGGAAGGGGTCGAGGATAAACACTCGGTGCTGTACGTACGTCCACCGGCGGAGCCCAAGGGTACGGACGTCAGGGGTTGTAATTGAGGCCTGGCCATTAGACCACTTTCATGATACAGGTTTTCCTAGGAGAAATTGTCAGTTTCAGGGATATGACAGGAACGATCATTCGAAGCAAAAATTGTCTCGTAGACATGGTCTCTGAAATGCATGCTATGAGCACTTTTTCAGTACAAGAAATGTGTGTCACAGTAGCGAAGACGAAGTGCTCATAACTTTTAAGGTATCTATTTTAATGCCAATGTTTACTAGACTTTTTTGGTTTGGATAATCGTTCCTGTCATTTCGCTAAATATTGTCCAACCCTCCAAGGGACACCTCATATAAATAAACATAATATAAACAGTAAACATCTGGTCAGCTGATCAGACAGCGTTTTAAGATATCTGAGTACGGCGGCCTGGCACTCACTCTCCAGCGCTGTATGCAGATACACTTCACGCGCCATTCAATATCAGCGAACCGACCCGTCAATGTTTCAGTGTCTAGCTTTGGACTTGCTCTGTGGATATTTTATGATGGCTTGAATACGACTTCTGCTTCGTACTGGTTTCCGGTTTGCGAATCGTCACAACTTCTGAGGAGGCGTTTGGGTGGGTTTCGAGCGCGCTGGCACCCTTCCCGTTTACCGTTTTGCCGCTGCCTTCAGTAGTCCGCCTGCTCCCAGCCACGCCGCTGCCACTTCGGGCCACTTTCGTGTTATACTGTCTTGGCAGATAGTATCTACGTCTACATCTACATTTATACTCCGTAAGCCACCCAACGGTGTGTGGCGGAGGGCACTTTACGTGCCACTGTCATTATCTCCCTTTTCTGTTCCAGTCGCGTATGGTTCGCGGGAAGAACGACTGCCGGAAAGCCTCCGTCCGCGTTCGAATCTCTCTAATTTTACATTCGTGATCTCCTCGGGAGGTATAGGTAGGGGGAAGCAATATATTCAATACCTCATCCAGATACGCACCCTCTCGAAACCTGGCGAGCAAGCTACACCGCAATGCAGAGCACCTCTCTTGCAGAGTCTGCCACTTCAGTTTGCTAAACATCTCCGTAACGCTATCATGGTTAGCAAATAACCCTGTGACGTAACGCTCTTCTTTGGATCTTCTCTATCTCCTCCGTCAACCCGATCTGGTACGGATCCCACACTGATGAACAATACTCAAGTATAGGCCGAAACAGTGTTTTGTAAGCCACCTCCTTTGTTGATGGACTATATTTTCTAAGGACTCTTCCAATGAATCTCAACCTGGTACCCGCCTTACCAACAATTAATTTTATATGATCATTCCACTTCAAATCGTTCCGTACGCATGCTCCCAGATATTTTACAGAAGTAACTGCTACCAGTGTTTGTTCCGCTATCATATAATCATACAATAAAGGATCCTTCTTTCTATGTATTCGCAATACATTACATTTGTCTATGTTAAGGGTCAGTTGCCACTCCCTGCAACAAGTGCCTATCCGCTGCAGATCTTCCTACATTTCGCTACAATTTTCTAATGCTGCAACTTCTCTGTATACTGTAGCATCATCCGCGAAAAGCGTATACGAATGTTCATACCTAGAAATTTTGTGTTTTTTACACTGTGTATGATATGCAACCAACATTTAATCAAAGGTAGCCTTTTCTTCTCTACAAACAGAAATTCAGGATATTAATCTTTTTTTCACATCGGGTACCACAGCCACAATTTTATTAAAGGACGCTTCTATTTTACCTTTAACGTGTTACGATCACAGTCATTTATTTCACACCATAATTTAGCTCGTGTGCTCCTGAAAAACTGAGCCAGTAGGCCTCCGTAACGAATGAGATGTCGGACTGTGAAAACGGATAAAAAATTATTATTACCGATTTCATTGCTTTGGTGAAGCGCTTTCTAGAACCAGGCAGCGTATTTGTTTCCTGTGGCGGGGCAACCGTCATCTCCATATGACGCATTGTTGCAGTCGCAGCGGCCGAAACCGGAACTATCTGCTACGCATAAAATATCGCCGCCGCTCTCTGAGTCTCTCCAAATATCGTTGGAGTGGCGGCATACTAGAAGTACAGACCCTTTTTGACTATGCCTCTCGTATACAAGACTTTGCATATTCACTGTTACAAATAAATTATTTGCTCCCGTAAAATGCTACTGCTACACTGTTCATTCATTTGTGATCATCAGTCACTGCACGTTCTGTCAACTGCAACAAAATCATGACCATCATGTTTGGTTTCCATTTTGTATTCTGGAATTTAGCTCGTGTGCTCCTGAAAAATTGAGTCAGTAGGCCTACGTAACGAATGAGATGTCGGACTGTGAGAATGGATAAAAATTACTACTACCCATTTCATTGCTTTGGTGTAGCGCTATCTAGAACAAACATTACAGAGCAAAAGCGCCGTTGTGATATGACACAGGCGTTTAGTATTATTTGCTTGTGTCACTTTTCTATTGCCTTATGTGAGTAATCCCCTCTTATACAGAATCTATCACTTCATGGGTTCTTTTTAACTGCCTTTTCACATAAGTTAGTTTTTGAAAGCTTACGCAATTTATTGTACAAATGTTATTCCATGGTTTATTCACGTCTAGTAAATGTAAATTCTGTCTAGCACTGTATTTTGTTTGTGGTCGTGGATAACCTGTTTGAGCAGTAATTACTAAGGTTTCCCTACATGTGCACAACTGGTAAATGTATTCCCATAATGTAGTTAAAATTCCCAATGTTTCGTGCAGATCCATATAATGAGCCCGATTACAACGTTTACTCGTTATTTTTATTAATCCTCTTTTGTAGTTAAAAATTGTGTTATATGTGTTCGCCAAAGTAGAATTTCAAAGCTAAGAATAAAAGGCTTACCAATATAATGCAACAAAAAGGCAGTGGCTGTTGTACATAGATGACAGGACGTGCTAATGTCACTCTGCTTAGCAGCATATTTGTGTCATTACACAACTTTAAATGACAACGAATGTTCATACCTAGAAATTTTGTGTTTTTTACGCAGTCTAAGATATGCAACCTACATTTAATTAAAGGTATCCTTTTCTTCTCTTCAAACAGAAATTATGGATATTAATCTTTTTTTTTTCACATCGGGTACCTCAGCCACAATTTTATTAAAGGACACTTCTATTTTTCACCTTGAACGTATTACGATCACAGTCATTTATTTCACACCATCATCTGACGTCGGTGGTGGGTCGGTTTCAAGTATTTACTATTCACGCAGTCCAAGCTGATACTCGGTGCGATGGCTGGTGGGAGCGTCCATAAGGGATTCAAGCATTTATGGTTGCTCCCACCAGCCACACCGAGTAATATCAGATTGGACCGTGTGGATAATACTCATAAGCTCGCAATTTTACACAGTCACCCTGCGTGGATGCGTACAATGTATGTCTATCAATTGTCGTTCGCGTACTACGCTAGCAGTTACATACTTACATGACAGATGTGCATTTTATACACTACAGAGACTGACTGTCTAAAATTACGAAGACATGAGAAAGCATCGTAAAGAGGCGCGTCAGTGGAATCAGCAGATCGTGTGAAATAAATGACTGCGATCATAATACAACCAAGCTGGAATATGCAACTGTCTCTTAAGAAATTCAAGGCATTATTTTTATTTATTCATTTACTTATTTATTTAATTTGTGTGTGTGTGTGTGTGTGTGTACTCTTTGAAAAAAGAAAAAGCAGATTAGAGAATGAAGGCTTTTACCACCGGATGACACAGATCTGCTGGTAAACCTTTCAGGGCATGAGACTGAGGACCACTAGTAACGAGTGTTCTTGTCATTAGGGAAGAGAAGTTTCTACTCATGCCTATGACTGTGGGGAAAATATCGTAATTTTTGGTACTCTAAGGAATTCCTACATTAAGATGCAGTCTAAGATAAAAGAAACGACTCTCCACAAAGGAACTATCCGAATCAGGCGGAAATCAATAGAAGTCATGTTCAGTTACAGACGAACAAATGATTACAATTTCAGAAAAATTGGTTTATTTTCTCAAGAGAAAGAGCTTCACAAACTGAACAAGTCAATAATGTGTTGGTCCACCTTTGGCTCTTATGCAAGTAATTATTCAGCTTTGTATCGACTGACAAAGTTGGTGGATATCCACCTGAGGGATACCGTGCCAAATTCTGTTCAGCATGGGCGCTGGATCATTAAAATCTCGATCTAGTTGGGGACCCTGATTATCTTGCTCCAAACGTTCTCGACTGGAAGGAAATCTCGCTTCCTTGCTGTCAAGGTACAGTTTGACAAGCACGAAGGCAAGCCGTAGAAAGTCTCTTAGTGTGTTATCTGACATTATCTTATTGAGATGTTAGCACAGGATGGCTCGCCATGAAGGAAAACAAAGCGGGATGTGGATATTGTCGATGTACAGCTGCGCTGTAAGAGTGCCTCGGATGACAATCAAAGGGGTCCTGCTACGAAATGAAATGGCACACCAGATCATCACTTTTGGTTTTCGGACAGTATGGTGGGTGGTTGTCACTTATATACCCCATCGCTGCCCGGGACCTCTCCAGACACGTCTCGGCCCTGGTATCTCATTGAATCGAGTGAAACTGTTTTGAGTGATGAGTCTCACGCCTTCGAAATGAGCCCCGATGACCAGTGAAGATGTATCTGCAGCGCCCCGGACAACTGTGAGATACCAACATGAATTTCTCCCGCCATATGGTCCGACAACCATGAGTGATGGTCTGGGGGTTCCATTTCATTTCAGAGCAGGACTCCTTTGGTTGTCATCTGTTGCGCCCTTGCGGAACGGCGGTACGTCCGCGATATGCTGCGCCCTGTTTTGTTGCCCTTCGAGGCAAGCCTTCCTGCGCTTGTATTTCAGCAAGACAATGCCCGCTCGCAGACAACGAGAGCTTCTTCTGCTTGTCTTCATGCCTGCAAAGCTGAACCTTGGCCATTAATATCACCGGACATCACCTCAGCTGAGAACATTCGCAGGATTATGGGCAGGGCGCTCCAAACAGCTTGGTATGTTGACGATTAAAGACGCCAGTTTGACAGAATGTGTCTAGGTATCCGTAGAAATGATATCCAACAACTATATCAATCAAAGCCAAGCCGAATAACTGCTTACATCTGGGCTAGAGGTAGACCATCGCTTACTTATTAGTTCAATTTGTGAAGCACTTTCTCTTGAATAAATTATCCAGTTGGGCTGAAATTGTAATCATTTGTATGTCTGTACATGTACATCACATCTGCCGATTTTCATCCCATTCGGATAATTTCTTCGTTTTGCATTTTTTTGTCTTACAGTGTATTTTCTTTCTGTCTCTACTCCTTGTACCCTATATGTAGGTGCAAATGGAAGCAGTCCTTAGCCACTGCTATTATTCCTAAAATATCGTTATCGTGAAACGCAACTAGATCTTTATACTCATGAAGTAATAAGTGTTATTGACAGGGGATGTCAAATTGATTTCATATTTTTAGATTTCGAGAAGGCTTTCGACACCGTTCCTCACAAGCGTCTTCTAACCAAACTGCGTGCCTACCGATTATCGCCACAGTTGTGCGACTGGATTCGTGATTTCCTGTCAGAAACGTCACAGTTCGTAGCAACAGACGGAAAGTCATCGAGTAAAAAAGAAGTAATATCCGGCGTTCCCCAAGGAAGTGTTATAGGCCCTCTACTGTTCCTGATCTATATTAACGACGTAGGAGACAATCTGAGTAGCCGTCTTAGATTGTTTGCAGATGATACCGTCATTTACCGTCTTGTAAAGTCATCAGATGACCAATACGACTTGAAAAATTATTTAGATAAGATATCTGTATGGTGCGAAAAGTGGCAGTAGACCCTGAATAAACAGAAGTGTGAAGTTATTCACATGAGTACTTAAACAAATTAGATAAATTTCGGTTACGCGATAAGTCACGCAAATCTGGAGGCTGTAAATTCAGCTAAATACTTAGGGATTACAATTACAAATAACCTAAACTGGAACAATCACATAGATAATGTTGTGGGTAGAGCAAACCAAAGACTGCGAATCATTGGCAGAACACTTCGAAGATGCAACAGGTCTATCAAAGAGAGTGCTTACATTACGCTAGTACTCCCTATGCTGGAGTATTTCTGTGCGGTGTGGAACCCGCATCAGATGGGACTGACGGATGACATCGAAAAAGTACAAAGAAGGGCAGCTCGTTTTGTATTATCGCGAAATACGGGACATAGTGTCACAGACATGATACGTGAATTGGAGTGGCAATCATTAAAACAAAGGCGTTTTTTGTTGCGACGAGATCTTCTCATCAAATTTCAATCACCAGTTTTCTCTTCCGATTGTGAAAACATTCTGTTGGCACCCACCTACTTAGTGAGAAATGATCATCACAATAAAATAAGAGAAATCAGGGCCCGCACAGAAAAATTTAAGTGCTCGGTTTTCAAGCGTGCCTTTCTTGAATGGGACAGTAGAGAGACAGCATGAAGGTGGTTCATTGAACCCTCTGCCACGCACTTTATTGTGAATAGCAGAGTTATCACGTAGATGTACATGTAATGATTCCAAGTAATTTAGTAGAATCTAATGATCAATAGTTCAACAATATCAAAAGCCAAGAACAGATATGAAAACACGTCTGCGAGACGCTCATCCCTGTCAACAGCATGACGTAGCACTCTGGTAGAATCTGCTACGGCTGATTTAGTACGGATGGCACTTCCGAAACAAAACAGTGACCGACAATCTGTGCAACACACATCCTGCCACGCAGAACTGCTGTGTATAATCGGTGAAATATTAACGGGATTTCGCTGCGAGCTTGATTTAGAGAAAACCAATGCCGGGGAAAATACAGGCAAGAAGTTTACGAGCAGAGGCCACAGGGCGCCGTTATTGGACCTGGCCGTGGCTGCGGCGGCGCCCGCCGTGTAAATCGCTGCCGACCGTCAGCTGTCGCGGCTGTTCATTTGGCCAGCGCGGCCGTAACTCGGCGCACCGCAAATAACGCTGGCCGCTTTTTGCCGCAGCCGCCGCTTTATGGCTCGCGGCTGATGGCGGCGATCGGGTCGCAGACACCGGGGTGGCGCTATGGCGCTGCTCGCTGCACCCTGCTGCCACCTGACGGGCCACCGGCGGCCGCCGCTCTAATCTGCGTTGCGGTCACCCCTCACCCCGTGTCCGTGATCCGTGATCCCGTCAACGGCCGTGTCGCTGTCAGCAGTTCACTGGCAACACTGATATCATCATCATCGTCGTCCTCGTCATCATCGGCGTCAGTACTATCACATGACTATCACCTACTCCTCACTGCCTGCGTCATCACCGTAATCTCTGCTATGATTGTTCCACAGCCCTTCTGAAAGTCCGCGCCACACAAGACCTGGTTTTCACTGTGTCTCAATTCCCACGTTTCTAAAATGAAATATTGTATAAAAAAAAGGAAAGGTTGTCTCGCTAGTTGACAACGGCATTCTATCCCAAGGACACTGTATAACAGACCACCACCGTCAATGCTTTTATCCTAGTGACAGAAACTGAATAATCAACTTCTCAAAGAGGTCGGAAAATCGTTTGCGGAAATTCAAATAGTACCCAGTCGCGAACGTTCTCATCTTTCAGCGCTGAAGACAAGGGATCTCTCTCTGCAGATCTCTAAAACCGGTAAATTTCGAAGGCGGGTTAATGGAAGATATAAAGAAGATACAACGCTCGGAGGGCTATGGGACTTAAAATCTGAGGTCATCAGTCCCCTAGACTTAGAACTACTTAAACCTATGGACATCACACACGTCCATGCCCGAGGCAAGATTCGAACCTGCGACCGTAGCAGTCGCGCGGTTTCGGACTGAAGCGCCTAGAACCGCTCGGCCACCGCGGCCGGCGAAGATACAAGGAAGGGCGGCGAGTTTCATTACAGCATTATTTAGTCAGATGCTCAATAAATTCCAGAAGTAACCACTACAAAAAAATGCTTTACTTTTCATGGGAAGACTACTGTTGAAATGACAAGAGCGTACGTTCGAAGGGGCGTGAAGATACATATTACTTCCTCTCACATATATTTCGCAAAATGATCACGACGAGAAAATCAGACACTTATGTGACAGCTTTTGTTGAAAAAGGTCAAAGAAGGACTGCTCCTTCTGTTTATTGCGAAATAGACAAGAGAGCGTCACGTGTACGATACGCGAGCTGCGGCGGCAACCATTAAAACACATGCGTTGCCCGTGAGATTTTTCCATAAAATTTTAATCGAATACGAAAATACTTCGCTGATTCCCATCTAAGAAGAACTAAATGACGGTTATGATAAAATAATCGTAATCAAAGCTCGCACAGAAAGATTTAGGAGTTCATTTTTCCCACGTGCTATTCGCGAGTGGAACGGTACAGAAACGGTCTGAAACTGGTTCAATGAACCCTCTGCAAAGCACTTAAGCGTGAGCTGGACAATAGTGAAGTAGACGTAGAGAAATCAAAGCTCGTACGGATGTTTATGGACAGTAGTTATTGCCACGCGCCATTCGCGGACGGAATGGGGATGGCGGTAAATAATAATGGTATTAGAGTTACACTCCACAACACACTGTAATTGGGTTGCGGGGTACACAGGTAGATGTATTATTGCGTTGTCAGGTAAAATTTCTTAAAAGTCTCAGTAAGCAATTCTTAGGTGATGGAAATATAGGGGCAGAAGTTACGTAATGTTCAACAGCATTTCAAGCCGATTTGCAGTTAGGTTCAGTGCGCTGCCAGTATTGCATCTTATGAATTAAGGATGCATTGTTCTCAGTCAGCCTGTAATATAAGCGATTTTTAAGACTTTTTTTTTTGAAAAAACTGATAAAGTAGTTGTCCGAAATATTTTTGCACAATATTGACTGATTCTTGGAAATTTTCTTATTTTTTAACTGTATCCAGTCATCATTAAGTCCCCCATCCGAGGAGCCAAAGTTGCTCTGTCCAAATGACGTGTGTCCATGACGTAACTCCTGGAGTCTGCACGTCTTACTTAAAATTAAAAAAAAAAAAACACTTTTCTTAATTTATATGCTATTGCGCACAGAGTACTGGCAATGTTTTTTTTTTTGAAATTTGACTAATAAAGTGGCGGATGTTTGAAACAAAGATGTAGTTTCGTCGTGTGTTTTTGGTCACGTTTTATGCAGTAGCTAAATAGTAAATTGAAATAAAAAATTCCCTAGTGCTTCTTGCTAGCATGTCCGAGAGTAATTCAGCCAAATCTCAGAAATATATATTTTTATTAGTGTGCCCCAAAATCCATTATGTCAGATTGAGATGCAGTGTATCGGGGATGTCCGCAAGGAATAATAGAATAATTTTTTATTTTGACGTATGTATTAGTTTTTACATAAAATGTAACCAAATACACACTGGAAAGCTACGTCTTTCTTTCGAATGTGTGCCATTTTATAACTTCGTCAAATTTTAAAAAATGTGCTATTCGTCCGTGCACAGTATCCTATAGATTAAGAAAATCGTTTGTTTTTTTTTTTATTTCAGGTAAGACGTGTACACTGCAGGAGTTACGTGATGGACACACTTCATTTTGGACAAAACAATTTTAGCGCTTCGGATTAAAGACTTAATGATGACTGATTTTCTTTAAAAAAATCAAAAAATGTGGTCTAAGATTCAATACATAATATGCAAAAAGATTTACGTCGATTGCTTCATTAGCTTTGAAAAAAAGAGAAAATAGCTTATTTTATAGACTGACTGAGGAGAATGAACCCGTAATAGTCTCGCGTTGGATTTTCAGGATTAAAAAAATGGCTCTGAGCACTATGGGACTTAACATCTATCGTCATCAGTCTCCTAGAACTTAGAACAACTTAAACCTAACTAACCTAAGGACATCACACACATCCCTGCTCGAGACAGGATTCGAACCTGTGACCGTAGCGGTCACGCGGTTCCAGACTGAAATGCCTAGAACCGCACGGCCACAGCGGACAGTCAGGATTAAAAATCGGGTACCTTTTCCCTTGCAATCGCTTTTAACACTACGGTATTCTCTACAGTTCACGAAAAGAACTTTCGTTGAAATTACGTGGCGACTCATTCTCTAATACCGATGTTAATTAATCACATTGTAACATTTTATTACCTCACCATACTTGTGTGCTCTTTCTGTGTCTATTGTCAACGACAGGGTGGGTTTCTGGGGGAGCGAGACTTTCTTCAGTCTGCAGTTGATGAGTCAGGGTTTCCCTAATCCTCTTAAACGAATGGTCGACTGGGTGTAAGAGACCGTCTCATGGTCGAGTGATTTCCCCAGGACGGCCAGTGTTTCTAACACCCCCTAGAAGAGAAACAGGGAGCAGCACCTTACAGAAGTGCCATTAGTGGTAACAGGAAATGGCCAATGAAATATCCTGTCCGACTACTTCGTCTGGTTGACTGAAAGCTCCGACTGTTAAGTAATTTCGTGGAGCTCACTGGAGTTCGAGAAATTACATTTGTTTTCTTTTTTGTTGTTGTGATGATGAACTGTTAGCGGTGTACATAATTCCGTCCAGTGATCGTATCTCGGAATTTTCCAAGGCGTAGTGAGGTAGTTATAGGGCTTTTAATTATTGACATCCGAATAATGAAAAGTTTAACCCTGTCTTTCGGGACAAAGCGAGGCAGGTGATGCTTATGTAGACTGATTGTACACGTTTAGCAGAGCACAGAATCACTCCAGGCCCGCCAATGAACGTTTCCTACTAAATCCGATGAGCAGTGGCCACGAGTCTTAGACGAAAGAAACCTTTCACAACGTTAAGTAAACTATTAAGCTTTAAGACTCAAACAGTGCCGACATATGGAAAACCCGTTGAACATTCATATGGTAAATGTTATTCTACATTCTGGTTTGTAGAAATAAACTTTACATCAGTGATACGTTTGTTTTAACCGACCTTGATCAAATAGCCCCATCCTCTGTTGAAGAAGTGTAGCAAGAACTTTGTCTTGGAAACGTAGACATGAAATTTATATCTTCACTTCCAAGATGGAACCAGCCTGCACAGAAATGTGGCATCCCACCCACCTCGATACCTGCATTTATTATGAACTAAAATGCTTCAATAATAACTGCGGATTAAACAACGCAGCACGCGGAGCAGTAAAGCGCCGTCATAGCCGTTTTGGCAACCCGTGCAACGAATGCGCTATGCGGGAGGATAGTCGGTCTGCGGTAGGGGTCACACAGCCAGTCTCAGTATAAAATTGAAGGGACGTTCACCACTCTCCTAATACTCCCCTCTAACACACTGTGTTGCGAGTGTCAGAAAAGTTGACTGACGTGATGACACCTCGCGTCACCTCTCCTTTTCTCCTCCGAGGGTGACAGGCATGCTAAATACGAACAATCTGATCAAATAATAGACTTCACGTTATGTTCGAAATCGTTGATGTGTGGAAATAGGTAGCAGCAAACATTTGTTCATATTCATCGCGATGACGATAAACTGACGTATGGAAGCTGGGTATGGACAGGAAAACGTAGTAAGACTCTTCAATGTGAGTCTTCAGTAACTGTGAACTGAATAAGTAAAAGAAAAAGTCTCAAATATGGAACATGGTCCATTGATAACCGTCGAGAAGAACTTAGTACTCGAGTAGTTGAGCTCTTAACAAACGATGTACGTAGGCGTCATTGTCGATGCTGATCTAGATATACCTCAGTATACAGTTCGCAGATGGATCAGCTTGCCTCTGTAAGCACAGACAGTCGATCGCCGCTCCAGGCATTGCTTGTAACTGAGCTTAGGCGTGTCAGTAAATTGGACCTGAGAGTTGTGGCTGTCAGTTTTTACAGGTGCGTTCGGTGATTTCCTTTACAAAGCGATTCTCACATACACTGAAGACAACGGTGTTGCTCAAACAGTCTCAACGCATTAGATTGGAGAGTTATCTGTGTGTTTCATATAGCATTTTTATTACAATACACGCAGATCAGTATGTTATGGTATACATCGCTAAAAGCGCTTAGAAATAAAGAAACTGTATAACGCATTTTTATGTAGCGCGTTTAAACAAAGATGAAGACGTTAGCGTCCGTCTACAGCAAACACTACAGGACAGCTGTTACGTAAATCCGCACAATACGGGAATAGCGAAGAGCTAGACGTAATACATTCACTACAAAGATATGTGGGATGTTCTAGGTCAGCCCATATCTAAAGAGTGCTTTTTAGTTCGTGTCTATTCTTGATTCAGTAACATGTATTCCACCAGAATCCCATCGTATTATAAGTCCCACGATGCATCGAGGCCTGTACGATGGAGAGAAACTGACCTGATTGGAGACAGAAATGAAAGAGAAAGCTGAAGTGGGGAAAAAAGAAGACTCATTAATGAGGTCACTTTTATATAGGCATATGAATGACATGGGACAAACATTCAGCATCAGTCGACGATAGACATTCAGAGTTACTGCAAAGAGGAGTACGCAGGAAGTAGTCAAAATCCTTGAAACAATTGACTTAACATGAGATTTGCAGGTAAGCTTATTATCACATTTCCGTGGAAGGTACTTGAGGATCTATATGCAGACTATCGAAGGATTAGCAGTCATGCTTGTATACTGCTGACATCAATAATATGCAGAAGAACAGAAAAAAATGGAAGAAGATAATTATCGTTTCAAGAAGAGGAAAAAGGGAAGCAATTCTGTCGTTACGATTAATAATGGAAAGCAGATTGCATAAAATTCAGGATACACTCTTAGCGATTGTGAACCTAGAGAAAGCGAGTGAGAATGAGGGTAGAGTAAGGTGGTCACAATCCTTGAAGCTTTGGATTTAAAGAACAGAGGCAGACTAATAACCCGAGTGGGAGTAATGCAACCGAAAGGTATAGAAAAGCAGTCTTGTGTTAACAAGAGTTTAAGGCAGGTTGAAATTTATTACCAGCGTCGTTCAACTTGTATTTCGAAGATGCAATCATGGAAGCGAAAGAAAAAATTTCGGAATCTGCATAAAACTGCAAGGGCAAAAGGGTCCCTACGAGGTTCATGGATAACATAGCCGTTCGAGCTGGGTGTAAGAAAGAGTTATATAACCACTTGAAAGGTATGGACAGCTTAGCTAGGTGAAACACATTCGAGTTCATTGATCAGTGGTAATGACATGTCACAGGCATTATACATGACACAGAGTGATACAAGTAACAACTAATGAATATTTTGTAGCTGATGAGTGGTTCGAAAATGGCGAATGCATTAGATTCGAAATTTATTCATTACTTATACATCTCTGTTGAATTCTCGTGCTCCGTTCATAAACGATACAACAGCTGAACGGGACCTGGCCGATGACGAGAATGCAGACAGAAAATGTGATTCACTCTATTAACCCTAGTTGCAGCTGCTCAGTTACAATTTATTGACTAAATTAGTGCTTATGACTCGTTTCGTGGATCACGTCACCACCGTCACGTAAACATACGTTCAGGAAGTACACGCATATACTAATGTTTTGGGGACATCGGATATCTTGGTATCCCGACATTGAAGTTCACTCGGAACGACTATAGTATCCTTACTTGATTATCTAGTAGTATTTTTGCAGCTCAGATAGTTGTTAATAGCAAGCAACACCATAAAGTACATCATTAGTAATCTAAAATCATTCAGTCACTTGTAATATTCCAAGAAGGCATCAATAAACCAGTACTCTGAATCATATGTACATGAAATTCTTACGGCGAAGAACTGATTCCCGAAACGTGTCGTACTAATAGATGTCACTATCTCAAGAATAAACAAATTAGATATTTGTGAGGTCCACGATTATAATGACAAATTTCATTCTTTGAGTTTTGGTGAAATAAATCAAAATTCAAAGAAAGGGAAGACTGAAGAAGAGACTTTCAAGTCCACGTTGCTGAAAAGCTTCGCGTTCTTATGAATGGTATGCAATGTTGTGGCGTGTGCTACGCAAGGTTTAGAGATTATTTAAAATTTATCCTACGAGTTTCTTGAACTATATTTGTTGTAGGCTATCTGTGGAATGACCTCTTCATAAATCGCGTTGTTTCTGAAAACTTTTATCCGTTTTCAAAATGTAGCAAATAAACCATAAGCAACACAATCTGTTATTTTATTATACGTCATTATAGCGTTTGTTGAATACGTGGAGCACTGTAAATTCCAGAATTTTCCGTGCAGAAGGCAAATAGAAAGTGTTTTCTCTTTTGCGTATTGTACTCGTACTTATACAAAACCTGTTGTTTTGTTTGTAGAATGATTGTAATGTCAAACGTTAGCATTCAGTAATGTCAAAGGACACCCTAAAGTTAAAAAAAAGTACACTTGTAGAGATACAGAATGCGGGCGGGAATCCCTTTCACAGGCACTGCACGGAAGTATAAAGAAGGCACCAGTTTCTGGGACTTACATGAAGATCTGTTGCGACTTTAAGTCGTGACCATAAAAGGTATTTCATCCCCGTTCTGCGCTCGGAGATCTTTCTGCTTTAGTCGTAAATTTCTCTTACTCGTGGTAACAAGGAGGGTGCGCCAGTGGGCGTTTATTTGAATTTCGGGCAGTTGAGGAGACAGTAACTAACTGCAATTCACAGAGACTTATTAAGACACAAACTCTGTTCAGGAGAGACGGTAGGACAACTAGCTTATGAATGTGAAGAGTAAATAAATGAGTGAGACCCAGTAACGAAGAAGGGTTTTGTAAGTGGTGACTGTGAGCCTTCTACATTTGAAAAACGCTTTTCATCCTTATGAAATACGTACGAGATGGATTAATAAAATATTATTATAAAATTCAAGTGCTCCCCTTTACCCTGAAATACAGATAAACATGGTGGATGCAAGTTTACTGAGAGTTTCACAATATGTCTACACTGTTCGTTTACTTCTACACCGTTATGTCAGCGTTGGACCATGTAGAATGTGGAGTGTTCGGAGTATCAAGGAAAGAAAATTTTTTTCGTTACATGAAAATGGTAGGTTAGGGGTTTACGTTCGGTCGTCGACGGGATTGTTACACACGAAGCAGAGCCTTGGGTAGACCAAGGCTGAAGGAATTTGGCGGTGGCCCTTTTCAACAAATCACTCGAGCATTCATCTCAAGTAATCCAGGAAAGCCCCAGGAAAACTAGATCCGAATAGCCGAAGGGGTGTTTGAACCCCGCTCCCCCAAAATGTGACGCAGAGAGGGTTGAAGTGTTCGAGGTACTGGACTTGCGTTCGGGAGCAGCGAGAATCATACGAGGGTCAGTCAAAACGTAATGCCTCCTATTTTTTTTTCTACGTTTAATTGTCAGGAAATTTAAATGCAATTACATAGGTTGAAAACCACAACATTGAGGATCATTTTGTCATTTTTCAATGTAATCTCCGCCCATCTCTACAGTTTTGGTCCATCTTTGAACAAGGGCATGTATCCCAGCACGGTAAAAATCACAGCTCTGCTTCCTAAGCCATTGACGCACGGATGTTTTGACGGCCTCCTCATCTTCAAAATGAATCCCACGATGAGCTTCTTTTAGTGGCCCGAACAGATGGAAGTCTGATGGTGCCAGGTCAGGGCTGTATGGGGGATGAGGCAAAACTTCCCATCCAATTTTGACAATCTCGTCAGAGGTGTGACGACTGGTGTGTGGTCTTGCATTGTCATGCAAAAGAAGAACATCTGCCATTGATTTTGTTGGGCGAACTCGCTGAAGACGTGCTTTAAGTTTTTTGAGGGTTGTGACGTATTGAACAGAATTTATTGTGCATCCCTGCTCCAAAAAATCAACCAGAATCACACCCTCTGTATCCCAGAAAACTGTTGCCATAACTTTCCCTGCCGATCGCACAGTTTTGAATTTTTTCTTCCTCGGCGAGCTTGTGTGACGCCACTCCATTGACTGCCTCTTTGATTCGGTTTCAAAAAAATGCACCCATGTTTCGTCCCCGGTCACAATTTTTTTCAGAAACTCATCTCCCTCCAAACGGAAGCGCTGCAAGTGTTGGGAGGCTATTGTTTTCCTTGCCTCTTTATTCTGATCGGTTAATATTCTTGGAACCCACCGTGCACAAACTTTTGAGTACCCCAATTGTTTAATAATCGTGATCACACTGCCTTTACTAAGAGAAATAATGCGACACACTTCATCTGCAGTCACCCGACGGTCACCACGAATGATGTCATCAACTTGCTGAATGTTGTGTGGAGTCACTGCACTCACCGGCCTGCCGCTCCGCTTTTCGTCAGTCAACGGTGTTTGCCCTTCAGCTTCCTTACAACGACGAACCCATCGTCTAACAGTGCTGACATCCACTGTCACAACACCATACACCTTCTTCAGTCTTTCATGAATGCGTATGGGTGTTTCACCTTCTGCATTCAAGAATTCAATCACACAACGCCGTCTCAAACGAACATCGATGTCGGCCATCTTACAAACTTCTGCTGTGCTGCCACCTGTTGACACAGAAAGTTACTACTGCAGTGGATTGCAGAAGGTGGTTTGAGGAATGGCGCCAAATTCAAATTTTTCACTTAACTTAATTTTTTTAAGTAGAAAAAAAATGGGAGGCATTACTTTTTGACCGACCCTCGTATATCGTCCCGGCTTTCCTGAGTTAGCTTCTCCATCGTTTGCTTAATTTCGTGACCGAGCTTATGTCTGTAGTGCGCTCTTCGTCGAATGTGCCTTCAATTCTTAGTCGTCCTCGTTTCTAAATGAGTGCGCCAACATGTTCGGTGTCTTCACTATCATCAAATGCAGAACACTTCAACCACACCATTGCTTACCTGTCGAGGTATGCGCATTTTGCGGTTCCAGTTCAGTCACTAAGCATGCCGTCTTACAGTACTTATGTTAACAATGATATTTTAACGCACCGTATACTTCAAGAAGCCAAGGCTTAATTTACGGAAGGGATTTAGGGAATCGTATGAAATATACATAAAAAAACTGAAATTGTTCCAACTGAAATCGAAACCAATCTCTCGACCATTCAGCCATCTATCTACATACAATTACTGTAAGCCTTGAACAGCAAAAGTCAGTGATGAGGCAGTTTCGTGGCTATTGTATACATACAGGTTCATTACCAGAAAGTCTAATCGTTACGTAGAAGCGGGTAAAATTAAGACGTTGACGTTACCAGGTATGAAATCGGTATTTGAAATACGAAAAGTGTTAACACGTTTATGGCTGAGTTATTTCTAGAACTGCTGATAAAATGTGCTTAAAGACAGACTCCATAGCCCTCCAACGAACTAACAGTTGATGGTACAACTTCATGTCTCTTTCTATTCAGATTATTGGGAATTATAAAATTACATTTTTCATCTGAAAGCTGCAGAGGGTATAAATATGTTTGATGGTCTATGACCTATACTACTACAACTGGTACTATAGGTAATTAATAATTGATAACAAATTATTGTAAAACAGTTCGTTTTAGTAAAAATTCTACAAAAGCTGGCAAACATTCGAATGATAGAAATCAGATTAGTATCATGAACTTAATTTATGTTTATTCGTTTGTTGCTGTGTAAAGTTGTTTCCTAAGAGACATACTTACTTAACCAATATAATAATTACTCTTAGCAATTAACAACACTTCGTTACCTATTCATTTTTTCAATTACGTGCAAGGCGCTATTGTTTCTACCTGTCCTACCCCTATTTGCCAGCAGTTCGGTGGTGTTCGTCTCGGTGGACGGCGCACGGAAGTAAGTGGTGGCGAGCGATTTCGGAAGGGTACACTAAGTACACCCAAGTTTTACCTAAGACGTGTTATGTACTGAGGCCATGTGAGAGTCTTGAAGGCGACAAATGTGTCAGGTGAGGCACCCCCTTTTCTCGTATTCGACAATAGTGGGCTACGTACTGGCACCCTCCCTTCTTTATCTCATGGTCACTAACACCAAAGACGGCCTCCTGTCCTGCATATTCTAGCACAGTATGAAAAAAACTATGAAGTTAAAACGAGAATATTGACAGATTTATTCTGTAGTGTACAACGTCATTGCTTGTCCTCTCATATGCAATCATCTCGCGAAACGAAAATTCCATCGACCAAAAGGCTTAACAAATATTTCCGTGTTAAGTGAGAGAACATGCTCAAAAGTAATACTTCCGAACTTTTTATTTGAAAATTCTTAAAGCTATTTAAATAAAACAAACAGTATTAATATTTTTCATCTTGTTGACGAAGCTACAATCTCACCTCTGCTTGCATCACTTAATCACTGTGAAAGTTAAGTCCTCAAAGCTGTTGTTTGAGTTCTAGAAACAGACGAAAGCGGATGGGGTCAAGCAGCGACTGTACGAAGGATGACTGAAGACAGTGAACCCAAGGCGTCAGACGGTTGCAGATGTCGCAGCATTCGTGTGTACTGAAGGAGAGAGTGCTCCAAGTGTGGACAAACTCTTCTAATTCGAAACTCTATGACAGCATGCTGTTTCTCACGATCCGACGTAGTTGCCTTACACATCGCCATGTTACACGCTACAATTTGTAGCCCTCTAAAGGTGGAGGGCTGCAAATTTGTAGACATGAAGAATAAATATATAGAATGGTAAAAGCTTTCCTTTTATTTAAAAAGTTTTCTGAGTTTTCATGTAAAAAAATTCCGAGGATTACTTTTCAGCAGCCATCTACTATGATGTTAATGCAATTCAGCGGCCGCTGAGCCCATCGATAGAACTATAAAAACAGTAATTACGATATGGGACACCGATGCTCTGTTTATTTCGCGTACTACAGTAATGCTGATTTGTTGGTGAGCGTTCACATCGTAACCAGAAAGAAGCTGCAAAATTTTTTGTCAAACCCTCGACAGTGAGAAGGGAGCCAGTTGCTACAGTTAAATTTGTACATATAGATTAGATTTTACGTTAGACAAGTGATTGTGATTACCAAACTGCGCATAATCTGAGAACTGAGTGCATTTTGAAGCTCCAACATTTTCCTCTAACAGTCTATAAACGTCAAGGCGAGGAATCGAAGGGCGCCTGTTTGTGTTCCTCGGTAATCTCTTACAACAGTGATTCCTGGAGCACTGCCACCAACTTTCCGACCAATCGTTTCGTAATCTTGTTCGATAGAGCAAACATGTATACCGTAAAGGCAGCGGTGCCCTCGTTATTCAAACGATGCTTCACATTCCTGTCATATGCAGAGGGACGCGGCCGAGCTGCAATATAGTAACGTGTTTTCTGAAGAAGTGGTAGTACCTCAGACTATAGAACCTTCCTAACATAGAGGTTACGTCGTAGTCCACATCCAATGTTTGATTCAAGAGTGCCCCAAACCATTATATTTTGTAGGGATTTTGTGCACGGTAGCATTTAAGAACTGTCACTCTAGCACTGTGTGGCAAATGGAACTGGATTTTTTCCAAAACCTACGATTTTGGCGCTTGCAGCACAATGGTAACCTTTTCAGATCTTCATCTAGCAGCAGACAATGCAGACGGATCTACTCATTGGGCTGTCACAGTTACTGTTTAAATTACGAGAACATACATTCCTAGAAGAATCCAACATATTGTTTCCTCACACTTGCATTTCTCTATTAATTTCCTTTGGTTCGCTATTATTTACCAATTGCCTTGGGTTACTTATTTGAAAAATGATTTTTAAAAATATTAATGATATACCTGTCTTACGATAAGTACGCCTTTGTGTTAGTATTCCTGCACTGACAGTTGTTTTTAAGTCTTAATGCACAGTCAAAACATTAAACTACTATTATGTGTGTTCGCCCTGAAAAGGCCACCAACGTACTGAAATTACAACAGAAGGTAACGCAGATAATGCTCAGCATGGTACCCCAGCTCATTGAAGACGTTAACTAAAGATTATGACTCGTCCATCATCATGTATTTTGCAGTCCGCCCCCGATAGCTGAGTGGTCAGCGCGACAGACTATCAATCCAAAGGGCCCGGGTTCGATTCCCGGCTGGGTCGGAGATTTTCTCCGCTCAGGGACTGGGTGTTGTGTTGTCCTAATCATCATCATTTCATCCCCATCGCCGCACAAGTCGCCGAAGTGGCGTCAAATTGAAAGACTTGCACCAGGCGAACGGTCTACCCGACGGGAGACCCTCGTCACATTTCATTTCATGTATTTTGCAGTGCGAAATTAACACGAGGTTAACTATTCTAGATACCAGCAGTACTAGATGTGTCATAAGTATATCACGAACAAACATGGCCTGGTATCGTTTCATTGACACAAAAATAGAAATATTTTATAAGCAAAGTAATTAAACTATTAGAAGTCATATCTCTGTGTATTAGCAAGCTACCAGATCAAAAATTCAAAAGAAAAATCGGAATTTATGTTAGAATGAAGTTTATGAATTTCTGATTGAAGTAGAATTCGATTTCTTATGAATTTATTTTAAGATTTGCTAGTAATTTATTAACTGAACATCTAAATTTAATTGAATAGTATTTAACTGAATGGTGTGATTGTAACGTGTTTGTTATTGTACTTGTAGAATTAGGATTTGATACAGTGGTTCAAATGGTTCAGATAGTTCTAAGCACTATGGGACTTAACATCTGAGGTCATCAGTCCCCTAGACTTAGAACTACTTAAACCTAACTAACTTAAGGACATTACACACATCCATGCCCGAGGCAGTATTCGAGCCTGCGACCGCAGCAGCAGCGCGGTTCCGGACTGAAGCGCCTAGAACCGCTCGGTCACAGCGGCCGGCTGATACAGTGGTAAACAATAAGATGATGATCAACTTATTTCACTGTTGTACTCGTTAATATTTATGTCACTAATATATTGATATGTGTGACGATGAAGTTATTAGTAATTGGCTGTTCATAATTGGTTGTTCATACGTATGTTGCACATGGGAGTATCGTCACTATATTTAATGCCTCAGAGGACCACTGAGATCTGTATCATAATAGTAAAATCCAGTTCATTGAAAGGACGACGACCATGCTGTCTCGTCGGATTTCAATCAAAGGCTGATACGGCGTCCATTGAAATCGGCAAGGTATTATGGCCCTTGCTTCCACGTTTCAGCCTTTTTCGGCAGCTCCTCTGTGTCAGAGCTTGGCAGCGCAACGTTGAACTTTACGATCACACAAGGGAGGTCGCTGGTGGGCTTAAGCATACATCATCCCCCTTAATAACCCATCACGGCTACACTGCTCTACGAATCCGCGGAGACTGGGTTCATTTGTGTGTTACAGTTTTTGCAGCCACTTGTGCAGCGGCGCCAGGTCGGTAGACTGCAGTCGCCGACTGCGGGCGGCGGGGGCGGAGGCGTGGCGACGGCCATTAATTACGAGCGCCTGCCCCGCGATCCGTCTTGCTCGGCACCCAGCCCGGCCGTCTAATGAAGAGCGGCCCAGCCCAGCACTCTGCAGGGGAGCGGGGGCGGTCCGAATAATAAACACCCCCCTCTCCCCAGATGCGGCGCCTGCCTACCGCCTACAGCCGACACTTTATTGTTTCGCTCTGGCTTCAAATGTTTTACTGCCTTAATGGATACACGCACAGCATTTTCCCGGAACGGAAATAAAGCGCTTCCTCGTCTTCTTCCCCCCTTTCCGATGTCTTGCCCTCGGGCACAGTGAAACTCTTCCCGCCATCAACCCCCCCCCCCCCCCACTCCCCCAGACAGGCAGACAGCGCTGGAAATGTTCTCGAAAACGTAACTATTTTCTGAGAGTACTTAATTAAACGTACCAAATACAGTCTGTGGCGGCATGCGTCGTAGCCAGACGCTCGAAACTGTAAAATCGTGCACACCCTGTAAAACATGTAGCTAAAAGAAACATTATTCGAGGGGGCGTTTCTCGGGGAAATGTACAGCTGCATGCACTGTTTCAACGAACGGTTGATCAATTTGTTAGTAAGTAAGAGATGAACATTCTACTTTGTTACATCGAACTGTGCAAATCACATTTAAGTGCCTGGCCGAGAGTTCATCGAACCACCAAGCATTAAACAAATAAGCTATTGCTAAATGCACTTTACTGACCTTGGATTTGTGCGTCTCCAGCTAACGGCTAGCAAATGGTGTGTCTACCTTACCTGGAAGAGAGAGAAACGGTCAAAATGAGAAACACTGCATAAAACAGACAAATATGACAAATATACGCTATTGTGCAAACTTACGGACGAAAGAAACATTCGTTTGATCTGTCACTACCTAGTAACATGTTATTGTTGTTGTTGTGGTTGTTGTTGTGG
The DNA here is from genome assembly GCF_023897955.1 of Schistocerca gregaria. Classification (NCBI taxonomy): domain Eukaryota; kingdom Metazoa; phylum Arthropoda; class Insecta; order Orthoptera; family Acrididae; genus Schistocerca; species Schistocerca gregaria. Next base: position 906,233,980 of record NC_064920.1, on the reverse strand, counting down.
TCTTCAAGCCCAGGACTGGTTTGATACAGCTCTCCATGCTACTTTATCCTGTGCAACCCTGTTAATCTTCGGACAGCAACTAAAGTCTACATCATTTTGAATCTGCTTACAATATTCAACTCTTGCACTCCTACGATTTTTACCATCCACACGTCCATCGAATACTGAACTGGTCATAGCTTGATGTCTCAGAATGTGTGCTATCAACTGATCCCTTCCTGCTCTTCCTCTACGATTTTTACCATTCACACTTCCTCGAGTACTACATTGGTCATACGTTGGTGTCTCGTGTCGTATTAACTAATCCCTTCTTCTAGTGAGGCTGTGCCACAAATTTTTTTCTCCCCATTTCTATTCAGTACCTCCTCATTACTTCCCCGATCCACTCACCTAATATTCTTCTATAGCATCACATTTCGGAAGTTTCTATTCTCTTCTCGTTTAAACAGTCCATCGCCCATTTTTCACTTCCGCACATGGCTACAATCCATACAAAAACTTTCGGCAAAGCCTTTCTGTACTTCAGTGTATAGGGTGTTCGGCAATCCACGTTACAAACTTCTAGGATTTGCACAGCGGCTTGAGTACATAATAGTTTGTGTAGGAACCCTAATCCGTTTCGATTCAGATGTGTAACACGCCCAAGTCTGCTACGGGAAAGAGAAAAGTCTCAGAGTTGCTTGTTCTGGCATGCAATAGGGTAGACAGGATGGCGTGTACTATGTCTGTAATACTGTTGGTGGTCGCCACATCGAGTCGCTGTTGTAGTGTATCAGCGCTGTTCTGTACGTGAAGTACGCTGTATTCTTTTCTGTTTCGGATTAATGTAAACATGTAATGTTTAAGTGTTAACTCAAACAAATGTGCTTAAGATATAAATGAATGTCTCGTTATGTTTCCTTTCGAACTGTTACCTAATAACTGTACTGTGCCAAGCCTAATTCAGCTCCTCGAGTGCAACTGGATGAGATAACAATCTGAACTAAAACTATTGTAGAACAGAAATGGTACGTCTCCAGACATGAGGTTCTATTCAACATATTGTGCACTCACTCCCCTCTAGAAGTCCTTTAAGTGTGTAACGGAAATTTCCGAACAGCCTGTATATTCGATGCTAAAAACTTTCTGTTCTTCAGAAACGCATTTCTTTCCACTGTCAGTCTACATTTTGTATCCATTCTACTTCGGCCTTCATCAGTTATTTTGCCACCTAGAAAACAAACCTCATCTATTTTAAGTGCCTTGCTTCCTAGTCTAATCCCCTCAGCCTCACCTGATTTAATTCAACTACATTCCATTATCCTTGTTTTGCTTTTGTTGGTGTTCAACTTATGTCCTCCTTTCAAGGCACTATCCAATCCGTTCAACTGCTCTTTCAGGTCCGTTGTTGTTTCATCTGTTTTATCTTTTCTGTCTAGCAACAGACGTCGATGAAACATTCGCCATACATAGAAAGAACTGCTACAGCATAGTACAGATGGCAACTGAAACAAATACACAATGAGACGAATAGAAATGACACTTTTAGCCAAAGGCAATAATTACACTGAAGTCACCACCATTCACGACGTTCCCCTGGACATTACAAAAGGCACGATATGGATCTTAATAGGGTGCCTGATCTCCACGGTCACCAATGCACGTTCTTTACTGTGTTCCCATACTTCTGTCGGCCTATCGTGAGTTTAGTTGTCATGTTTCACGAGGATACGCCGAACCACTTGATCGTTTATGCACAGTTGACTTAACGCCATTCGCAAGTTGAGAGGGTATGTGATGTTATTTCAGTGAGGAAAAAAATACAGTCGTATTTGCAAAAAACTTGACAGTATCAGCCCTCTTATCAGTATGAAATTGCACCCTCTCTGGTCTGGAAGCATGCAACTATTAGGTTGAGAAGGGTGTCGTATCGTCCCCGCCGGCCGCGGTGGTCTCGCGGTTCTAGGCGCTCAGTCCGGAACCGCGCGACTGCTACGGTCACAGGTTCGAATCCTGCCTCGGGCATGGATGTGTGTGATGTCCTTAGGTTAGGTAAGTTTAACTAGTTCTAAGTTCTAAGGGACTGATGACCTAAGATGTTAAGTCCCATAGTGCTCAGAGCCATTTTTTTGTATCGTCCCCTGATTCAAGCTAGCCCACGACTAATGTATTTGGTCCTTGGTTTCCTGGTACTGGAAATGAGTTGACGACCGTTTTGTTTTTCCATATGTTCTATCGGGAAGAGAATTGGGGACCTTGCTGGCCACTGGATTATCCAAACATCACGCACATAATTCATAGTGACATGTCCCGAGAGTGGACGAGCATTGCCCTGCTGAAAAATGTTCCCACAATACTGTCGCACGGGAGGTAACACATGAGGATGTCCGTCATGTAACGTTGTGCCATCAGAGTTCTCTCAGTCGTCAACATCCGTGACCTTATGTCATACAAGGTGGTTCTGCAGCCAATGACGACAGAAATGGTTCAGATGGCTCTAAGCACTATGGGACATCGAAGGTCATCAGTCCCCTAGACTTAGAACTACTTAAACCTAACTAACCTAAGGACATCACACACATCCATGCCCGAGGCAGGATTCGAACCTGCGACCGTAGCAGCAGCGCGGTTCCGGATTGAAGCGCCTAGAACAGCTCGACCACAGCGGCCGACTGATGACAGAAGTAACAATACTGTGCCTCTCCAAAATAGTGAAATAATAATAGATCGCCCCCGTACTTGCCGACGAAATTCACCCGGGGTAGTGCAGAGCCGCGATTCATTGCGGAACACATTGCGACGCACTTCATCAGACGTCTATGCTTCCAATCAGAGCACCACTAAATGCAGCCATTTGTCTTTTGCTGTTATTCACAGCTGAACTGATATCGAGCAACAGCGCCTGGCAAAAAAAGGTGAAGCACAAAGAAGAGGAGGCGAAAACGAAATGAAACTTCACAATTCACAAGATGAGAAGGTATGTGATATTATTTCAGTGATTAAAAAATCAAATTATATTTGCAGAGAACTTGGCAATATAGCTTGGTAGCCTATGCATGGGACAGTAAGACTCTATTCCAGTTGATGCTAGTCCCCGACCAATGATGCAGGATGAAACAGAATGTTGCAAGGAGTCCATTACTTCTTCTCCGATGGCAGGTAAAGGTGCTTGGTGTACAGTCTGTGATCCTCCCGTGTTGTGGTCTGATGGAAAACTGACGACAAGTATGCCTGCCCACAAGTTCCCATGCAGTCCAACATCGAGCCACTGTCCTATACAAATCCCTCAAAAATCTTTATGTTGCTCGATACAGACCAGTCTGCAAAAGAAGACCCACAAATGATGCCTATTACAGGCTGATAATGCTGCCTCACGTTAGTACGCGGTATCATCTTCGCGTCCTTCACATCTGAAACCGTTCTCGACCCTTATATACCCTACCAGGCCTGCTTACAACACAAAACACAAACACCACCAACATACTCTGGTGGTTTTACCTGTTACGTTTACCTATTACCACTTACATACTCGCCGATAATGTGTATGTATACGAAGTTACAGAGGCATCTGACCATGTCTTCTGGGTGCTTCACTTCTGTTTCTCGGCAACATATTTTAGCTATGGTAGATACAAAATACACTCCTGGAAATTGAAATAAGAACACCGTGAATTCATTGTCCCAGGAAGGGGAAACTTTATTGACACATTCCTGGGGTCAGATACATCACATGATCACACTGACAGAACCACAGGCATATAGACACAGGCAACAGAGCATGCACAATGTCGGCACTACTACAGTGTATATCCACCTTTCGCAGCAATGCAGGCTGCTATTCTCCCATGGAGACGATCGTAGAGATGCTGGATGTAGTCCTGTGGAACGGCTTGCCATGCCATTTCCACCTGGCGCCTCAGTTGGACCAGCGTTCGTGCTGGACGTGCAGACCGCGTGAGACGACGCTTCATCCAGTCCCAAACATGCTCAATGGGGGACAGATCCGGAGATCTTGCTGGCCAGGATAGTTGACTTACACCTTCTAGAGCACGTTGGGTGGCACGGGATACATGCGGACGTGCATTGTCCTGTTCGAACAGCAAGTTCCCTTGCCGGTCTAGGAATGGTAGAACGATGGGTTCGATGACGGTTTGGATGTACCGTGCACTATTCAGTGACCCCTTGACGATCACCAGAGGTGTATGGCCAGTGTAGGAGATCGCTCCCCACACCATGAGGCCGGGTGTTGGCCGTGTGTGCCTCGGTCGTATGCAGTCCTGATTGTGGCGCTCACCTGCACGGCGCCAAACACGCATACGACCATCATTGGCACCAAGGCAGAAGCGACTCTCATCGCTGAAGACGACACGTCTCCATTCGTCCCTCCATTCACGCCTGTCGCGACACCACTGGAGGCGGGCTGCACGATGTTGGGGCGTGAGCGGAAGACGGCCTAACGGTGTGCGGGACCGTAGCCCAGCTTCATGGAGACGGTTGCGAATGGTCCTCGCCGATACCCCAGGAGCAACAGTGTCCCTAATTTGCTGGGAAGTGGCGGTGCGGTCCCCTACGGCACTGCGTAGGATCCTACGGTCTTGGCGTGCATCCGTGCGTCGCTGCGGTCCGGTCCCAGGTCGTCGGGCACGTGCATCTTCCGCCGACCACTGGCGACAACATCGATGTACTGTGGAGACCTCACGCCCCACGTGTTGAGCAATTCGGCGGTACGTCCACCCGGCCTCCCGCATGCCCACTATACGCCCTCGCTCAAAGTCCGTCAACTGCACATACGGTTCACGTCCACGCTGTCGCGGCATGCTACCAGTGTTAAAGACTGCGATGGAGCTCCGTATGCCATGGCAAACTGGCTGACACTGACGGCAGCGGTGCACAAATGCTGCGCAGCTAGCGCCATTCGACGGCCAACACCGCGGTTCGTGGTGTGTCCGCTGTGCCGTGCGTGTGATCATTGCTTGTACAGCCCTCTCGCAGTGTCCGGAGCAAGTATGGTGGGTCTGACACACCGGTGTCAATGTGTTCTTTTTTCCATTTCCAGGAGTGTACTATGAGCAATCAGTCACAATGAATCGGTATAATTGTGTATAATTACGTATTTTAATATCAGAGCTATCTCGTATAATTTCATCTTAGCAACCTAGAACAGATTTCTATCTACGTCTTATCGTCATTAGTACTATTAACTATCCAGTTCTGAACGAAATATTTTAAATGAGTCCTGTTACTGTCCGGAGCATTAGACATTTGGAATCATACTAGAACAATTAGTCTGTTACAATTTATTAATATCGTTATAATATAATTTCAATTAACTTCTTCACCTTCGGTTTCATATTCGCTATGAAACTGTCAATATGATTCTGCTGGGTCTGTGCTTGCCGAGAATCAAAATTTATTTCCGCACTGTGTCTGGCCGCTGTCAAGATGCACCAATAAGCAGCCGAATACTCCACCTATAGTAATTTTAGGAAACTGGAAACAGCGTGTGTATAAATCTCGCACTGATCAAGTCACATATCATAACTGTAATATACTTGTTCATAAGTACTTCCACAGATTCAGAAGGCGACTGCGTGAACACTGCAAACCGTATAGAAAACATTAGTAAACGCCTAAAATTGCATACAGCACCTCTCCATGCACGTAACTCACATTTTAAGGGCTCTACATGGGCACTAAAACAAGGTTTTAGAGGGTTTCCGACAGAGCATTGGGGAACGGCTGACAAAAACGGGGGAAAGAAATACAGTAGAAGAAGAATGGCTGGCTTTGAGAGATGGAATAGTGAAGGCAACATAGGATAAAGTACGTAAAAACACGAGGGCTAGTAGAAATCCTTGGGCAACAGAAGTGATACTGAATTTAATTGATGAAATGAGAAAATACAAAAATGCAGTAAATAAACAGACAAAAAGGAGTACAAACGACTCAAAAATGAGATCGACAAGAAGTGCAAAATGGTTACGCAGGGATGGCTGGAAGACAAATGTAAGGACGCAGAAGGACATATCACTATGGATAAGATAGATGATTGCCTACAGGAAAATGACAGACGCCTTTGGAATAAAGAGAACCAATTGTATAAATATCACAATCTCAGATGGAAAACCAGTTCAAGAAAGGAAGGGAATGCAAAAAGGTGGAAGGAGTACGCAGAGGGTCTACACAAGGGCGATGTACTTGAGGGCAATATTTTGGAAATGGAAGAGGACCTAGATGAAGATGAAATTGGAGGTATGATACTGCATGAAGAATTTGACAAAGCACTGAAAGACCTAACTCGAAACAAGGACCCAGGAGTAGCCAACATCCCATTAGAACTACTGATAGCCTTGGGAGGGCCAGCCATGGAGACGAAATAAAAACTTTGAGGTTCGCCGATGACACTGTAATTCTGTCAGAGATATCCAAAGACAAGGAAGAGCATCTGAACGGAACGGACAGTGTCTTTAAAGGAGGACATAAGATGAACATCAACAAAAGCAAAACGAGTATAATGGAATGTAGTTGAAATAAATCAGGTGATGTTGAGGGAATAAGATCAGGAAATGAGACACTTAAAGTAGTAGATGAGTTTCGCTATTTTGGGAGCAAAGTAACTGATGATGGTTGAAGTAGAGAGGATACGGCAATGGGAAGGAAAGCGTTTCTCAAGAAGAGAAATTTTTCAACATAGAGTATAGATTTTTGTGAGGAAGTGTTTTCAGAAAGTATTTGTATGGAGTGTAGCCAGGTATTGAAGTGAAACATGGACGATAAATAGTTTAGACACGAAGGGAATAGAAACTTTCGAAATGTGTTGCTACCCAAGAATGCTGAAGATTAGATGGGTATATCACGTAAGTAATGATAATGAGGAGGTATGGGATAGCATTGAGGAGAAGAGGAATTTGTGGCATAACTTGACCAGAAGAAGGGATCGGTTGCTAGGATACGTTCTGAGGCATCAAGGAATTACCAATATAGTACTGGACGGAAGCGTGGAGGATAGAAATCATAGAGGGCGATCAAGAAATGAATACACTACGCGGATTCAGAAGGATGTGGGTTACAGTAGTTACTCGGAAATGAAGAAGCTTGGCCGGCAGCGGTGGCGAGCGGTTCAAGGCGCTTCAGTCCGAAACCGTGCGACTGCTATGGTCGAAAGCTCGAATCCTGCCTCGGGCATGGATGTGTGTGATGTCCTTAGGTTAGTTAGGTTTCAGTAGTTCTATGTTCTAGGGGACTTGTGACCTCAGATGTTAAGTCCCATAATGCTCAGAGCCATTTGAACCATTTTTTTAAGAAGCTTGCACAGGATAGAGTAGCATGGAGAGCTGCATCAAACCTGTCCCTGGATTGAAGACCGCAACAACAACATGGGCAATGTTTGTGGCATTGCAAACGTCTGTACGATCATGCAATTCAATGGAGCCGCTAACCGCCTGGGAAGGCGCTGCAGCAGTCCGCTTTGGGAACATGTTCATTGGGTTGCCTAGCTGCAGGCGCATACTCATTCGATGCGACAACGGACAGCTGATTATCTGTCTACATGTTTTGATATGTCTGCCCCTTAGTATAATTACGAATATGAAGTTGCGGAAATGTTCTATTCACTGTTATGTATCACTGAAAACCTCTGAATTACTTATGAGTAGCCTTTACCTGCGAATCCGGACAAATCACGTGTCTCCAACAAATATCAGTACACATCGTGTGTGGCTGGTATGTGCAAACACATCACATCTTACGTTCATCACACTACTCGTAAAATCTTTCGTCAGTTAAAACAAAGTGACGAACAAGGCCTCGATCATGGAATCTTGCCTTTTGTGGGCAATACTCTTGCCGACTGAGTTATGCAGACATGACTTACGATCCAACCAGACACCTATAAGGTACGACTCCTGTACTTGTCAGACGAAAAATCAGTGTTGTAGAGATTTTTCGTTCTGTAGAGATCCTTGGTGGTTTGCTTACACATCAGTGGAAGCAAATGCCTAGCGTATGTTTCAATGAAGAAATCAGTAATGATTGTGGAGCCAACGAAAATGAGCAGTTTACTTTAACCACAGACTAAGGGACAAGAACTCGCTGAAATTCTAAGGGCTTGGCCACAAAAGCACCAATGCGGGGGATGTCTGCTCCTTGTTCTTGTTTTCCTTTTGTTTCCGCTCTCTTCTTTGAGTCTTGGAGCCGGAACTGTGCTCTGCCTCGTTGCAGGTGTGGCCTGATGTTGCGTGCGCGCGCAGTTATCACGTGCTAAGGGAAGGCGGCGCCAACTCTCCCGCAGAAGAGCGGGCCGGCAGTAAGGCGGCAGGAGGCTGGAGGCCGGAGCACGTGTGAGCAGTTGCCGGGCCGCAATATTCGCCACACTCGGCGCCCGGTCCGGCTCTAACTCTGCACCTGCAGCCGCTGAGTTCTCGCCGCTGCCCTTACGGGCCATTCGGCCGCACAAATCTGCAAATAACATCGACCGGCGCCAGCCTCAGGGGTAATTGAATACCTGTTTGAACGGTCCAGTGGGGGAGCTGCGGCTGGGTCAAAAACACAGCAGCCCGCTGTGGAGTAACGTCGCGCCGGAAGCAAACATAATCACGCGGTCACGTCTGTCAACATCTCTCTCCCGTGAGAGCAACAGTGCCTCTGGTCGCCATCAATAAATACAGAGTCATCTCGCGTGTAGTAGGAGCATTCGCGCATCAGATGCCGACTACAAATACATCAAAGAGAGAAATATATACGTAATTCCAACGCAGAAGTGCCACTAGTCCACTAGTTAAAGCCAGCGGGATGACTTTAGGTAGCAGTGTATCCTCTGGTCAGGATGTCAGTTCGGGGAATTATGTTACGACAGCAACTGAGATACGAGAGAATACCGCAGCATGGCCGTAATTGACACAGACAGCGGCAGGGGAGCGCTTGGCGGCAGATGTTACGGAATGTGTCGTCCGGCTTCTGCAGACCGGATCATTCAGTAGGTGTACTGACAGACGCTGTCATATTGTATAAATGTGTGTCAGCTGCAACAGTGATCAGCGTCAATAGCTACTTACGTCTATTAGGCAACGGTAAATTAATATGACTGGTCAAATGAACTATGGTTAAATAACCTGCAGCAATATTTCAGCGACTTGAACTTAGGTTCCTGCAGCGAGAAGTTGTGAGTGAAGGTTTAAGGGAGAATATTTTACTTGGTGGCTTAAATAGAAGGGAGATCTGCACAAGGTTACAGTGATAACAGCCACGCAAAAAGATGGTATCAGAAATCAACTTCATGAGATTCAGTACATGAATAAATTGTGTTTTTTCTCGCTGCATTTGAGAGACGGCTGACTCGTCCGTAACATGCAAGGGCTTTTATTTCATACCTTCAGTAGGAGGCTACGTGGAAACAGCCTAATATAGTACATTGTTTCTTTGGTGTGCGTTTGAGCTAATTATGATCCGTCCACGGCGTTTTCTTCCTCCGCACGGGATACGAGAAAAAATTATCAACTGCCTGAGTGTAGGTGGGAGGCAAGATACAGTATTGTTTTCAGGATGTTTGCGTTCTCCTTACCATCTTCTGTTATCGACGACTGACGAGGAGATTCACCTTAACCCTTTTCCTATACAAGAATATAACTTGCAGTTTACACTCTACATGTATCAAAATCTTAACAGCTTTGATCAACACTATGTGTTCCAACAAGAAGATGGTTCAAAGCTTATATGACTACGTGAAGTTTTAATAAATTCAAATATTTACGCTTTTAAGGTTTACATTAACGTACGAAAACGCCGTTGAAATAATCGTGAAAGTTCCGAAAACGTCTTGTCTGTTTCGTTGTCTTCTGAATATTACACAAACATCCTAGAAAGATGTGCGGTCTGAGGCGTCTCGTCACGGTTCGCGCAGCTTCTCCCGTCGGAGGTTCGAGTCCTCCCTCGGGCGTGGGTGTGTGTGTTGTCCTTAGTGTAAGTTAGTTTACGTTAGACTAAGTAGTGCGTGACCTTACGGATCGACGACCTCAGCAGTTTGGTCCCATAATCCTTACCACAAATTTCCATTTTTCCTCGAAAGAGGCTGAGAGGAGTCGACAGCTCAGCAAATCTATAGTGCCGTGTAGAAAATAAAGCTGGAGTCCTTGGCTAACACTTCACGACTGTTACGAATATGTCACTTCTGCATTGGAGAATACAGGAAAAGAACAACAGACTCGCTGCTCCATAGTCTCCCGTCGTCACTTGACTGCTTCATGAGCAACAAAAAACTTAAAAAATAAATAAAAAATACGAAATAGTTTTACACATTGGTAACATTGCCTCTCTGTAACTTTGTGCAAAAACACCTCTTGGCAGGTGCAGACATCATCAGCCATAAATTCCTCAGTAACCATGAAACTGCCTAGCTCGAGACGCAAAATGTGCCCGGAAGAAAGTAGCGACAACATTCTGCTTGGAAACACTAATACGCTACAGTACACGAACATGCAATGGCCAACATGTGTTGTTTTTCCTAGGCAGTACAGAAAATAACATACGGGAGCTACAGGATTTCAACCAAATATCGTCACAGTGTTACGAACTGGATTTCAAAATGGCTCCGAGCACTATGCGACTTAACTTCTAAGGTCATCAGTCGCCTAGAACTTAGAACTAATTAAACCTAACTAACCTAAGGACATCACACATATCCATGCCCGAGGCAGGATTCGATCCTCGGTTCCAGACTGTAGAACCGCACGGCCACTCCG